>NC_083223.1:69923289-70226153 GCF_032191835.1 Heteronotia binoei
TGTGACGTGAGAACGTGGTACGACAGTAGTTTTGATTGTGCAGTTCTGCTGTGACTCCATGCATGATAAATAATGTCTTTTTACCTTGTAATTGCTAGCATAGTAGTGTGCTGTCATGAAGATTTTGAAACTATGGCAGCAGCTTGGCTTTTTATCTCATTGGGCTATGTTGCCAAAAAGTTGTGCATTCTCTAGAATAATCTCTAAAAAGATCAATGTGTAAAATAAATATATAAAATGTACATAAAAATTATTTCTCTGTTGATACACATGAGGAATGATAGAAACAGCATTTTTCAGTTTTTAAAAGTTTTATTGGTTTCAAGAAAGTAGGGGTAAGGAGTAGGGAGGGTAGAAAACTGTTGATACACATGAGGAATTATAGAAACAGCCATTGTGTTTTTCAGACTGCATTCTGAAGTATTCTTATTATTCTTATTCTGCATAAAAATACTTTCAAAGATTATAAATCTACATCTGCAATACTTGCTTAAAATATATAAATTGTCACATATTATTGTCTCTAAACTATGTATCATCAACATTTTGATATTTTATGTTATGAATCTTTTTGTTAAGATATCTCTTGGTTTTGACAATTCCAATAAAGGCAATCTTGTGTTACAAAATAGAGGGGAAAAGGAGATATAAGTTCACACCAGAAACAGTATTTTTCTTTCCAACATTGGGAATATATCTTCTGTCCCCTTGCCTCTTATCAATTAATATGCAGATGAGCTCTGTGTGAGCTTAGTATCAGTAGATCAAGCCTAAAGTGGTGTGTGAAATATTCCCATTATATCCTTGAGATAAAGCTGCAAAAGAAAATAGATTTCAACAATGATATTACTTCATACATAGTTTCTAAAAACGTTTTAAAAATGGAGACTTTTATGTGGTGAGCTGTTTGGATGAATGGCATTATACCATGCATTTTTACACAAATGACTCTAAATTATCCAATACTAATGTGGGTTTTTCTGGTATTACTTTAGCAGCATGCTTCCCTGCTGTAAAACTTTTGTAGTGCCCAGGCTATAAAGGGGCATATTCAGGACAGGGCCTCTGGGCCTGCCTCCCCTGGAATCTTGATTTGTTCAATCTAGGGAGACCCACAACATCCCTCCCCCCGGATTTTAAATGTTTGGTATCACAGCATTTGCTTGAAAGATAAAAACATGTTTTTGGACATGGAAACATTCTTGTTAAAAACAGTGGCAGATCTGCACTCTAAAATGGTAGTACTCTAAACTCTATACTCACTTGATGCAGCCAGTTTTGCTTGCCCAATGTTTCCCTAGTCAGTTGCTTAAAAGCAGGGTGGGGAAGTCAGGAATAACCTATAAAAGGTATTATATATTTAAGAAAGGTGCTAATTATATGTAGGAAAAAGCTTTTGAACATAACAAAGAATTCAAATGGGTCAGTGTAGGGGAGAAGAGAATTTGAGGTATCCTTCTTCCCTCCTCTTCTACACTAAACAGGAGATCTGAGATGTCTATGAGGACTATAATTCCACAGGTACACATATGCAGATCCTCATGTACAGAAGCCTACACAAGTTGTCATTGTTTTAGAAACTTGTAGGCCAAGGTATTTCAGTAAAATGTAGGGATGGGCATGGAACACAAAAATGGTGGTTTCATTTCATGGTTCATTGGGTTACCTGATTCGGTGGTTTGGTTCATTTCACGTTTTATTTGCCTTCCCAAACAATTCATGGTTTGTTGGTTCATTAAGTTTGGGAAGATGTGGAATGGCCCCCAAGAGGGCTAGAAAGCGCAGGTGCACTATGACATCTCTGATGTGATGCTGTCACCCGGAAGTGATGTTATCACACCAGGGGCATTGCTGGGGGGATGCTCTATCACTTGGGGGGAAAACTCTATGATGGCCATAGAGTCCCCCCCCCAAGTGATAGTGTGCCCCCCCCCAGTGACATGTTTGGTGTGATTTCACTTCTGGGTGATGTCATCAAGCCAGGCACATTGGGTACATGTGCACTTTCTAGCCCTCTTGGGGGTCATTCCATGCCTTCCAGAACTGAATGACCCAACAAACAATGAATTGCATGTGAGAAAGATCCCTCATTGATAATGACACAGATGGGGGTGGGTGGGAAACCAAGCAGTTTCGCTTTTATTTCATGTGCAGCACCATTTAGTTTAGTTTAGTCAGTTGATTTATATCCTGCCCTCCCCGCCGAAGCAGGCTCACAAAACAGAATGGAATAACAATAAAAAACAGTTAAATTAAAAATTAAAACAAACAATTTAAAACAGTTTAAACAATTTGGTGCTAATTCCGTATGATTTAGGATGGCATTCAATGTTCTTGGACATCCAATTGGATCTAATATCGCAGCAGTGGTCATCATTCAGTTAAAAGCTAACTGAAACAATATTGTCTTGCAGGCCTTGCAGAACTGGGCAAGGTCCTGCAAGGCTCTGACCTCCTCAGGCAGTTGGTTCCACCAGTGGAGAATAGCAATGGAGAAGACTCTTTCTCTAGTTGTTTTCAGTCTTGCCTCTCTCAGCCCAGGGATTGATAATAAATTTTGTGTTCCTGATCTAAGTACTCTCCGGGGAACATGTGGGGAGGAACAGACTCTTAAGGTAGGCAGGTTCTAAGCCATATAGGTCTTTAAAGGTAATAACCAGCACCTTGTCGCAAATCTGGTATATCACTGGCAGCCAGTGCAGCATGTGCAGTCCAGGCTGTATGTGCTCACGCATGGAGAGCCCCAATAGCAGCCTGGCTGCTGCATTCTGTACCAGGTGCAGTTTCTGGATTTGGGACAAGGGCAGCCCCATGTAGAGGGCATTACAGTAGTCCAATCTTGAGATGATGGTAGCATGGATCACAGCTGCCAGGTCGCTGTGCTCAAGGAAGGGAACCAACTGCCGTACCCGCCTAAGATGGTAAAAGGCGGATTTGGCAGTGGCTGCTATCTGGGCCTCCATTGTCAAGGCAGGCTCCAATAGCACCCCCAAGCTTCTGACCCTAGGCTCCGTTGTAAGTGGCGCACTGTCAAAAGCCAGTAGGGGGATTTCCCTGCCAGGACCACCATGACTCAGGCAAAGGACCTCTGTCTTTGTCAGCTTCAGCTTCAGATGACTCAGCCTGAGCCATCCTGCTAAAGCTTGCAATGCCAGGTCCAATTTTTCAGTCAGGCCAGCCATCCATCAGTAGATTTATTTTTATTTATTTTTAGTACATTTCTATTCCGCCCATTCCCTGTAGGGCTCAGGGCGGAGTACAACATATGATAAAACAATAAAATACAATAAAACATTTTATAAACAGACAACTCAACAGCACTCAGAAAATAAGCCATAATCACATATTGCCCAGCCTGGCTGTCTCACATCATGATAGCCCATAGAGATGGCAGATATTATTCTATTTTATAGCACAGGTGACAGTGCTGGCAGGGGAGGCCAACCAGATCCAGAATAGACACCCACAGCCTCAGCTAAAAGCCTGGCGGAACAGCTCCGTTTTACAGGCCCTACAGAAGGCTAATAAGCCAGGTAGAGCCCAGAGCTCTGTAGGGAGCTAATTCCACCAGGTTGGGGCCAGGACTGAAAAAGTGGGTGTCTCTTGGGCCAGGGATGGCCAACAGATGTTGGGAGGCTGAACTTAACAACCTCCCAGGCATATATGGAAGGAGACGGTCCTGCAGGTATGTTGGTCCCAGGCCGCGTAAGGCTTTAATCATTAAAACTAAAACCTTGAAGCGGATCCGGTACTCAATGGGCAGCCAGTGCAGACTGCTGAGAGCCAGCTGAATACCTATCCGTAAAGGTGGTGCAGTCAGCAGGCGAACCGCCGCATTCTGCACCCATTGCAATTTCTGGATCAGTCTCAAGGGTAAGCCAGCGTAGAGCGAATTACAGTAGTCTAGTCTGGAAGTGACCATTGCATAGTTCACTGTAGCCAGGTCCTGGGGGGATAGATATGGTGCTAGCTGCCTGATCTGCCAAAGTTAACAAAAGGCAGACCTGGCAACTGTTGTGATCTTGGACCTCCATGGAAAGGGAGGCATCCAAGGTCACTCCCAAGCTCTTCACCTGTTGGGCTGGCACCATCCAAAGCTAGGAGCTGGATGCCCATACCCACCCCACCTCGACTCAGGTACAGGACCTCCGTCTTAGCTGGATTCAGATTCAGCCGGCTCTGTTGTAACCAACCAGCCACGGCTCCCAATGCGTCGGACAACTGGTCAGGGGCAGCGACTGGCTGGCCACTCATCAACAGATAGATAGAGTTGGGTGTCATCCACATACTGAACCGACCGATTTGTAACAAACCACAAATCAGCCATTTTTAGCATGAATCACAGTTTGTGCTTCGATTCATGCCCATTCCTAGTAAAATGCAACCTATTGAAATGACAACAATTAAACCCTCAGAACTGTTTCTAGTACTGCTGAATGCATATGGCTCCATCCTGTTATGGTGAAATTGCAATGCTAATGTGCTGAGCCTATTTACTTGTTTACATGTTGCGTTGTCCTGACCTATATGTGACCCAAAACCTGAATAGAGGCTATAGAGCAGATGTGTCAAAGTCATTTGTTAGGAAGGCTGGATCTGACATAAATGTGATTTTGTTGGGCCAGGCCATGTGTGCCATAAAACATAATGCCAGATACCAAAGATACTGTATAAAGGACAGCAGCTCCTAAACTCTGAGTTGATGTATCCTCACTGCAAGTCCCATGGGCTGGGAGGGGGTCTAGAGGAAAATCCACATGGGCAGACTGGAGAGCCAACAGTGCAGCACTGTGCAGATGTCCCAATGCCACTTGACTGCAAACAAGGTTCTGTTGTGCTGTAGCCACAATTGGAGCGGCTTCACCCACTCCCCTCTCCAAGCAGTTTTCTGTTCCCTCCTTTGCACCAATTGCTTGCAGGCTGCATAAGATTATGGCCCCAAGGCCTTATGTTTGACACCTCTGTACAAGGAGTGATACCCCTTGGCCACTCACACAGAGTACTTACCATCCTTTACAACTTTCAGGTTATGAGCTGTACATCAATCAGGAAGTCACATTCACCACGCTTCTCGTCTCTTTTGAATTATACAGGGAGCCATGACCATTTCAGACCCCAGGTCCTCTCATTTACACAGACATCAGCAGTCAGGATAGTCCAGAACTCTTTCATAATACCCCCCCACACACAGATATTGGGGCTGGGGCTCAAACACTGTTCCAAGCTCTATCACCATTTATTCCTATCTTTTAATATATTTGTACAGACCGAGAGAGTTAATGGAGTGTTATTTTTTCCCTTAGTTATTTTCCCCCTTAGACAGGGTTATTTTTTCCCTTAGAAAAAATAATTTTGTTAATCAAAACAAAAAACTTTTATTTATAAGAACAAAACATTGAGGAAAGTAAAGTCTAAGAAAGAATACTTCACTTCTATTGAACTTTTGAACCAAGGTCCTATATCTACAACTGGGATCCTTTAGTTACAAATTTACTATTTTCAGCCTGTTCCAAGAAGCTCCTCTATGCAGTTTTCAATCAGAAAACCCTCTTTTCATTTATGTAAAAGGAATTGTTGTATGGTCTCTTCCACTTCCTCTCTTATTCAGGATCAGACTATGCAGTATATTGAGTCTAAGGTGTGTGTTTTCTTTACATGCCCATTTCACTCACAGTTGAACCTGCCGCTTCAAATGCAGCCATTTTCTTTTAGTAATAGGAGAAACCCAAAAGAGAAGGATTTTCATAGGTATGTGTCCCACAATGAAATTTTGTTGTAGCAGTAACAAAAACTTCCTTTTGTGTGTGTGACGGGGGCGTGTGTGTTGTTTTTCAGCCTTTTTTCTGGCTCTAAGAAGGGTGATGGAAATAGAGTAGCCAGTGGGCTGCCAGCAACCCCTCAGGAATTTTGGGTATGGGTCCTGGTGAACAGTGTTGAATGTGATGCTGGAGCTGGATGCTGGACCTGGGGGTTGGCAACCCCAGCATGTGGTAGGACTTATTTTCTTCTCTGGATATTCTTTCCCCCTCCCCCCCCCCCCCGGTCAATTCTTAGAGCTATATCTTGAAATCAGTTTCAGGTGTGTAATCAGAAGAGATATTGTAGCATTGTCCTATACCACTTTCAGTCTTCATTTTGCTTCTGCTACTCCTAGTAGCAGTGGGATCCTGGAGCCTGAAATGTGAGAACCTGGTACCTCTAGATGGGCGGTAATGAAAGGTTGCTTTCATACACATTGACTAATGCACTTTAATGATCATTTGCAAATGAATCTTTCTTTTCCACACTAGAAAATCTGGTTACAAATGATCACTAAAGTGCAGTGGAAGTGTACTGTCCTCTGTGTGTGTGTGTGTGAGAGAGAGAGAGAGAGAGGGAGAGAGAGAGAGAGACTACACTGGTGGTGGCCAAAAGCCTCTCTTTCTGTTATTTTGAAGCATGGAAAATGAGTTATTGAGGGAGTTCGTGATCAAATTGAGACTTGAGGCTTGAGGGAGTTCTGGATCAAAGAAATTGAGGTTTGAGGGAGTTCGGGATCAAATTGAGACTTGCAGTACTTATGTCCTTTTTTGAGACTTGCAGAATACATAACCTTAGTGTTTGTTGAGTAGTAGTTTTTAGGAAAGGGGAGGGCATGTGGTAGGGTTGTCAGGTCCCCTTGCTAGTCCAGTGAGGGGATTTGGGAGGCGTTTTGGGGTGGGGGGGATGTTGCATGACATTCCCAATGCAATGACATCACCCAGACGTGACATTATAATGTTGGGGACATTGTGCAGATGGAATTCTGGTTTTTGTGCAAACTCTATGTTTAATCAGTCAAATACCATAGAACTTGCCCAAAAACCAGAGCGACCCTCTGTGCGATATCCTCAACAAAATTATGTCACTTCTGGGTGATGCCATAATGTCACGTCTCTATTTGAGGAAGGCTTTCCCCCACTAGCCAGTTAGTCCACAGTGGGGAGAAGCCCCGAAAATCAGTGATCCCCTGCTTGGACCTGGGGGTAGTCACACGAATATGGAGACTGGAGAAAAAAAGCACAAGGCTCCGTGTAGTGGAGCTCATTGGTACTATTGAACTATATAATTTCAGTGATTGATACAATAAGGAGACGTTCACTACATGGAGCCTTGTGCTGCTTTTCTCCAGGGACCTGGGGTTTGGCAACCCCAGCATGTGGTAGGACTTATTTTCTTCTCTGGATATTCTTTCCCCTTCCCCCCGGTCAATTCTCATCTGACTTATTGCTATCCTGTGAGGTTTTTAAGGCAAGAGACATTTAAAGGTTAGGTTCACCATTGTCTGCCTCTGTGCCACAACTCTGGTATTCCTTAGTGATCTCCCTTCCAAATACTGACCCTGCTTCACAAGCTAGTCTGGGCTACCCAGGTCAGGATATTTTTACTCAATATGACAAATATTATTATTATTGGAAGCATTAATTAATTATTCAGGGGCTGCCCCTTCAACTACCATACTTTATAAAGTTCTGAAGAAGAAAAAAGTTTTCTTTGTTTTTGTTAATGTATGGGATGTATGTCAGTGGACAGCATAGCCTTCGTTGGTGGTCAGGAAAATTGCTATGCTCCAACTCATTGTCTCCTGCCTGAGCTGGAAGAAGGAAAGAATGACTCTTGCCCCTTGCAGTTTTTGTTAACTACCTCTATTGAAACAAGTAGTCAAAAGGAAATCTGCTGTCCAATTAATTGGGACTCTGTTTTGCTTGGTTTGAATTTTCAACTCATTTTGTATAACTGATTTAACAATTTCGGCCCTCATAAAATATGAGGAGAAAAAGAGATACATGGAAGTCCTGTAGATTGCAGGCTTCAAGCCTCACTGAACTTGCCCACCAAAAGTTGACTTTTGCTTTATGAGTTATGTACTCAACTCCCAGATGTCAGAGACCCACCCGCATTTATTGGATTTAATAGCGGATCTCACAGTTGTCAGTGAAGATAGGATGTATGTGTGTGTTATCATTATAAAGTAGGGTAGTTGAAGGGGCAGCCCCTGAAAAATTAATACCTCCAATAATATTATTTGTCATATTGAGTAAACATATGCTTTGTTTTCAAACTTAGGGGTCTGTTGTAAAACTGCCGTTAGAAACTGACTCTACCACCCAGCAAGTGTGAGCTCCAGCTGTAAGATTAGATAAGGGAATAGCCTCCTACAGGCGACTTGCTGTATATAGATAAGGAAACTTAGTCATGGAATTTTACCAGGGGGAACTTAGTGGAGGTGGGACCCTTTGAAATCAGATAAGCTTGCACCAGCCTACTTGCTTGCTTGAAAACTGTATGCACACAGAGAAATGTATCTCAGTCATTTTGCGGCCCATGCCCGACTGGGTTCTGCTTATGGTACCATAAAGTAAACCTTGCTTCAAACCAGTAAGTCTGTGCGGACCTCGTTATTTCTCTGCTTCATTCTGGTGCATTGACCAATGGGAAAATAATGGGGTAGGATATTTCCTTCCCCTCGGGTGGCTGCATAGCCGTCTGCCTTCCACCCTCATGGCGGGAAGACCGAACTAGGCGCCACGGTCACATTTTTGATCAAGTCCTGCTCTCTCCACCCCAGTGGAAGAAGGTGTCCGGTTAGCCAACCAAGATCCCGCGCCTGGTTGAACCAATGTGTCCAGGGAATCTGAAGATCTTCAGGATTGTGAGTATGAACTGTCTGGGAATTCTGATTACCTCTCCCTAGGAGAGACAAAAGGTCTGATCACCCCTTACTCTCTGTCTATTAGGCTCCACTTTGGAGGTGATGCACAGAAGCTAGGATCTGGAAGGATTTCTGTGGTGTGTGTGCATGTGTGAATGAGAGGAGACGAAGCCTTAAAGCGGGAGGGACTTTCTCTTGTTCAGTTCCCAGTAGGGTAACCTCATTGGGTCATGAGAGAGAGGAAGTGAAAACCCTCAGGGCTCCCTGGCTCCAAGACCCCTTACTGGCAGCTCCTGTTTTCTGTTTTCGCTAGAAGTGTCTTATCTAAGCGTCTGGTGCCATGGGTGGAAATCAGTCAAAAACCCTGCTACAGTACATGTGTAAAAACTTCAAGGAACATTTCTGTGAAATCAGTTTGCTAAGAAAAATCAAGAACTCCAGCAAAAGTTAGAAGCTAGTATTAAAGAAAAGGAAACTGCCAAACTTCTGCAAACTGTCCTAGAATCTTACAAATCCACAGAGAAAAGGCTAGAGATTCTAGAAGTACTGGGAAAGAGGAAATATAACAGAACAAATGTAGGAGTTCAGCCTCAGCCTTCCTCTCCTCCTCATGAAAATGAGAACACAGTCCCTGTTTCAGTTCTCTCATATCAAATCATGGAGGAAATGTGGTCTCTGAGCCTACACAGAGTTCCACACTCATGCCACAAGGTATTCCTTTTAGCAAAAACTTGCTCCGGGCACTTCTACATGACCAAATCTCACTCATTCTTGCATGAAGCTTCCTGCCCTTAACTCATCCCACTTGGGGAACTTAAAAGACAGAATTTTGGGGAATGTCAGAGAATGGTAGTTCCACATGGGCAGGTAAGGCTCCTTTGTCCCTAAGCCTCCCCCCTCCCGAAAAATCTAACTTTTAAATTTGAGTGTCTCTTAGAATAGAGAAACCTGGCTTTGTAAGGTAACAAAGACCTCTCTCCCCTTAATAAAATAAAGAAACAGAAAAGCAATGATTTGGACTAAAATTAGACGAGGCCAGTTCTCAAGGGTGAGGCCTGGAGATCTCCTGGAATCACAGCACAAAGTTCCAAGCTGCAGACTCAGTTTTCTCTGCAGGGTAATGGAAGTTTGGTGTGAGTGAGAGCTCAGAACCTGGTTCCCTTGGGATCTCATCTTTCTTTAGACTTCCATTTTAGATCTCTAACAATCTGTCGTGTCTGGATATGGCAACCCCATTAAGGAAATAAAACTAACTACAGAGAATGTGGCCTTGCCCAAAAGATCAGGTCTCTGTTAGCCCAAAAGAACTTAGGTTCAGCCCTTTTAAAATGCAGCCAGGATGCAAACTAAACAAATACAATTTATTGCCATGATTGAGAGAAAGATTCAGAGAGTTGTACCTTTATTTTCACTTTTAAAATGCCAGAACCAAATACCTCTGAGAAAGAGAGATTAAACTAGTTTTGTTAAATATTTACTGCTTTAGTTCTATAAATTTGAGGCTCAAGGAAAGGCCTCTGAGCATGTACAGAGAGTGTCTAAAATCTGCTCAAGTTGGAGCCTGGCCTAGAGAAGTTAAAGATTGCAAATTTGTAGTCCTCCTGCTCTTCCCCCATTAGGGAAGGAATGCTAACCCTCTCCTCCTTACTCAATCTGAAATCTTTAACAGAACCAGAAAAGGCAAAAGGAATATAATTTTTTTTTGAGAATGCAGTGCCCTGAGACATTAAGAAGGAAAGAAAATTTTCACCTCAAGTCTCTCCTCTTAAAGCACAAGCAACCAGGTGTCTTTAGAGAAAGAGATCCGTCTTTTATAAATCAGATCCATAACTAGCCAGGGAAGAAGAAATGTGGGCATTTGAAAATCTTAACTATGTGACTAAGTTGATGGAAAACTCCAAGTATCACCTTTTTCACATGCAAATAAGGAAACACTCAGAGCTTGAATTTTCTCCTCTCATAATCAGAAAGAAAACCTTGTCTCTGATACAAAGTTAATCCAGTCTCTTTAAGAGAAGTAAATTGCCAACATCTTTGCAAAGAGTCAAAGTTTTCTCTTTTGCAAAGAACTTTTGTCCTAGCATCTTTCACTGGATTTTGGCTAGGAAAACTTTTGCAGACCCTCTTTAGCCGTTTTAGGAAAGAAAAGATACTTAGCCAAATTTAATCTTAATTGTAGAAATAAGAAGTGTAAAATCTGAGCCCCCACCAGGCAGATACCTCATCACCTTCCCCATCTTGTGTTTAAAAGTTGCTTAACCTGAAAAAAAACAAACTGTTTCCTGGAAAATTTATCAAGATCAGATAAGAGAATACTGGGATTAACTGCCCAGCAAGGTTTATTATCTTCTCTTCCTATCTTCTGTTAAATCATTTTTCTCTCTTCCAGCCTTAGAGAGACAAGGATCTTTTATATCTATGCCCCACGTTATCTTAAGGGGGGAGGCACAATTGAGATATTTTTCTGAATTCTCATATTCTCCTGATTTTGGGTCTAAAGATACAAATTCAAACCTTTGAAATTCTGCAAGAATGTCTCCACAAACAAAATGAGTACCGGTAGTTCTAGAAGACCACTCCCAGCCAGGAAGATGCCTGGAGGGAAGATGTGCATATGTTGAAAGAAGCAAGCCAGTTTGAAAGCTCCTTGGCTTAGTCAAAACACTTTTGTGTTTTGCAAGGGTGCCAATCTCCAGCTGGAACCTGGAGATCACTCCCAAAAATATAATGTAATGTCCAGAACATTAAGGCCAGTGCCTCTGGGAGAGAAAGTGTCCAAGAAAATGGACTGCACACCTTGTAATCTTCAAATTTAATTCAAATATTCAGAAATCTCCAGTCTGAAGCTGGCATCCCAAAGTTCCACTTACAGCTAATCCTTCTCTGCTAGAGAAAAGATCCTGCCTGTAAACTGCCCCGAGGCTAAGAGTTCTCCTACATTAGAAGCTCTGATAATTTATTTTTTTTTGCTTTACCTTTTTAGTCTGAAAATATTTTCCTAGTGGCTATTATCAGTTTCCCCTGTACTTAGATTTTGTAGCTTTAATTTTAAGGGGAACACTTTTAAGATATTCAGCTTGTGATCTCCTTTGTTTTAAAGAAGTGGTGCACCTAATAGAAGATCTTTTGTTAATTTTTTTTTTACTCTGAGACAATGGGTTAAAAGTTTATATTTGCAATTTTGAGTTTACATGGCACATCTTTTCCTGCTAAAGCAATACAGTATCAAACCTTTTGGAAGTTTTATTTCCCTTGTGATTTTTGTTAAGTACATCTCATACCAGGAGCATGTGGTCTTCAAGTGTTACATCTAACACTGTTTTCTATCTTACTTTGAACTGCTTCCCAATTTTTCATTCATTTAAATCTGAAAATTCCTTTTGTTGTTGATACTGAATTTTTATTTTCTGAAAAGAACCGTGTTTTAAAATTCTACCTCACAAATTTTGGTTCCTACAAGCCTTTTTTTAATTTGAAGTTATAGCATGTGTTATAGAAGAACATCTACACCCTTCCTTGGGTAGAACTACCCTCTCACTGTGCAGCTTCTCTCTTAAGTCTTGAGAAGCTAATACCTTGTTTTACCAGTGACCCAGTTATTCTCAGTGTTGTATTTCCCATAGAAATACGTTTTCTAGATTTGTTCCATCTATGAACTATGCATATCAATCTTCCTATTTAGCTGTTTGGTGAACCTCTTACCTGTGGAAAGAGGCATCTACATGCTTATCTATCTTATTTTATGCCTCCATCTATAGTATCTTGTTAGAGCTTGACCTTTTCTGAGTATTTTGTTTAGAAAATCCTTTCTATGTTTCATGTTCTTACTATGGTAGGACTCCAATTCTGCTTGATTTTGTGTTTCAATCCAGTCTCCAGTCCTGGCCAGGCTTGCTACTGGATAACATATTTCCATTTGCTTGTTTTAAGTTTCTGCCTCTCCATTATTTCAACCTTCTTCGTCAAGGTGCATGTTTTAGCGCCCTGCTTTATGCATCAGTTTTGAATTATATCTTTGCACTGCCCCACACATCTCCTTGGCTGTGCAAGCTCCTTACTAGGTTTTCTCCTAAGTTCATATATATATTGCATGCTTATTATAAGTAGATTTAATAATTGTTTTGTGTGTTTGTACTAACCAGAATTTGCTTTCCAGGTTTGTTTTGTTATATATGAAGGAAACCTGGACCTGCAATTCAAGTTTAGTGCATGCTCATCATTATATAGTAGTTTTAAGAATTGCTGGTATGTCTGCTAAGAATTGTTTGTTTAAGGATTAACTATTATTTGCTTTTAGGATTTTGTTGTTAAAATTTGTTGAAACGCACTCTAATACCTATGTGCGACCCACAGAACAAATTTTGGATAAGCTGGCACAGAGAAAAATGGGGTTCAGTGGGACTTGATCACCCCACTGATTTCCAGAGGTTTAAATTCTCTGATCCAGTTCTCTAATCATTTTGGGTCTGATCTCCTGCATACATGTATGTTAAAGCTGGAATTATTCTATTGAGGGCTCAGTTTTGTTTTGTTTGTTTGTTTTTGAAGTTTTTCTTATTTTTGACAATTTCATATATTCCAAAGCTATAGCAAAAGTTTTTCTTTCCCTTTTGTAACCCTTTTCATAATCCAGGGGTAACCCCAACTCTGGTAATCTCTTCTTGGAGCTCCAATTTTGTGCACAATTTTATGTTTTCTTTTTTAAAATTCATATCTGTTGCAAGAAAGTAAAAAGCCTCTCATGAACCTCTAGGTGCACGCTTTCTCTATGGATGTGCACTAGCCTGAATCATGAGAAGTGATGCATAGGTTTATATTGTGGATTTGTGTTCTGCATAATGTATGGTGTATGAAATCTGCCGTTTAACTTCGGTAAAGGGTAAAGACCTTGTCAAACTGAAACTCCATGTGAGGAGGAAGAATTTTCCAGTCCAAAGCAAGTGTGGTAATTTAGATAATGTGTGCAACCCTATCTCAACAGAGTTGGACTCAAGTTATGGCAATCTGTGGACAACCAAGGAAAGCTTTAAAGGGGAAAAGTACCTATTATTGTTGTTTTGTTTGCGGACCTCGTTTCTCCAAGTATGTTTTCCAGGCTTTTCCATATCTCTTCCATATCTACCTAGAGGTCCTGAAATTTGCCTGACCATGCCTCATTGATGTTGGAAGGAAAGCCTCCCCCAGAATCCCATCCAAACTGAGTTGTGGAGAAAACTCATTTCCAGCGAAATTCCTCTGCCTAGCAAAAGGCTAGTTGTCCCAGCTGATCACAACAGCAGCTCCACTGCCCTTCCAAGTTGTGTTTCCAGAAAAAGAATTCCTTTTGGCTGCAATAAAAACAGATTTCCCTGTGAAGACTGTCATGCATAAAGCACGCAAACCCTCCATGAACTCAAGAAAGAAGACCTTTTGTTAGACTAAGGGGGGAGGGGAACAAGGAATTAGTCAGGAAATGGCTTTTCTATTGTAAATAATGTGGCCAGATGTGGACTGCCCGCAACTGACAATGTTTCCAAGTATGTCTGAATGTGTGTATCTTAATCACCCAGGCTACAACAAGGTGTTTGCCATAAAGGCACATGAGTTGATACAGTTTATAGCATGTCACTTGCATATATGTCCCTTATTATTGCTTATGCGTTTTAGAAATTGAGATGAGTTCTTGTATTCTTGCATCATAGCTGGTAATGTTTTATTGATAAAGAAATAAGTTCCTTAGGATCCTTCCAAGATTTATGTTCACAAATTTAGACTGGACATATGCAATTATTTAATGCATATACCATGAATCGATTTCCCTGTTCAAGTGATTGATTATCTCAAAATGAAATGTATCTCTGGCCTCCTCTTTCCTCTACCTCCTCTTCAAGATCGTCCCAAATTTCAGTGATAGTTATTCTTCAGTACCAAGACACATAGTCCCCTTTTTCTCGATTGGATTCCTTTTTTTTAAATTTTAACTCATGTATAGCCTATTTTTTGTAGTTGACATTCCTAAGCCCTTCCCCTTTGTCCCAACTGTGTCTCAACCCTGGTTGTTTGAAGTCTTATCGGCAGTACATCATGAAATGTGGCACACACCCTCCAAGGATTGGGCGGTGCCAAAGGGGAGAATTGATACCAGAGTGCTGCTGAATAAAAGGGTAGCCTTAAAAGACATGGGGGACCCTCTCAAGCTAGCCTGTGTGCCCAGAAAGGCCCCATGATGGAGACCAGGTAAACTCCATGTTGGAAGGCTGGGCTGCATAGCCAAGGCATACCTATGCATAATCTGAATAATTAATTAATACCCCTAATAATAATAATAATAATAATATTTGTCATATTGAGTAAAAATATGCTTTGTCTTCAAACGAAGGGGTCTGTTGTAAAACTGCCATTAAAAACTGACTCTTCCACCCAGCGGGTGTAAGCTCCAGCTGTAAGATTAGATAAGAGAACAGTCTCCTATAGGTGACTTGCTGTATATAGATAAGTAAGGAAACTTAGTCATGGAATTTTACCAGGAGGAACTTAGTGGAGGCGGGACCCTTTGAAATCAGATAAGTTTGCGTCAGCCTACTTGCTTGCTTGAAAACTGTATGCACACAGGGAAATGTATCTCAGTCATTTGGGGGGCCCATGCCCGACTGGGTTCAGCTTATGGTACCATAAAGTAAACCTTGCTTCAAACCAGTAAGTCTGTGCGGACCTCGTTATTTCTCTGCTTCATAGTCAGTGAAAAGTGCTTATCTGCAGATGACATGCCATGGTCATCAATCATTCTTACTGAAAGCTTTGGAAACCTACTGCTAACACTAGATAAGAGTTCCCTTACTCTTTTAAAAAATGAGATATTTAATCATTAAAGTTTCTTTCAAATGGAATTGTAGCAAGAATTTACATTTACGTTTGTAGAACTGAAATAGCTCCATAAAGTGTAAGATACATTTTATGATGGCCACTAAAAAAAACCCCTGAAAGCAGTTGTAGAGTAGCCAGTGAAAAGTATTTGTTGGCATCATAGTATTTTCAGGGCAGCTTTATTCTACCACTTGGCAAAAGTAACAGTTCTCAGTATTTAAATTTTATTGGCACTGTTATATCCATATTAGTGAAATACTTTAGTGCTGAATGAAAGTGGTTTAAAATGACTGCATCATGATATGGTTTTGTAATAATGTGGATCTGGCTAATTTAGTTGCAACAGTCAGGGAAAAATAGTATAGTAAAAATATAATAAATCATTGTAGTTTAATCACTACAGTAAGTTAGCATAGTCTTTTGCGGAAATGATAATTTCACTGCTGCTGCAGGCTTTAAAAAATGGGGTAGTTAAGATTCTGCAGAGGCATCTATTGAGAACTGTATGATAATATTAAAAATGTATTAAAATGTATATATAGGATTGTGGGTTGCAAGTAATAAAAATAATCATGTTGGATATAATATCAAACCAAACAGTATTTCAACATGTTTTGCCACAATAAAAGAGCTGTCTGGCTACAGGAATGTAGGCTTAACAGAATTTATTTATTTATTTATTTATTTTTATAATTTCTATCCCGCCCTTCCCAACAAGTGGCTCAGGGCGGCTGATATCTGATATCCCTTAAATGGGCAGTAGATCGGCTGTGTACATCTTTTCATTCTAATGAGCAGCAATGTGTGCAGATGTCCCCATGATAACATTAACATGAGAAAATGCATACCATGGAGAATCCAGAGCATCTCAATTGCTCTGCTATAGTAATTAAACATCTTGGTGTTTTTTTTAAACTGATTTTGTGGCACCTTTGCTTCATTTGTTGGCAAATGACTTCTGTGAATATTTAAAAACAGAAACTTAACAAAATGGATAACAGTGCTGCTTCCATGCAGTGAGTTAGAGGGATCCTCCCCCACCATCTTGCCCAGTTTTCTTCTTTGCTGTAGTCTTTGTCCCATGCATGCAATACCAGTTAGAATTCAGAAATATCTGATAGGTAGCTGTCAGTGTTTCATAATATTTCATAACTGGCATGCAATATGTGATGGTATCAGACAAGTAGTTGTTACTGCATGTGTGTTTAAAACATTTTGCAAATAAAACTGCTTGTCAAACATCAAGGAATTCTAGCAAAGTCTTGAGCATGCTTTTCCTGAGATCATGGGAACCAGGGGACCATGGAAGCTCATACCAATGACCAGGCCCCATTTTGTTCAGGAGCTCACAGGAGCGGAGCTCCAGAACCTCTAAATTTTATTGTGCTCTTTCTTACTTACCCCTCCCCCCCCAATACTCGCTTCTGGGCTCCATTGTTCAAACCCCCTGTGAGAATTTGACTGAACTCTTAAGATCTGACAAACTAATAATTTTCCCTGCAAAAAATGGGAAAAGAACCAAAATATATCAGGCAGACAGGTGGATATCTTCAATATGTTCCTGTGGCCTCACAGGAAAAAGTAATTTTAAAAGTATGATGGGAGTGAGTTTTTATTATTATGACAATTACAAATCAAGAAACATTTTAAGACAGATGCTGAGTGGATATAGTTTAGTACACCTTCTGGTGATGTCAGGGGTGTATGGCATATGCAAATGAGTTAAGAACATAAGAGAAGCCATGTTGGATCAGGCCAATGGCCCATCAAGTCCAACACTCTGTGTCACACAGTGGCCAAAAAATTTATACACACACACTGTAGCTAATAGTTGTGCTAATGAGCTCCAGCACCTCTTTTTCTACAAAATGACCCCTGCCAATGACACTCTGAATGAAAAAAATGGTCAGGAACCAAGTGAAAATCTCCATTGGACTACTGACTGTGGAATCCTGATAGATCAGGTTTCAGTCCTGTCAGCAGACTAAGGAAGGAAGGGTCCCAGCCTTGATTGTGAAATTCAACCTAACAGGATTTTGTGATCAAGTTCTTGTCATATAGACTGTGATGCCTGAAGAGGTACACAAGGCTTGCAGTTTATAGTGCAACATAACTAAAATGTAGCATTTTGAGCATCAATTGACAGGCAATCCTATACAGAGTTTCTGTGGAGTAACGCAATTTAAAATTGTACTGTGAGACTCTTCATATTTTTGCTTATACTACTTACATATTTTTCTTTGCATGACTGTAATGCCAATTTTATTTACTTTTGTTCATGTGTTTCCAGAGATTCAGATTCAAGCCTTCCCTGTTTCATGTGGATGTCTTGTAATCCTAACTTACTAAAACCATGAGAAAGTTCATTGCTTTACCAGCAGAATGTTCCAGGACAGGGTTTCCCAAACTTTTCTTTCCCATGGCTATTTTTACACTTCTCCTTTGTGACCCACTAAAATTTGGGGGTGTAGCCAGGAGACTTTGGAGGTGGAGCCAGGAGACAGGAATTATGTCATTTTCTGTGGTGTCAAGGGCCAAGTGATGTCACTTCTGGGGCACACTGAACCAAAACTCCACCTTTTCCTGTGATGTCACTTCCAGAATGTCCACCAGTGGGGCCAGGGCACTAGAAGCCCTTCCACTGTTGCTTCCCCCCTCCCAGCACCAAGAATACAGACAGAGCATCAGTTGCAGGGAAAGAAAGAAAGAAGGGGAGGGGCAAAGAAAAAAAAGCTTTCCGCACCATCAGATGACCTCAGCCAGCGACAATTCTGCCCAGGGGTTGTTTGGTAAAAAAAAAAAAAAAGCTACTGGAATGGTAAAAAAAGCTACTGGAATTTTCATCCTGCCCTTCCTGGATGAAACACACACACACACACCCTTCTTTGCCGCCCAGTCCTCCTGGGGAAATCTTCCCAAAAGAACATACTGCAAGGCATAGAAAAGCTCATACCTTGACGAACACTTCATGGGTCTAAAATGCCAGTGGACGCCAGCTTTTTTCTCAAACACTTGGAGGGAAGGAGAAGGAAGGAGAGGCAGCCCAGCTCCTCTCTGCACAACACAGAGACGGGGGAAGGAAGCAAAATGGAGCGCAGGCTTTGCAGCCTGTGTCAGTCTTCAAGGCTAGCTTTTATCTGCACATCAGAGAGACGGGGGAAGAAAGGAAGTCAAATGAAGAGCAGGCTTTGCAGCCTGTGTCAGTCTTCAAGGCTAGCTTTTATCTGCACAACAGAGAGACAGGGGAAGGAAGCCAAATGAAGAGCAGGCTTAGCAGCCTGTGTCAGTCATTAAGGCTAGCCTTTCTCTGCACTACAGAGAGATGGGGGAAGAAAGGAAGCAGAGCAGAGGTCATGCTTTGCTGGGGGCGGGGTTAGCTCTGGCTTTTCTTGTGACCCGATAGTGAGGCTTCTGTGGCCCGGTACTGGGTCACGACCCTGCAAATGGGAAACACTGCTCCAGAAGAATTACAATAAATGGGGCTCAGTGGTAAAGCCAGAATATGTCATAACCCCAAATGTTCCTCAATGCTTGCAGATAGCAGTCGGCAGGGGCCCTGATTCTCAAGATAGAGTTTTGCTAACTGTGGAGTTTGGGGAATCAGGATAGCTGTTGATGCTTCTGGCTGGATTTATAAATCCTGTAAATCCAACCATGTTAGCCTAGCTCATTGGAAGAATAAGTTGTTCATTAGTCACAGTTGTCTTAAAATCTATATGCTGATTAGTAGCTGACCACTTGCAGGGCTGGTGTAGTACCCTTTAAATCTTGCCTACTGCCTTATCTTTGCATGTGCAAGCAGTTGTTATTTTTTCCCATTATGTACGGGTTCCTTCAATTTAGAGATGGCCAAGAAAGAATTAAGTGATCACTTCTCCTTTGAATGGGTAGGAAGAACAGAAGCAAATTGCAGAGTTAAGAATTAACATTTTTCTCTGATATGGCAGCAGAGGAAGCTAAAAGAATAGTTCATTTAAAGATTCTCTCTCCCCCCCCCCCTTTGTACATTTGCCAATCAATATTCATTAATTGAAGATTCAGCAAGCATTTTGTGTTTAGTGGGACATAATTCAGAAATAGCATTTAGCTTTTGTTTTATAGTGGATTCCTATGCTAACTGAATTGTATTAACATAGTTAATATATGGGGACTTCTTGTGAATAAGGTGCCTAAAATGAAGCTGAAACTCCATTTTTCTTTAGAACTGTCTACATCTAGTAAAATATACATAGAACAGGAATAAACATGCAGATAAGTTAATTGTGCATATTTAATTAGGGTAATGATCAGAGACATCTCAAAAGATGACGGGATATTTTTAACATATTTTTAAAACATGTTGCAGTCTTGGCACAGAAACAACTATGCAAATGGCAATGGCAAAGCTATACTAAGTCACCAGACATTTCATTTAGACTGGAGCTGCATTCAGACATCCTGCTTAACTGTGCTTAAATACAGAATGCAACCACTTTGCCTTGCTTTATGCCAGGCTCACATGCATGCCACTCTCTTTTTTGTATGGAGAATCATGGTTAAAACTGTGCTCCGTTGTCTTTGATATATCTGTGCATTCATATGCATTAACTAGAGATAGTTTCCTCCCTACCCCCAATAGCCAGGATTCTGAACCTATAGTGGTTTAGAATCCTAATGAGTTTTTTGGTGTGAGGTTAACCCTGCTTATTATTTGTAGTTGCATATGTGTATGAAGGGTAAGCATATTTAGTTTTCAGATATGAGAAAGGGGGAAAGCAAGACATGTACATAAAGGGCAGCAAGTTGGGGGTATGTTGATTTGCACTTAAACCTCTTGAATTGTTCCATGTTATTACAGTTCTAATCTCTGTATAACTGCTCTTTTGAACATTTCTGCTTTGCACAGTCTGTGAAACAATAGAAGTGTGGGGCCTTTCTGACCACCTCTGGTTGGTCACTCCACAAAATGGGAGTAACCATCGAGAAACTGGAATGTGTGTGAATGAGCAGTTGCTGGTCTTACCTACTTCCATAGCTGCACCTTCAAAAGACTATTCAGAGGAGTAAAGCTGTGGCAGTGGACCATAGTGGGAGAGGCAGTTCTGCAGGTATGTGGGTCCAAGGCTACTAAGGGCTTTGTTGGTGATAACCAGAACCTTCAATTGACTCTGGTAACTGATCAGTAACCAGTAGAATGGCTGCAGAGCAAGTTAGACAAGCATGTACTGTAGGCTTCCCAATCCCCAGGTCCCAGAGGGGGATCCCCCGGTTTTGCAGGCTTCCCCCCTCCCCCAGCCAGCTGGCCGGCGGGCGAAGCCCCACTCCCAGAGCTATCATGCACCTCTATGAACGATTCGCATAGGGAATGATGGGGAATTGATCCGCGGGTATCGGGGGCTCTGGGGGGGGCTGTTTTTTGAGATAGAGGCACCAAATTTTCAGTATAGCATCTAGTGCCTCTCTCCAAAATACTTTCCAAGTTTCAAAAAGATTGGACCAGGGGGTCCAATTCTATGAGCCCCAAAAGAAGGTGCCCCTATCCTTCATTATTTCCTATGGAAGGAAGGCATTTAAAAATTTGTGCAGTCCCTTTAAATGTGATGGCCAGAACTCTCTTGAAGTTCAATTATGCTTGTCACACCCTTGCTCTCGGCTCCGCCCCCAATGTCTCCTGGCTCCACCCCCAAAGACTCCTGGCTCCACCCCCAAAGTCCCCAGATATTTCTTAAATTGGACTTGGCAACCCTAATGTACTGACTAATACCCAATAGTAACTGAGCTGCCATGTTCTATACCAGCTGGTTAAGTAAGACATATAAATGCAGCCTATATTTAACTTTAAGGGTGTCTTTGAATGCTTTTTGAGTACACCTAAAAACATATTGACCATAGTCCAGAGGAATTTATTCACACTAGTTCATTTAAAGTCAATATTGTGAGTTTGTAATGAGTGTCTTTCAGTTCCATTCATTTCAATGGGACTTCAGTAAGAACAGCTTTGTTTAGAAGTGGACCAGAATGAATCCATATTTACACACTCATGTGAACATGGATGACTATATATGCTGTGAAAAACATGCATTTTCCATAATGTACAATGATTAATTACTTTTTAAAACTTCATAGCCACATTGCAACGGAAGTTAGTCATGACTAAGTCCTTTGAAATCATTGAAACATGTTAGTTGTGATTAATTTAGACTCCATTGCTTAAAACCCATTAGGATTTAGTCATAACTCTGAACTGAATTACCCCTTTCTGCATCTAAAGATCACCTTTTAAATTTGTATAGTGAAGATGAGCTAGTTCATTTTCATTATTAGCTATGTGTATATGTAGATCATAACTCATTACAAAATCAAAGCTGATGGGATAAGCATAGGTGCATATTAGTTCATTTCAGACCTTTATAATGCGGCCAGTTTAATGCGAAAAGTTCAAGGACATGAATACCCGAGGGTGATTGTCTTATGCTTCAGTAATGGAGATTAAATTTGTGGTAGTTAGTCAGCTAGCTCTTTTTCTTACAAGGAAACTAAAATTCATTAAAAACTAATTAGGAATGTATAGGAGGTTAATACTCCATGTTAAGCCTTATTAATGGGAGATAAGTAATTCATAAAGTATCAAAGGACTGCAATGGAGAGAATTAAAAGAGAATTATATTACCAAAAACTACCTTTAAATGACTTTAAGCATCTTGTTTAAACCCATGCCCACAAAGTGAATGTAAAATACCTGGTTTATCTCATTTTGTTGGCAGTTTTTCATACTGACATTTAATGTGGCTTGTTAAAGAGAAGTACAGAAAATACAAAGGTGATTTTCTCTATAGACTCTTCAGTATTCATTAAAAGAAAAACATAGTTTCTGAAAGGGAAAATATATTGAACATTATAAGAAGCTGCGTTAAATTAGAACGTTAGTCCATCTAGCCTAGCAAATATTGTCTACCCAGACTAGATCAAGATGGGTAGCCATGCTAATCTGTCTATAGCAGCAGAAAAGAGCGAGAGTCCAGTAGCCCCTTAAAGACTTACAGAATATGTGGCAGGGTATGAGTTTTCATGAGTCACTGCTCACTTCTTCAGATACAGCCAGACTGTAATGTGTCTCACTGTCTCAGGCAGCAACAGGTCCTTCCCACACCCCATATGCATGTGATTTTGGAACTGGAAATACCAGGGCATTGCATGCGATCTTTCTTACTAAACCAGTGGCCACTCTCCTTTGAGTTATTGACCCAGTGAATGCATGCAAAAAGTCTTTGTGTTTCTGTGCTTAATCATTCTATATTTTATAGCAGTGTCTACTAATTTATGTGGGACAGATGTTAGATTAACTGCCTGTAATTTCTTGGATCTCCCCCCCCCCTTTAAAAGTGGTGCAATATTTGCTACTGTCCAGTCCTATGGCATGGAAACCAATTTTACTGAAAATTGCATGTACTGGTTAGCAGATAAATAATTTCACATTTCAGCTCATTGGAGATGGGCATGGAATGGGAAAATGGTGGCTTGTGCTGGTTCGTGGTTCATTTGATTGCCTGAACCAGTGCTTTGATTCATTTCATGATTTATATGGTTGCCCAAACCAGTTCGTGGTTCATTGGTTCATTTGGTTTGGAGGTATAAAACTCACTAGGAGTCTTCAGCAGGGTCTCCTCCACTCACCCTCCAAGTTTGGTGAAGATTGGATTTGGAATGTCCAAGTTATAGCCCCCCAAAGCAGGTGCCCCCAGGAAAGCTCAGCTTCAGCTCTCATGACAACTAATTCTTCTCTGCATGCAGCAAAGTGAAAACAGTGAAGTCAGGGTGTCTGCTATGGGTGTTTTCTAGGGCTCCCAGAAGTCCACCCCCAGTGTTGCCTAGGAATTCATTGAATCAGTGCCAGGCTGTCAGGGAAAATGAACTACAAAAATTAACCAAATGAACCACCAAGGAAAAAAGGCAGTTCATTTTCCAGTTTGGACATGGCATGAGCAAATAAACCAGTTCTAAATGAATCACAAATTGGCCCATTTCATGCATGAATCACAATTCATGGATTGTTTCATGCCCATCCCTAGTGTTCATCCACTCACATTCTGGACCAGAAGAATCCCCCCTCCCCATTTGTCTAGGTTTTCTAGAACTACAAGTCTGGAATGCTGGCTTTCATCTTTTTAGTCATGTAAAAGATCCATTGATAATAACTGAACTGTTAGGAATACAGATATATGCAGGACTGTAGTCTTCATCAATTAATCATGTTATTCCAGTTGCTTTTCAGCAACAGGGACTTCTAATGATGAAATAAATAATACAACTAAACAATTTCCACTGATTTTTATGGAACATTTTACATAAAAAGGAGGAAAAAAACACTCTCATAAGGCTTGGGCTCATTCATTTTTCATCTTTCTTGAATTTACAAGCGATCACATTTTTTAATGCTATGTTTTTAAAATGATTCTTGAATTATCATTTGCCTGAATGGGTGCTTCCTATTTATTTTTAAAGAACTTTTGTTAATCATCCCCAGAATCAACACAGAACATTGTAACTTGTTTTAATATCCATACCTCTTCTCAAACCTACTGTTGCCGCTCTAAAACTCATTCCCAAGAGGCACATCTTGGCTCAGTAGGGTGATATAAATGTTTTTCATGTCAGTCACCAGGGTTTCAAAGGCAAACATTTGTATTTTTACATCTCAGTCACTGCAGTCAGATTATCAGAGTCTAAAGATACGTTTTCATGAGTGAAGCCCTCCTTTAGTAAAAGGTGTTCTAACAGATTCTCCAGCTGTCAAAATACACGGGGCTTAGTGACAAGACCTCCTGTAAGGTAATAACCTTTTATTCTCTAGTGGGACTTGCTTAACTATTTAAGGTGGAATAAAGACCGTATTATACACAGTGCCTGTCAAAAAATATTACCGTATGGAAAATGAAGAAGATATTGGATTTATACCCCACCCTTCACTTTGAATCTCAGAGTGGCTTACCATCTCCTTTACCTTCCTTCCCCCACAACAGATACCCTGTGAGCGGTGTTCTCTCTGAGCTGAGTTAGTATGAGCTAGCTCACAGATTTTTAGCCTCCAGCTCACACATTTTTGTTTTAGCTCAGGAAGGATGACCCCAGAGCACAATAATTTATGCAGTAGCTCACAACTTCAATGCCAGTAACTCACAATTTTAATATCAGTAGCTCACAAAGTAGAATTTCTGATCACAAGACTCTGCAGTTTGGAGGGAACATTGCCTGTGAGGTAGGTGAGGCTGAGAGAACTCTCCCAGAAGCTGACCTTCCAAGGACAGCTCTGTGATAGCTAAAGCTAGCCCAAGGCCATTCCAGCAGCTGCAAGTGGAGGAGTGGGGACTCAAACCCAGTTCTCCCGGATAAGAGTCTGCTCGCTTAACGATTACTCCAAACTGGCTCTGGTATTTTGTACCTTTTTGGCTTTGGAAAAGTAGTGTGGTTGTCTTCCATTTGGGTGTATACAATGAGGATCATTTTCATGTCTCTGCCTCTGAGCTGTTTCCCATCAGCCAGAAAGTGTTGGGGCAGAGAGAGAAGAGTGCTTCTCCCTTCCATCTGGCTCACTGAACTTCAAGCAGCCCTACATGACCACTGATGGGAGTTGCCCTCAGCCCCTGTACCTTTTGAATGATATCAGAAGGCACAGGGATGGGAACCAAGAGTCATCTGTTCTTTTCAAGCTTACATTCAGTTATCTTCATTTTTACATTCACGGTAATATTTTATTCTGGTAATATAGTATTAGGGTGAAGGGAAAGGATCACATAATATCCATAACTTATCATTTTTTCAACTGCACACACAAATTTCCTAGGGCACTGTATAATTTATCTTGAGGGGAGAAAAGCAGCTGGAGGTTGATTTGATTAGAAAAATGGCCTGCAGGGGCTAGTTCTCTGATCACAGCCCTCCCAATCCCCCCCCCCCGCACTTCATTCACACACACACATCCTGGATATAGTTTGGCCTCGACTTCAAATTCACTTCATTGAGTATATGTACTGTTTAAGATGACTTCATATAGCCACTACACTAAATGTTTAATTTACACTAAGAAATGGTATCAAGAGCTCTATGTAACAAATCCAGATAGTTCTAAAAAACTAGTAGTCAAAAGATACAACAATCAAATTAGGTGCAGAATAATACATTCCTAAATGGACTCACTGTCATTCTGACTGAACATTTATTTAGATTAATGAAATGTAAAACTAAAATTAATTTCAAGGTCAGAATTTCCATATGCGAAGGAAGATTGCCTTTACATATTTACATGAGAATGGGGGTGGAGAAAGTAGGCAGGTAACTGGTTGCAAGGGAAAGCAAACCAATGAAGAAAAATATTTCCATTCAAAGGGATTAATGATTTCGGACTTCACTACAGAAATTATTTTAAGCCAATATTTTGAATCCAGACAAGGTGAGATGACTTGACAAGTTAAACATGCAAGAAAATAACATCTTGCATTTTAAAGTGCTTTCTTTCCCAAAGGAGCTCTAAGTGCTTTACAAACTGCAGAGATGAATTATTTCATGCATCACTGAAATTCAGCTACCTTTCTGGTTAGAGCACAGTCTCTGTTTAACAGAGCACAGCAACATGACACAACAGCATTGAAGGGGAATTCTTAATAGTACCTGGATGCCTCTCCTTTTAGCCTCTTGTAGTTCAATTCTGGGCATGCAGAGGAACCAGATATGTGCAAGTCCTCAGGTGGAATCTGGAAATAGAAATATCTGGAACAACACAGCTCTCATTCTGTCTCTTCTTACTCAAGAATATCAGAACTGAGACTGTATCTTATGTCAGTTGTACACAACAAACAAAAAATAATTGTAAATGCATCTGCTCTCAAGTTGTTTAGAGACATAACTGGGGAAAACATGTGGAAAAATAAATCATTTTGGGCAGGTGGAAGAGAATCATGTATTCTGTTCAGGCATTCTCTGATATCTCATAGCTCGCATAAATTAGCAAAAAATAGTTTATAGTGTAGTCAATATCAACTATGCCTTCTTTTAAAAATATGTGGTGCCACATTAATATTTTGTGAGTTTGTCCCATTTCTTCACTTTTGTTCAGAAGTTATCCAATTCAGTGGCTAGTTGAAAGTCTGGACAATAATTTAACAAAAGCAATGAACATCTTGTGGCTCTCTGGAAGCATCAGCAGTTGTAACTATAGAAAGTATGATTGATAAGGAATAGTGTTCTTAATATAGGTAAGGACCTTTGCTTATAAGACAAATGGACAAGACATAATCCAATGTAATTCCCTGCCCCCCAGAGAAGCATAAAACAGTTTTTCCTAAAATTTATGAAATTATCTTCCCTCTTCTGTGTTCCCCCCACTCTCCCTAATATGGCCATCAGGTTTGCACATACTTTATTGCAGGGCGTTTTTTGAAAAAAGCCCAACAGGGACTCAATTTGCATATTAGGCCACACCCACTGATGCCACCATTGTTTTACACAGGGCTTTTTTTTAAAAAAAAGCCCAACAGGAACTCATTTATACATTAGGCCATATTCCCTGACAACAAGCCAGCCAGAACTGTGTTCCTGCTAAAAAAAAGCTGTACTTTATTGCTAGGTCCATCAAGTTGCCACAGATTCTTCTAACTGTTATGCATGCACAGAAACTAACACTGTTTTCTCATTTGCTCCTAGAGCACCTTCTCCCAAGTGCTGCTTCAACTATAACCAGAATGCAATCAGCAGGCTTTATCTGTCAAATCTGAGTCTGTCCTGAAGTATTCACATAGTCTTGCCTGGCCAATGTGAAGAGCAGGAGAGATAGTAGTATTGACTATCAGCTTGCTTGGCAGCCTCCATTATTTTATGTTTTTATTTATATTCTATCTTTCTCCCCAATGGCAATCCAAAGTGGTTTACATTGTTCACCTCTTTTTCATTTTAACCTACAACAATCTTGTAAATTAGGTAAATTAGTCTGAGACTGTGAGACTGGTCCAAGATCACTCAGCAAGCTTGCATAACAGAGTAGTGATCTGAACCTTGACCTTCCAAATCCTAATCTAAATCTTTAATCACTCTAACACTGAATACTAGGTAGCAACAGACTGAAAATTCTAGGACTTTAACAAAGTCAATAATAATAGAAAAATAAACTGGATCATTATGACATGTTTACTTTGTGCGAGTAATATGGAGCCAGGTATCAGATAAAGTCTAAAAGAAAAGCATCTATTATGATTAATTTTTATTTTTGTTTTCCACTCTGTCCTTGCATATGAAATATCTGCATGCTGTTGTATAGCTGAACTATTTATTTATACTTCTGTAAATTACCGTTACACATATTTTCCCAGCATGAACGAATGATCTCTGATGCTGTATTTTTTTAAAAGGATAAAAGTCTTAGAGTACAGTTGCTGTAGTCTCTGGAATATGAATAAATGAATCTGGTAAGTCAAAGAATGTCATTTCAGTTCCATTTAAAAAACAAAGCTGAGCAATATGTGCTAAGTAATAGACATAATTTTAGAAACATACAATGGGAAAATGTACATAATGTACGATAAATGGATCATTTAAAACAAAATATTGTCATGTACTATTTGATATGAGTTGAACACCATATTAGTGCATCTGCATAGTTTATAAACGTTTTCAAAAATGCATGATAATATCCATAATGCATTAGTTATGCTCTTTTGCACTCTAGGCAGAACTGTATGTAATTTTAATAAGTATAATCTTGATATGTACAGTTATTCTTGTAAAACTACTCATTATTTATTGCTATTAAAATATCAGGCTTTGTTTTACAAGGATATTAAAAATGTACATGATACTGAGAAGTGAATAGTTAGGAAAAGGGAATACAATTTCAAAATCTTACCTAAGGTTGTATTATTTTTAAAAAACTTTTTATCAGTTGAGCTATATCTATCTATCTATCTATTTATTTTATTTTTTATTTTATTTCTCAGATTTATATCCTGCCTTCCCCGCCGAAGCAGGCTCAGATGTGGTTCATAGCATATGGTTATTGCAGATGTGATTCATAGCATTTTTTTCCCCAGAGACCTGGTTCATCAGGATTTAACTCATACATTACCTGAATGCAGGGGCGTAGCTAGGGCTTTGGGGGCCTGGGGCCCAAGATTTATGTGGGCTCCCCTATGTGGGGGGGGGGAGAGCACGAGCGCTTCACACGGTCCAAGCATGACAACCCGTCCGTTCCTTACATGTGCGATCTACAAAGCCTTACATAACAGTTTTAAAAAACGAACTCGCAAAGAACAAGAAAAAAAAAACGCTTTGCAAAGAAAACCGCTTTGAAGCGCCGCTCTGCAAAGGGGACGCCCGAAAAGGAAAATGATAGATCACCTCTGCAGGCCTAGTTTTGTGGTAACTTTCCATGCCACCATCACCCTGCCTTGTATGACCGAGATCAGGCGTGCACATCTCAAAAAGCTATATAGGGCAGAATTATTATTATTATTTTTTTTGCTGATTTCTAGTCCACCCTTTCTCAGGTCGGGCTCAGGGCGGATTACAACATAATAAATAACTAAAATCACATCATAGGGCAGTACCGGTCCATGGCCCAGGGGTTGGGGACCTCAGCCCTAGGGAATAATGGAGTGCTCAGCAGACATTTCCCTTCCCTCCCCACTTTCTGCTAACCCTGAAGCAGGGGAGGGCCTCTAAACTGGGAGATCCCCTGCCCCCAACTGGGAATTGGCAGCCCTAACAGCAGCATACTTTAAGTAAGTATCTATGTACTTCTGACCAAGAAACTTTTTAACTGGACATTGTCAGATTCAGTTCCTGCTCAATGATCAAATTTTTAAGCTACTGTGCACTGTGGGAGAAACCTTTGACTCCATTCTCATTTTTTAGAGACTGTGCAGTTCCATTTAACACCTGAACTGAGATGAACCCAGTAAAGAGCCTTAAACATTAGACTCACGTAACTTGACAGGTTCAGAAATGGTTTGGTATTGATTGTACATACATACCACATTTGTGGAACTGCAAGAGCCTTGGAGGAAGACTTCAATGTGGCTCTGGTAAAAAATTTCTCTGCATGGAGCACCTTCCCTATGATGAAAGGCTGAAGAGTCTGGGACTTTTCAGTTTAGAAAAGTGACAACTAATTGGAAACATAATAGAGGTTTATAAAAATATGCATGGGGTGGAGAGAGTTGACAGAGAAATTTTTCTCCCTCTCGCAAAACACTAGAACTCAAGAGTACTAGAACACTGGAGTTCGAAACAGATCTCCAGCCAGGATCCAGCAGGAAAATAAAGCACCTGATAGAAGCTCTTGTGAGTATGTGGACCTTAAAAAAAAAAAAAAGCACAGTACACAGACCATTATTGCCAGATTCCTATCCCTGCCATATATGATTGAATGGAACAGGAAGAGGGGAGGAAGCTGTAATGGAGAGTGAAAGACAGGCTGCAGGCTTGTGCAGTGAGAAAGGCATCAAATGAAGTTTATGGGCAGTAGATTCAGGATGGACAAAAGGAAATACTTCTTTACACAGAGAGGGATTAAAATGTGGTATTGACTGCCAGAGGATGTGGTGGTGGCCACAGGAATAGACAGCTTTAAAAAGGCAATGGATGGATTCCTGGAGGATAGATCTATAACTGGATACTAGCCATGGTGATGCAGCAGAACTTCCACATTTAGAGGCACTAAACCTGTAAATATCAGTGCCAGGAGGCAACATCAAAAGAAGGTCTTGGTCTCTCTGCCTGTTGTTGGCCTTGCAGAGGAACAGTTTGGCTACAGTGTGAGACAGGATACTGGACTAGATGGATCACTGATCTGATCCAGCGGGCCTCTTCTTATGTCCTTATGATTTTGGCTGGGACATTGTAATTCCTGTTTAATATTCTTCAGCTTTCTATAAGCATAAATGAGTTTTCACTGACTACATTTGGGTAATTATTTTACAGAAACCAAACTGAATTGTCAACTATAATTATTGATTGCTTTTGCTGACAACCAATCACATTTTGTAATGCTGTAAATAAACACTCTGCTACATTAATAAGATTGCAGTTTACAAGCTTGAAGTAATTAATCAGCTGGAAGGAATTTTGTGTAGCTCTGTGACATTCAAAGGGAATGAAGTGGTTTAACTTGGTATTACATTTTTGCTGTCTACTTAAAAATTACTTGAATTTAAAACACTTGATATACAGTGATTGTGCCTTTGGCTGGTTACAATCACTCTGGTACATGGTCATGGTAAAATGTTTTCTACTATGTTTCTTTTTTTATCGTCTTATAAGTACCAATGATGACTTTTATTTATCTCATGACACTGGTTCTTTTTTATGATGAGAAAACATCAAGATTAGAAAAAATTACCTTTAGACAAAATTTCATTTTAGACATCGGAAAATGATTTATAATCATAAAAGGTTGTGTACAAAGACTTACATATTTATAAAGGCAGTGGACCTATGGGCTTTATAAATATGACTAGACCATCCAAGTAAAATGTATCATTATTTACTGATGGGTCTTAATTTAGACACCTTCATCCGAACTCAGAATTTTGTAATCTGTCTTGGGTACGAGAGAGAAAGGCAGACTATAAATAATGTAAATAAAATAAGTAAATTTCCCTATTGCACATCATTGAAAGATTGTGATAAAAAATGTACATGATCCCTGGTGGTGTGGATAAAAGGTGAGTAATCATTTAGATTTTTATATAGCACAGTTTAGATTTATCTGAATTATAAAGGGTAGACTACAAAACAAAGGTCATTTCTAGCATCCTAAAGAATGCTGCTCTAATTTCAAAGCTAGCACATAGTCACCTCAATTTAGAAGTGCCAAAAACAGTCTGAAACTTCTGATGTGATGTATGACATGTTTGGACAACAGCTCAATAATACTTGATGGGAGAAGAGCTGAGTTCCTAGTTCTGAAACACTTGAATACACAGTACTAAATTATGGAGGACAGAGGTCAGCATGAACTGCCCAGAAACAAGTTTATTTGACTTTCATAATCACCACATCAAAAGACTGGCTCATACAGGAGCATGGTGTCAAGCATGCATATTCCTGTAACATAATGGTTCCTTCAACAAAGAGCAGGTCACTCATCCTTTGCTGCTCCCCTTCCTTTACAACTTTTGGGCAAGTAATAAATCCATCTGGCCCATCCGGCACAACCACGTTTAACTTTAAAAGGGGTAAATTCTCTGAGATGAGGAGGCATGTGAAGAGGAAACTGAAAGGAAAGGTAAATATGGTCAAAACCCTTGGGGAAGCTTGGAGGCTATTTAAAACTACAATCCTAGAAGCTCAGATAAAAGATATACCACAAGTTAGGAAAGGCACAAACAGGCATAAGAAAAGGCCAGCATGGTTAACAACCAAAGTAATGGAAGCTGTAAAAAGTAAGAAGGGCTCCTTTAAGCTGTGGAAAACCAGTCCAAGTGAGATTAATAAAAGGGAACACAGGCTGTGGCAAATCAAATGCAAGACTGTGATCAGGCAGGCAAAAAGGGACTATGAGGAGCATATTGCAAAAAACATAAAGACCAACAATAAAAATTTCTTCAAATATATTAGAAGCAGGAAACCAGCCAGGGAGGCAGTGGGGTCCTTGGATGACCAAGGGGTAAAAGGATTACTGAAGGAAGATAGGGAAATGGCTGAGAAGCTGAATGCATTTTTTGCCTCCGTCTTCACTGTGGAAGATGAGAAGTGTTTGCCCGCTCCAGAACCACTAATTTTGGAAGAGGTGTTGAAAGGCCTGAGTCAGATTGAGGTGACAAGAGAGGAGGTCCTACAACTGATAGATGAATTAAAAACTAATAAGTCACCAGGTTCGGATGGCATACATCCCAGAGTTCTGAAGGAACTCAAAGGTGAACTTGTGGATCTTCTGACAAAAATCTGTAATTTTTCATTAAAATCTGCCTCTGTTCCTGAGGAGTGGAAGGTAGCGAATGTCACCCCCATCTTTAAAAAGGGTTCCAGAGGAGATCCGGGAAATTACAGGCCAGTCAGTCTTACTTCAATACCGGGAAAGTTGGTAGAAACCATTATCAAGGACTGAATGAATAGACACATTGATGAACACGGGTTATTGAAGAAGACTCAGCATGGGTTCTGTAAGGGAAGATCTTGCCTCACTAACCTGTTACATTTTTTTGAGGGAGTGAACAAACATGTGGACAAAGGAGACCCAATAGATGTTGTTTACCTTGACTTCCAGAAAGCTTTTGATAAAGTTTCTCATCAAAGGCTCCTTAGAAAGCTTGAGAGTCATGGAGTAAAAGGACAGGTCCTCTTGTGGCTGATTAATAGGCAGCAGAGAGTGAGTATAAATGGGCAGTCTTCGCAGTGGAGAATGGTAAGCAGTGGGGTGCCGCAGGGCTCAATACTGGGTCCCATGCTCTTTAACTTGTTCATAAATGATTTGGAGTTGGGGGTGAGCAGTGAAGTGGCCAAGTTTGCACATGACACTAAATTGTTCAGGGTGGTGAGAACCAGAGAGGATTGTGAGGCACTCCAAAGGGATCTGTTGAGGCTGAGTGAGTGGTCGTCAACGTGGCAGATGAGGTTCAATGTGGCCAAGTGCAAAGTAATGCACATTGGGGCCAAGAATCCCAGCTACTAATACAAGTTGATGGGGTGTGAACTGGGTCGTGGTAGATAACTCCCTGAAAATGTCAAGACAGTGTGCAATTGCAATAAAAAAGGCCAACGCCATGCTGGGAATTATTAGGAAGGGAACTGATAACAGATCAGCCAGTATCATAATGCCTCTGTATAAATTTATGGTACGGTCTCATTTGGAGTACTGTGTGCAGTTCTGGTCACCGCACCTCAAAAAGGATATTATAGCATTGGAAAAAGTCCAGAAAAGGGCAACTAGAATGAATAAAGGGTTGGAACACTTTCCCTGTGAAGAAAGGTTGAAACGCTTGGGGCTCTTTAGCTTGGAGAAATGTTGCCTGTGGGCTGACATGATAGAGGTTTACAAGATAATCCATGGGATGGAGAAAGTAGAGAAAGAAGTCCTTTTCTCCCTTTCTCACAATACAAGAACTCGTGGGCATTCGATGAAATTGCTAAGCAGTCAGGTTAAAACAGATAAAAGGAAGTACTTCTTCACCCAAAGGGTGATTAACATGTGAAATTCACTGCCACAGGAGGTGGTGGCGGCTACAAGCATAGCCAGCTTCAAGAGGGGATTGGATAAAAATATGGAGCAGATGTCCATCAGTGGCTATTAGCCACAGTGTGTGTGTGTTTGTATATATATAAAAAATTTTGGCCACTGAACTGGATGGGCCATTGGCCTGATCTAACATGGCTTCTCTTATGTTCTTATGATGTTTATGCTACAGCTTGGCGGTTACCATTCTCATGCCGCCTCTCCCCCAGGTTCACACAGACAGTCTTATCTGAGCTGAGAGAAGTGTGAGAAAGGGAGATGTTTTTAATAGCCTAAATTCCTTAGTAATAAAAGAGTATGTAGTAACCTTTGAACCTGTGACTCAAGCTGCATCTGTATGATACCCTTTGAAGTTATCCTATATAGCAGCTGTGTAACACTGTGTATGTCATTACTTCCAAGGCATGTGTCCTTGGTAAAGCTTCTGAGGTGCTTAAATAAAGCAACTTTTGATTTAACAACAAAAGACTGATTATTGGGAAATATCGATGCTTGACACATAGCTTCCTATAATAACTATATAGTTATGAGGTACTGTGTGCTTTTTATCATATAATATTGGCTGAATACTTTATCTCCTTATGCCTCCTCTAATTTTGCAAGTATAAACTATAATCTTGTTGTTATATAATAATTTTTTAGCATTTTCCCCATATACTTTGATCTTCTCTCTGTGTGCATCACTAATCCCATAGTTTTGCGTTTTTAAAGATTAATTTATCTGAAGGAACATAATCTTTCATTTGCAGAAATTCAGATTTATATCTGTGGAAACTGAACCGTTAAATGTTCATATGTGAATAAATGTCATACAAATATAGAAGTTTTAAATCATGTCATGTTACAGTAACATGTGAGAAAGTGGGCCTGTAAAAGTGCCCTATTAGTATGCAGGTAATTATTGCAAAGCAGATATCTCTAGCAGAAGTTTATAAAAATAGCACACAGATTGGCACTCTGTTATAAAGTTGTTTGTGTCCACCACTTTTATTTCTTCATACTTTTTATAAATCTGAAGATCTTTCATGCTATGTTTTGTTTTGCCTTTTGTATACAGAGCTGGAAAATAATTTGCTTGCTGAGATTTTAAAGGGTATACCTTCTTCGCCTGTGGTGGAGATACTAATTATTCTTCCTTCCAATTAGGATCAGTATATTTCTTATACAGTGGCACAATTTTCCTTTGCAGCAATGAAAATACAGGCTAGTTATAAGTCTGATAAAAATCTGATTAATAATAATAATAATAATACTGTGGATGAGAATGATAAACTCTTGAGTGTTGTTGCAGTATAATTCCAGTATATATTAGAAAGAAGTTTAATTTTCTGTATTTGCTGCACAAGTCATTTTAAAATTCATAGCATAGCTGACTTTGTTCATTTCCTATTGCTATGTAATTCCTAAAGTACTAAAATCCATGTATGCATATTGCCAAGGATTAGGAAACTGTCTTTTCAGTGCTAATCCAAAGAAGTACAGAATGCTTTGGGGCACATGCTATGTCAAGATGAATCTGGGTTACTTTTTCCTACTGTTGTCCCACTTAAAGTTACTTTTATGCAAGTGTATGGGAAAATGTGTGCCTGCAATGTCTGCAAGAACATCTCTATGTTAAACTTAGTTAATAGCACTCTACTCATTCATTGTTTAAAGAAATTACCTCCAGGACATAACATCCAGTGGGTATGAGATATTGTATGAGACAGAAGAGACAGACACAAGGTTCTGGGATTCAAAAGCCTTAATTTTTTTTTTTAAAGAAGTTGTTTGAAAGGCATTCAAGCCAGTGTTGAGAGGAATCTAATTTATTGCAGCTAAACTTAAATTCCCAATTTAGGCTTTCCAACTAGGATCTGACAAGGACAAGTCATAGCCAACTTCATAATCCCCGATTAAGTCTGGCCTTCATACTTCATCCAGGTGTTACTTATTTCCTCACAAGGAGGGTAGGGAATGAGGCAATATCTGACTGGTGCTGCCTGCTGTAGCAGAAAAATAACGAGGTCCGCACAGAATGCGGTATGAAGCGAGGTTTTTACTTCTGGTACCAGAGCAGAGTTCATTTTGGGCAGCATGGCCCAACAGAACTGAACTGAATCATTTTGCATACACACAGTTTTCTTAACAGGCAAGCAAGCAGGCTTATCTGATTTCAAAGGTCCCACCTTCGCAGAGTTCTCCCTGGTAAAATTCCATGACATCATCCTTTCACCTATCTATTACAGCAAGACGCCTCCAAGAGGCTGCTTCTCTTATCTAGCTAGCCAGCTTGGGCATGCACCCACTGTGCTGTGGCCTGCGCTTTAACGGAAAGTTATGTCAGACATTCTAGTTTGGAGGCAAAGCATGCTATTATTCAGTGTTATAATTATTATAGGAGTATTAATTAATTATTCAGGGGCTCTCCTTCACTGCTACATACAGGCCTTAGAGGTGATAGCTCTTTAATTCATCTTATAAGAGATATCATTCCCACATTTAGACTCTGTTTTTCTCTGTTATTTCTCTTGGTGGTTTTCCTCATCTTCGCTGGTCACTTAGACATGATTTGCTTGCCCAGCTTGGATGCTATTGGGAAGCAATTTCTCCTGCTTCCTCAATAACATCCAATTGGTGCCACAGTGGAACCATTTTCCTTCTCAGTCCCCCTCCAATGCCATTTCCCCCCTCCCTCTAAGGGGCTTTTATGTTTTTTCTTTTAAATTAGTAGTTCAGTATTGTTATAATATTGCAGCAGTATTTCCATCAGGTTCTCTGAATTCCCAGCTTTATTATTTTTTTTAAAAAAAATACCTTCCTCTTTTGGTTGCAGATATGCCTTTCCTCTTATATTTCTTCCATGATAGTCTACAGACTTAGTTTTTTTTAATAAAAACTGGGAATTCTGTGAAATGATGGGCACAATTACAATAGTATAATGATATTAAATTGCTACGTTTAAAAAGAAAAAGAAACTCAAAAAGCACTAGTGATGGAGAGGCACTGCTGGTGATGGGACAGGGAAAGGTAGGGAAATCTGTTGTATGGAAACTCCATTGCTGCTGTGCTGTATTGGCAGCCACAGTAGAAGCTGGGAAATCACAAAAATTCATTACTATGTGGAAAATGCTAGTTTAGCTACTGTAAGGCATTCTGGTGGGATAAAAACTAGATCTATCAGCCCTACACCAGCACTTTATAATCAACCAACACAATGCTAGCAGTGCCTGGAAGATCTGAAACCTGTAGAACCCATCATTATCTGAATGGCAGTCTATATTCTAGCTTCAGGTAACATCTAACTGTACAACTGTGATACATCAGGATATTTCAGGCGCTAACCCTCCCCCCCTTGCTTCTGCAGTCTGGTCAATTTGTCAGCTATGAGCAGACTAGTCCTGGTTGAGCATAAGCATGCACCTGTGTGCTCCATTTACCCAGGCTATGCCTGTTTGTGACTTTGGTTCTTGTCTTGGACTGTAATATGACTCCTCAGAAAACCAGACAACTAGCTACTTTTGGGTGTTAATCTGACCCTCAGATTCTCTGATGACTCCTAGGGCTACCATGCAAAAGCAATTAGGCAGTGCTTTGAGCATGCATCAGAAACCTTTCCTATACTAACATGGGTTTTAATATCATTATATTTAATTCCGAATCAGACTTTGCATAGTCCCTGCTTGTTATTTTATTCTGTTGCTGTTATTTGCTATTTTATTCTTGTTATTTTATTCTGCACCTTACCACAGAATGTAGATCAAAAAATCCATGTGATAGGGCTGGGGACATAAAGGAGCTATAGTTCTACAAGCCTGAAGGAAGATCTAGATCGCTACATCTAGATAGCCATTTTGTGGGTTGCTAGACTAACTCACAGTCGACATTGCTGAGAATTCCAGGACTCAGTTAGTGTGTGTGTTTGTGTGGAAGGTGGGGCACAGTTACTGCTGAATGTAAAATATGAAGAAGGGAAGGTAAAATGGGAGATGGAAGAAACAGAAAAGGTAAAAGGAATGCTAAAGCTGGGGAGGGGAACAGGGAAAAATGGGTGACTGAATGAGTGGCCACAGGGACTGCCAGAGGAGAACAGGGTAAGTGGGTGTGCGGGGGAAAAGGGGAGAAGCTGCAATAAATGCTGGGAATGGAAAGGTGAAAAGCAGGATGAAGAGAGCAAGTTAGGTGCATGATTCCTCACAGTTCTCCCACTTGTTTAGTTCTAATCTCAGTTCTTGCAAACAGCCCCATCACACATCTCTGTAATTTATGCAAATGACAGAGAAAGATAATACATTGGTTGCAGGGTGGGAATGGAAACCTTTTTCCTGGTAGTTGTAGTTTCTGACAGCAGGAGTCCAAATGTTCTATGAACAGCTGCATAGAAGGAAACAGTTCTGGAACATCAGACTGTCAATGGAAACCTAAAACAGCAGCCATGTTCTTGATCGTTGTAATTTTGCAGAATTTCTTTCTTTTGTTTCACACTTCAGTCTCTTGCTTGTATTGCATCTACACCTTTGCTGGTAGTTGCCTGCTGAATTTTATTTATTTAAAACCTTTATTAGCCACCTTTCATCTTTATGGAGCTCAGGGCAGCTTCCAACATAAACAAAACATATAAAATAAAATACATTAAAAACACTGCGGCCATTTTCATAGACATGATTGTTGAATGAAAGTGACTATTTTAATGAGAGGTAAATTATTTTGTTTTCCTCTGTGACTAACATATATATGTGGGACTAAAGAGCTATCTATATCCAGAGATCAAATAAAATGCCCTTAAGCAACGCTTGGGCTAGTAAGCTATGACAAACTCCTGTTAATTCCTTTTAATCAGGCAGGGTCTTACTAACAGTTTTGGTATAGTTTATGACATCGACAACGAAAAAACTCTTTTTCATCCCACTGAATAATAAATAAAGGAAAAAAGGGGGGCCACAGGAGTTGTCTGACTTTTCCTACAATGAACAGAAATGGCACTGGAGACAATAATTAGAAATTCAAGCAAACTAACAAAATTTATTGAACAGAACAGGGGTTGGAATAAGCATAAACTTTTAGGACTTTCAGGCTGATATTGTGTTTATAACTTTAAGGCCAGACTGATGTATTCAGGAGGGAAAAAAAGTAAACCCAATCTAGACAGTCTTTTGGAAGTGCCTATGAATCAAGCCCTTCAGGTGCTTCTAACAAGAAACATCTCTTAGAACATTTTTTCTTTGCATCTGCAGGAGTAAGAGAGGGATTTCTTCCTCCCCTTTCAATCTATTTTAACTTCTTCAGATACCTCAGATTATAAATTTCATGGGACTGGGATGTCTAGACAGAAACTACCTTTTATTTGGACCAGGGGTATGTCTACACAGACCCTTTTCTCTGGCCAGACCGTTATTCCTCTAATACTCAGGAGGCCATTACACATTTCTGTCTTCCAAATAACCCTGTCCAAATACAGCTATTACTTATGCCTTCAGGCTGAGATCACTTCTCCCTCTACCAATTGCATAGGTAACTGTATACTGTATGTTTCTTTTCCACATAGGTGTTTCTTCCCTTTTTGGGTCAGCACCAAACTCATTCTCTTTGGCCCTCACCTTAAAAGCTTCTCTGAGATACCTTCCAAGTGTCTCTCCAGGGAATAATTCCTCTCAATCAACCACCTTAACTGTCAAAAACGAACTCCCTCTCTAGAATTCTTTTGGTTTGTTCCAACCAATGTGAAAGCCAGGAAAATAGCTGTCCATCATAGCCACTCTTCCCTCTCTGCCCCCCAATGATTCTGCAGTTTTGCAAAATCAACTTTTTGTTCTAGTCCGTCACATAAACGAATATGATATAGTAACTTGCTTAAACTTAATTTATTAAAAGAAATATTCTAGAAGGTTAGTGCAACCTAATTTCATGGTAGAGAATCTAGCTGTAAATGTAAATGTTTTGCCTGCAACACACATGTGACAGTCATCCTTAGATAAATGAGGTTTGATAATATTGACATGTAATATTGACTTCTACCTGCTGGAATAATATGATGAAAGAGTCTCATTTGACATCACAAATTGGTTTAGACAACTTAGACTTAATTATGTTTTTGTGTTTTGTTTTGTAGCTTAAAGCAAAAAACAAAAACAACCCCCCCCTCAGAATTGTTTGTAATACATGTTGTAGGATTTCCAACAGTGGGATATAATATTTCGGAATGTGGTAGCAAGCTGGTCCACTGCTTTGGAAGGATAGGATGAGGCAGTTCAAGAAACAGGATTAAGATTTGTGCAGAGCAGTGGACTCCCATTCCTTGCTTACCCTCCAGGACTATCTATCCCTTTTGACCTTGACTCCAGTTACTATCATTAGCAATGCTGCTGTTGTTGCAGGGACATGGTGGAGAAGCTGATCCCTTCCCTTAGCATACAGCATGACCCAGACCGAGGCTACTAAAATTCTGTATCTGTGTCAGTCTACCCCTTGTAACTTTGAGGGTGAGATCTTATCCCACATATTAAAAACTAGGAGTGTTTTTGTGTATGTGTGTGTCAGTCTGCAAAACCAGAGTGGCTCATACTCCTCTGATACAAAATGACTCATTCTTATTATCTCAAACAATTAAATTTCAGTTGCCCACTCATACAAGGGGCTGAACTTCACCACCATGCTTCTTCTTGGCTTAGGCTGAAAAAAATGAAAAGCCATTGATGGGGTGCTGGTTTCTAGTGTAACCAGAGAACTGATTGAAGAAGCAGGTTGAATCATGCACAGAAAATCGCATTTTGCTTTGCTTTAGTATATGCTGATTGACAGTGTCTACCTGAAATTTTAGAATTTGATGAGGAATTATTTTTGTTCTCCAGAATTCTGTTCTTTAGTTACTAAGTATTATAATGTTTCTTGTGATGCAGGCTACTCATCATTCTGTTGTCCATTTTAGTATCATTTTGTTACCCCTTTGCAAAAGACCTTAGAAATAATAGACAACAGGATGAAAGTCGGATCCAACCAGCTTTTCTGTTAGGGAAAAGGGGAGAAGTGATTCCCTTCGGCCAGCCGTGGGATCATGGAAACTGCATATACAGAGCCTTCTGGTATGGGTGTTGTAGGAGGGAGGAGAATGAGGTGGGACTGAGGAAAAGAACTAACTGGATTCAACTCAAAAGTTCTGGAAGGCCAAACAGACATGGGCTGCAATCACACACACTAAATAATGCACTTTCAATCCACTTTCAATGTACTTTCCAACTGGATTTTACTGTGTGAACTGGCAAAATCCAGTTGGAAAGTACATTGAAAGTGCATTATTTAGTGTGTGTGATTGCATTGTCTTCTGTTTTGCTTTACAGTACTCCTTACTTTTTTTCTCTCAGGATGCCTTAGGGTTGTCAGAGCTCCCTTGGCCATTGGTAAGGGAATGGGGGTGGATAGAGTTGCTGGATCCAGATTGAGAAACTCCTGGAGATTTGGGGATGGAGCCTGGGAAGGACAAGGATCTCAGAAATCCCACCCTCCATAGCATCCTTTTGCTTCAGGGGGATTGATCTCTGTAGTCTGGAGAGGCGGTGTCATTCTGGGGGATCCCCAGGTTCCACCTAGAGGCTGGCATCCTTAGAATGATCTGAATATTTCACTTGTCCATTAGAAGATTTATGATAGACTATCCTGAAATTAGAATCTTTTAGAATCTTAAGGATTGAGGATGTAAACATTAGAGAGCCTACCAATAAAAGTTATTTGTCCACTTTCGCTGCTGAGAGCCAGCTTAGTGTAGTATTAGGATCACCGACTCTAATCTAGGAGCACAGACTCTAATGCACTCTTCCACATGCAGCTACTGTGCAGCTGCTGGATTCCTCCGCTCCACATGCAGCTGCTACGTGAGCTTGGGCAAGCCACAGTTCTCTCATAGCTGTTCACTCAAGAGCAGTTCTCTGAGAATTCTCTCAGCCCTACCTACCTTACAGGGTGTCTGTTGTGGGGAGAGGAAGGGAAGATGGTTGTAAGCCACTCTGAGATTCTGATGGTGCATTCACACTACACTAAGTAATGTGTTTTATATCCGGATTTTTGCTATTCTTAGACAGTAAAAATTCATGTGTAAAACACATTACACTACACTATTTAGTGTAGTGTGAATGCACCATGAGTGAAGGGCATGGTATAAATCCAATCTCTTATTCTTCTTCTTCTGAAGAAAAAAACCCTAAAGGCAAAACAGTACTAAATTGTGAAAGTTTTGCTACAGGCACCATACCAACATGTTATTCATGAATGCTACTATAATGATAAATGAGTGGCCCGTGTTTTGGAAATTGCCCTCATCCTCTACCTTCTCTTCATTGCTGTGCTATATCAGGAATATGAAATGCTGTTGGGAATCAGATTTTGGTCTACGGCTCAGATTCTCACAGCATATTGATCTTACTTTGGTCTGTGAGAGTAGAACTGTTTAAGAAATCTCTAGCATTTTGTTTAAATATAGATTAAAGTATCTAATTTTAGATTCTCACCTTTTAAAATGTCACTTGAGCCACAAAGAAGTTTCCATAGTTTGTGGAATGCTGTAAGAATTGTGATATTACTGATTCTATCAATGTATTAATGCTTGATGACTTATAAAAGTATTAAAGGGGATAATTTGGGGTAACATATAGTGGGATGCCATTTAGAAAATTATAAGTAAGTAGATTTTTGAAGCCAAGGAATGTGTTCCAGCCTTACATTCTGGGTTCTGCAGCTGAATTTTCTTGCATCCAGTAATTCAAGAAATAGCTTCTTGTCTTTTTAATTAATCATGCATAGCTGACCATGAAGGGACATGAATCAGAACAGAACAATAGCAGATAGTCATACATTATATAAAAATTGTGCTAAACCATGTGGTTTCTATAATGTAACATTACAAAATGTACTATAATAATATAGTTGAGGTTCAAGCTACTGATATAACAGATCAGTTACTTTTGTTTATCACAATTCATACAAGGAACAAAATAGATACCAACGGGAATATTCTGAGAGCCTTCTGGAGTACTGGTAAGTACTGGAAGCAATTGCTTTTAAAAAGATTAAAAAAATATTAATCTCCCTTTGGACAGTTCATTGGACTTACAGAGGGAATACTAAGGATATTTGGAGGCGGCACAGACTTGAATAAACCCAGCAAATCATATGACTTAATATTTAGTTTAAGAAAAAGAATGAGAATATTTATCAGAGAGAAATTTGTCTCTGTTCCTGCTTCCTGTGACACTGGAATGAAGAAGATGAGAAAGGCTTCAGAAAATGGACCTTTTAGTTAGGGTTTGGGTAAAATTGTTTTCTGTAGCTCCCATCTTTTAATCCTCCTTTTTCCATTGGTTTAGGCTCTTGTCTCAGCCAAGCTTGTTTCAACAACCCAGAGTTTATTCTTTTTTGCTCAGGCCTGCACATGTGAGGAGCAGAGTGACTGTCCTCCCTAAAATATCAGTACTCAAGATTTCTGTAAATTCCAGCCTCTGGGGAGCCAGTTTGGTGTAGTGGTTAAGTGTCTGGACTCTTATCTGGGAGAACCGGGTTTGATTCCCCACTCCTCCACTTGCACCTGCTGGAATGGCCTTGGGTCAGCCATAGCTCTGGCAGAGGTTGTCCTTGAAAGGGCAGCTGCTGTGAGAGCCCTCTCCAGCCCCACCCACCTCACAGGGTGTTTGTTGTGGGGGAGGAAGGTAAAGGAGATTGTGAGCCGCTCTGAGACTCTTCGGAGTAGAGGGCGGGATATAAATCCAATATCTTCTTCTTCTGGATTTCTGTAAATTCCAGCCTCTGTCCATTATCCGTATATATGGAGGCAGGCTGCTTTATCATGTAGTGTGATTTTGTACATGTTCTTCCTTATAAGGGCTGAGCTGTGGCACATACTGTGCAGTCCTAAGCAACGTTCCTTCTAAGTTGTGGAGTTTTGAGAGCAAAAATTCTGCATTGTGAGCTATTGTGAGTGAACGATTTGGCTGCTGCATATAAACTAGCTTGCTCTGGAGCCATCCTTCCTGAACTAAGACAAAAATTTGTGAGCCAGAGGCTAAAAACTGTGACTCAGCTTAGAGGGAACACTGGTCCTAAGAACAGTTTCTGTGAAGTGAGCCCCACTGATTAGACCTGTAAGGATTGCTCTCAAAAAGATATTATGGGGCCATTGCCCAATCAAATCTGCTTCTGTATTTTACAATATGTTGAACATGATTTTTTAAAAAAATGCTTGTGCGTTTGTTACTATCTGACATTTTTAGCTAAGAATTCTGCTAGCTACTTATTGTCAATAATTTATTTGGTAATTTATTTGGTCAATTAAATGGTAAGACAAAGAAGCAAGCTTATACAATCATCAATCAGTCTGTCCCTGGACACTGACCAGAGTTTTAAGCACACTCTATTTTAGGTGCTGTCAACTCAACTATTTCCAATCTGCTATTTAATCATCAGGTTGAAGGACTTTTAAAGCAGATGTCACTTTTTAAAAACAAAAATCTCTATAATACATTTATTCACTACTTTTAATTTTTTTAAAAAAAAAATAATGTGGAACGTTAGTTTTCTAAAAGATTCCTACAGGATCTATGTGTTATGCTTAATAATGCATTGCATTGTAAATGGAAATGCAAAGTAAAGTTTTAGGTGTAATTACTGTAGTTTTAATGGTAACTTCCAGAGCATATTAAATTTTAATACATGCTGCACGAAGGGACACAATTAGCATATAGTATATTTTCTACTCTAATGCTAAGTCTAATCAGGTGTATAATGACAGTTCACATGGGGCATGATCAAGGATCTCCTGTTGTCTTTAATGATCTGTGTATCAGACTTTATGATTTCTGAATATGAAAATTTAAGAGAATTCACTTTAAGTTCATTTTCTAAGAAGATACATCTCAATTGAATGAAAAAGTTATGGTTTGTAAAATTAACAAACATGTAAATAAGGATAATCAGTTGGATCCTATGGACTGTGAAATTAGAAACACTCATGGAACACAGCGTTGTCACTTCTCCCTTTCAACTCCAGCCTGCTCTGCCCTCTGAAAGACTGATGAACTCTCTAGAAAGGTATGAGGAAGGGGGCGCCAGCTGTAAGGCATCTGCAGTCATAGGAAGAAATAGCAATCTTGCACAGGTGGAACAAGGCATAGGATCTGCCCCATTTGGCCTGTGACAAGTAAAGAGAAATAAAATATCTATTAAAAGGTGACAGGCATGTATTGCACATGTAATTGTTTCCTTTCCTAAGTTTTTGGAAAGTTTATAAATTATCATATCTGCAGGAGGAGTGATAAAACCAGATTTAAAAAATTAAGTTCTAGAACACATTTGCCATGCCAGTTGTGCCATATTTATACAATATTTAGAATCCAGAATATGTTTTGAAAGGATGGTTTTGCTTATTTTAATAAAATCATGAAGTACTTCCTTCAAGCAAGAATGAACATCATTCAAAAAGTTTAAATGATTTCCAAGTGTAGTTTTTGTGTGAAAATATAGAAATTGAGCAGTCATGAAGTGTTATCACTGCCACCAATTTAGATCTGCTTTGGGAAAGTTATTAGAATATGCATGTAACTTGATCAATTTCCCATGCTTTCAGCATTTTAAAATGTGTATTTGTAGAGAAGAAATATTTTACCTACTCTGACTGGCTATTTCATAATAAGACTTAATTTTATTTATTCTTAAATTATTGGATCAATCTTTTCACTTACCAGATGAGAATAATTTTTAAGGAGTAGAAATACAGAATACTGAAAATACAGTGGACTATAGGGATAGTGCTGGAATCACTCGCCTGGTACTGTTTGCTATGTTGGAACTATATTAGATGTAAGAAATGGGGGTCATAGTAGGAAACTAACTTGTCTAATGCAGAACCTAGTTACCTGCAAAAGTTAAATGCCTTGTTTTAAACTGAATTTATTGTTCTAAAATGAAAGAAAGAAATCCAGATGGTTCATGTTAAGTTTAGAATGTTGCATTGGATGACACATTTTATATGAGAAATCAAACAGAATGAGTATGAGTCACAGAAAATGAATCAGTGTATAGGGAAAGGAAATAACATTATGGCTATCCATTGCTCAGGTATGGCCACTATTGCAGGAGAATGCATCCGATAGTGAGAAAGCAGGACATAAACTTTAATAAGGTGATTCTTGCTCAAAGTGGAGATGGCTGTCTATACACAGGGAAAATGTTGGTTGACCAGAAGTTGTGTTGTCAGAGCCCTCAACAGTGATTCATTTCCAGTGTGAGAAGTGTCATGGCAGAACATGGTGTATATCAGGGGTGGCCAACAGTAGCTCTCCAGATGTTTTTTGCCTACAATTCCCATCAACCCCAGCCAGCATGGCCAATGGCTGGGACTGATGGGAGTTGTAGGCAAAAAGCATCTGGAGAGCTACCCTTGGCCACCCCTGGTGTATATAGTGGGCCATTGTTTGAAAGCATAGTTGTAAATAAGTTCACAAATAAGTACATAATTTTTGGTAGTTTATCATGTTAATCTTGTGGTTTATCAAAAGCCTATTTAAAAATAAACAAAAAACACCCCCTTTAAATCCTTTACTTTATTAAAATAAGCAACCCCCCCTCCCTCCTTACCTGATCAGTAAGGGTAAAGGTAGTCCCCAGTGCAAGCACCAGTCGTTTCCGACTCTGGGATGGCGTTGCTTTCACAACATTTTCATGGCAGACTTTTTATGGAGTGGTTTGCCATTGCCTTCCCCAGTCATCTACACTTTCTCCCCAGCAAACTGGGTACTCATTTTATTGACCTCGGAAGGATGGAAGACTGAGTCAACCTGGAGCCGGCTACTTGAACCAGCTTCTGCTGGGATCGAACTCAGGTCATGAGCAGAGGGCTCCGGCTGCAGTACTGCAGCTTTACCACTCTGCGCCACGGGGCTCTTACCTTGCCTGATCACCTCGGTGTAATTTTAATTTGTCACATGCAACTGGGGAAATTGCTTTTTTAAACCGTACTTTTTCTACAGATCAATACATAGTAATCCACAAATCACATAATCTGTAGTAATAATAGTATTGTGTGGTATTTTAGGGCTTCAGAAGTAAATGTTGTAAAAACTGCACTGCGGCATATTGGTTGAGATTTGATTCCTAATATTTTTCCTCTTCTCTTTTTATTTTGTGAAGAAAGGATTTTTTTTGGGGGGGGGGCGGATTTGTACACTTCTAAGTTGCTTCACTAGATTATGAAGACAAATACAGATGATGATGATGAAAGAAATAACTTTTCTAAATCTGAAAATGTATCTAAGAATGTGTGCTTAATATATCTGTCCCAAATACATAACCCTCAATACCTTATTGCTGTTTCTGGGTATATTCAGGAATTTGGAGTGGTGTTTGGGATTCTCAGAAATAATGATATCCAGGTCCCCATATATTTCTGGAAGCAGGGCTTTTTTGGTGGAAAAAGCACAGCAGGAACTCATCTGCTTATTAGGCCACCCCCCCTGACACCACCATTGTTTCACACAGAGCTTTTTTTTGTAGAAAAAGCCCAGCAGGAACTGATTTGCATGTTAGGTCACACCCTCTAACACAAAGCCAGCCGGAACTGCTTTTCTGTGCGTTCCTGCTCAAAAAAAGCCTTGCCTGGAAGTATTCAAGAATACCCATGGTCAGCATTTTAAGGACCCCAGGCCTGTTTTTCTCTCCCTTTAAGAGGTTTCCTGGGCAAAGTGACTCCTGACCAGCATAAACAATGTGAAAAGCCAAGCAGAGATGCAGCAATAGTTGTCTTCTTCTCCTTTTATCCCTCATTTGTGTTTTCCATGGCTGTTTTTAGCTGCCAGTCAGTTTGGCAGATGTGCAAATAGGATGTCTGTGGCATTGAACTTTTTCACACAACCTATGTATTCTGGTATGGAAGCTGGTCGGTTACTGAACAGTAACGGGTTTCTGCTGGCATTTCAGACAGACCCGACTCAGTAACTGGCTGCTACCGGAATACTGTCACCTTTTCACACAGTCCCACAGCTGTCCCGGTAGTGAGGCATGCCTGAGTCGTTACTAACAAAGAGCAGCTTCTTCCACTTTTCAACCCCTCCTTCCGGGTTGAAATCGGTATGGGACGCTGTGTGAAATATCCAGTATCTAATCCGGGAGCAGTTTTCGCGCCCTTTTTCGCCCACTGGCGTGCGATCTCCGTCTTTTTTTGGGGGGGGGACATCGGGCTAAGATTGCTATAGCGCGACAGCGCTATAGCGACATATCAAAACAGCATCACCATAGGGATGCCTGGGTTCCATTAAGATGCCAGAGATTGCCGCCGCTGAAACTTAGTAACTTATCTCAATGGAACCTAGCCATCTCTATGGTGGTGCTGTTGTGATACGTTGCTATAGTGCTACAGCGCTATAGCGATCTTAGCCCGACGTTCCAAAAAAAAAAAGATGGAGATCGCGCACCAGCAGGTGAAAACGGCTGGCGCTGGTGGAAGCGAGATAAAAGCGGAACAGTGTGAAATGGCTTGCTTCAATCACGGAACCCTACTGGGGAAAAAAACATGTGTCTGAAAACTCCCATCCCTGTCTTGGATTACTGCAAGGCGGCACAATACTGACTCCCAGTTTCTACTGGTAAGTGTGAAAAGGCCCATTGTGTTCAGAGACCTGAAGAATTGGGCCCAATTTGCTCATAAGCAGGGGGCTCTATAGTAGATAGGCAGCACCGGCTCTCCTGTAATTTTGATATTATTTGGTTGAAAAATAGCCACTCCAGAGCCCCCTTCCTAGTCCCCCATAGGGAATAGTGGAACCAGAATAATTCCAGGAAAAAAATGTGCCTGATTTCTGAAACACCAGCAAGGGACATAAATGCCAGTGATTACTAGTACTTATACTGTTATCAACATACAAATAAAAATACCCTTTTTTCAGGTGCACATCGCTAGATATTTATTATTTATTTATTTATTACTTTACATTTATATCCCGCCCTCTCCGCGGGATATAATATATCCCATTATTGACCTTTTAATAAATTAGGTTTCCAGGTCTGTGTTGGAAAATACTTGGAGACTTTTGGGATGGATCTGGGAGAGAGCAGTGTTTGGGGAGGGGTTGGGGAGGGGAGGGGTCTCAGCATAGTGCTATAGAGTTCACCCTTCAACGCATCCATTTTCTTCAGGGGAGCACATCTTTGCCTGCTGGGGATCAGTTGTAAAAGTGGTAAATCTCCCGGCCCCACCTGGACACTGGCAACCCTAAAATGCTTCTTTTAATGTAGATTTGCTTGCCTTCTAGTGACATACATTAGCATATTAGAAAAAAATCTGATTCTTGTATTTTGTGGTTGGCTTCATGGCTTTTATGGTGCTTAATTATGTCATGGAGTGAAATGGACAAATTAACAAGAAAATTAAGAGACTATGATTTGGAACTTTTAAAGTTGGAGTGGAAGAAGTTCAGAAGATACGTAGAAAAAGAGTGGAAAATAAAAGGACATTGGACAATCTTTGATAATGATTAAGTTTTTTAAAATAAGAATATAATTTTGGGGGTTTTTTTAACAGTTAAGGGTACGTTTAATATTTGTTTCCTTTAAGTAAATAACACTGGCAGGGGTCAAGTAACGGGGGGAGGGGTGGGGGAAAAGTAAAATATGGGGTAGAAAATTTTTTCTTTTTCTTTAAGTTTTTATAAGTTGTAGATATAGTTTTGCTACCATATGTTACTAATAATAAAATTGTTTATTCAAAGCATCCATTTTCTTCAGGGGAGCACATCTTTGCCTGCTGGCGATCAGTTGTAAAAGTGGGAAATCTCCTGGCCCCACCTGGACACTGGCAACCCTAAAATGCTTCTTTTAATGTAGATTTGCTTGCCTTCTAGTGACATACATTATTAGCATATTATAAAAAAATCTGATTCTTGTATTTTGTGGTTGGCTTCATGGCTTTTATGTTGCTTAATTATGTAGGTTATTTGCAGCTGTTCACTCTGCATACATTACATGCATAATTCGTTGTTCTAAACTGTCATAATCCCATTAGTAATGTTTTTAGTGTTATTTTCAGTCCCAATGCATAAGTAGCAAAGGATCAAAACTTTAATGAAGTGATTTACAGTGCATTTCTAACCAGAGTTAACACTTTATAAGACCACTGACTTTAACTGACTTAGAAGTGTGTAATTCTGCTTAGAATGGTATTGATAGCATTACTATTAAATGTTATGTATATTTATTTTAAACCATTGTACCATATGCATTATATAAAAACAATAACGGCAACTATAGCTACAACAGCAACTATAAAAACAGTAGCAGCAACTAGGGGTTGGGAAATTCCTGGGGATTTGGGGTGAAGCCAGGGGATGGTGAGGTTTATGAGAGGGGAGGGACCTCAGTGAGCTACACTGCCATAGAGTCCATCCTCCAAATTATCCCTTTCCTCCATAGGAAATGATCTCTTTAGTCTGGAGAAGAATTGTAATTCTAGAGACCCCCAGGCCCCACCTGGGTGGTTGGCAACCCTAAACTATCACCATCGTCATCTTCATTGCCATTGTTATCATCATCATCATCATCATGATTATCAGCAGCAGCAGCAGCAGCAACAGTTGAAGAAGAAAAATGAGAACTGCATGACTACACCAAAAAAAAAGGCAAAAATAAGTTTCTGGTTGATGTACACAAGGCAGATTTATTTAAGGTTACAGAAACCAAAGGAGATTACAAATAGATTGCAATAAAAACTCAATTTGACAACTGGGAGGAAAAGCACTTGCAATGGCAATATTTGAAAGACATGGAGAACAAAGTTGATAGTGAAAATATCTGGAAGTGGCGCCAAAATGGGCATTTGATGAAAGAAACAGGACTCATTCTTGCTACACAAGAACAGGCACTTGAAATGAATAGTATGATAGCCAAGGCTCAGAAGACCAATGCTGACAGCAAATGTCAACTTTGCAAGACAAAGGAGAAAACAGTTGACCACATGGTCAGTGTCTGCAGTAAAATTGTTCAAACAGATTATAAAGGATGTCATAATAGAATTGCAACTATGTTGCACTGAAATCTCTGCAAGAAGTATGTCTTAGCATTAGACAAAAATTCATGGGAACACAAACCAGACAAAAACCAGAACTTTACATTTATCCGGGCTAAAACCAATAAAATGAATTTTAACAGGGATAATTGTAAAGTTCTGCAATTAGATAGGAAAAATCCTATGCATGGTTATAGGATGGAGCAGACTTGTCTTAGCAGTAGTATGTGCGAAAAGGATCTAGGGGTCTTAGTGGATCATACGCTGAACATGAGTCAACAGTGTGATGTGGTGACTAAAAAGGCAAATGCAATTTTGGGCTGTATCAACAGAAGCATAGTGTCCCGATCACGTGAAGTGATGGTATCGCTTTACTCTGCTCTGGTAAGACCTCATCTGGAGTATTGTGTTCAGTTTTGGGCACCACATTTTAAGAAGGCTATAGACAAGCTGGAACGGGTCCACAGGAAGGGGATGAAGATAGTGGGGGGGTCTGAAGACCAAGTCCTATGAGGAAAGGTTGAATCTGCTGGGGATGTTTAGTCTGGAGAGGAGGCGGCTGAGAGGTGATATGATCACCATCTTCAAGTACTTGAAGGGCTGTCATCTAGAGCAGAGGTTCCCAAACTTATTTGGCCTAATGTCCGCTTTTCAGAAAAAAAGTTATGCAGCGCCCTCCTGGAAATCTACCTTCAAGAAGTGGACTAAAAGATGCAGTGATGTATTTGCACACAGGTTAAACAAAGATGTTGTAAAGAATACACTTTGAAGCTTGAAATTCTAAAATTATTTTATAAAATCAACCATAGTAACATTCCCATACACAGAGAATTTTTGAAATGTCTTTATAATTATTATCCACCCTCTCCTTGTCAGCTCCAACTAATGCAATGGGAAGGTGCCCCGCCCATCCACTTTCAACCTGAAAGCAGCAGGCAGCGATAAAATGGGGTGCTCTTGGGAGGCTTCTTTGGAAGCCTCTGACAAGCGCAGGCAATGTTTGCCCTGTGAAGAAAAGCGACAGTGTGGCAGCACTGCTTGGGGCTCTTGGCTTGCCTGCTGGCTGGCACAATCATGCCACAAGGGAAGGGGGAGTAAGGGGGTGCCCAGCCACACCTCCTAGCAGGGTGGCATCCTAGGCGGTTGCTTACGCACCTACTCCCATGCGCTGGCTCTACAGAAGCACGGTTTCAATTTCTGGAAAGTCAGAGGAAGTCAGGGAAATGGAAATTGGTCACGGCGGTGGCAGCACTGCTTGGGGCTCTTGGCTTGCCTGCTGGCTGGCACAATCATGCCACAAGGGAAGGGAGAATATGGGGGTACCCAGCAGTGCCCCCTAGCAGGGTGGCACCCTAGGCGGTCACTTACCCACCTACTCCCATGCGCTAGCCTTGCAGATCACTTTCTGGAAAGTCAGGAATATGGAAATTGGCCAGGGAATTATTATTAAAATATATTCAAGCAGTGGATTTTTGTACCTGCTGCTGCACGAACATGATCTGTTCTTGTGGCAACTAGAATAGAGAAGTAGCAGAATACAAGTAAAACTTAATGATGCCCTTTCCCAGCTCCATCTTTTTCTCACTTCACCCCAGCAACCAGCCTAATCTATTTGTTGAGCTTTGTCCCTGCATGATTGCCAAGGTCTGCCTATAGCATTGGCAAAGCAAGGCTAGTTTAAATGTTTACCAATATACAAACTTTAAACATCTGTTTTCATCCCTACCTGCCAGTACTGTATTTAACTTATATATAAAAATAAGCATGTTTTTGGGTCATGCTTGTGTATGGAATGGATGTTTTATCTCCTGCTAAACCCAGCACAGAGTTGCAAATGAGTTTTGCCGCTGTTGGATTTCACAGACAACTAGCACTTTCTACTCTGCACCATGCAAATTAAATTTTGTGAATGTGATTGTTAGTTCCTGGAGTTTACGGAGTACCAGCTCTCTCACCCTCTTTCTTGATTTCTCCTATGCATAAAGGTTGCAAATGGGGGTTGTCTGCTTCTCTAGATTGCAGAAACTCCACCTCCTTTCTTGCTGATCTGCTCATTACACTTTCTGGAACCAGAAAGTGAAAGTGAAACATTCCCAGCTATGGAAAGTTTCTACTTGTTAGCTTTCAGAGTTTACTTGAATTGAAGTTTGCATCTTGGTATAATTTTTGGTGCAATTGCAAAACAGATTTGCTGCAGTTAATGTCAAAAGAAGCTGATATTAACAGCCCAATCCAGACATAAGGGGCGGCCAGCCACAGTGTAGCTGCCACGCTGCTAGTAGACTTCCTGAGCACTTCGGCACGCTGGAGAGTGGGGAGGGGAGAGGCATAGCTTGTCGTGAGGGAGACGGTGGCCATGGGAACACCACTGGCATAGGCACAAGGGAGGCGGAGGCAGCTGGAGGGGAGGGCCAGCCCACCTCCACATCCATTGGCCAGTCCGGGCGCATGAGCCGTGGCTCATGACAGTCAGGGATGGGGAGAGGCAGCCCCAGAGAGGCTGATAGCCATCCCCAACCCGCTCCCAAACAGGAAACGGAGCCAGGCTTCCCAACCCTCCCGCTCTGGCGGGAGAGTTCTGGGTTCACAGCCTCATCTCCCGCTCTTCAAAACACTGGAGGCGGGGGTGGGGGGTGGAGGGGGGGAGAACATACCTGTAGGCTTCATGTTGCAGAGCTCCTGAGCCCCTTTAAGGCTGGGGAGGAAGCAGGAAGGGCTGCTTCTGCCCCTTTAAGGCTGGGGAGGAAGCAGGAAGGGCTTGGGAGAACGGCCCCGCCCTTTCTTTTGCTTTCGTTTCCACAGCAAGAGTTCTCCGGAAGAAGAACTGGTAAGTGTGTGTGTGTGTGTGTGTGTGTGTGAGAGGGAGGGGGCAGGGGATTCCCTGGTTTGGAGGGCCTCTCCCCCCCCCTTTAGAAAGCGTGGGGGGGGGAGGGAAATGTCTACTGGGCACTCTATTATTCCCTATGGAGAACAATTCCCATAGGGAATAATAGGAAATTGATCCGTGGGTATTGGGGGCTCTGGGGGGGCTATTTTTTGAGGTAGAGGCACCAAATTTTCAGTATAGCATCTAGTGCCTCTCCCCAAAATACCCCCCAAGTTTCAAAACGATTGGACCAGAGGGTCCAATTCTATGAGCCCCAAAAGATGGTGCCCCTATCCTTAATTATTTCCTATGGAAGAAAGGCATTTTAAAAGGTGTGCTGTCTCTTTAAATGTGATGGCCAGAACTCCCTTGGAGTTCAATTATGCTTGTCACATCCTTGTTTTTGGCTCCACCCCCATGTCTCCTGGCTCCACCCCCAAAGTCTCCTGGCTCCACCCCCAAAGTCCCCAGATTTTTCTTTAATTGGACTTGGCAACCCTAAACGGAGCCAATGATGGGCAGACCATCATAGGCAAAGGAGAGATGTCCCACCAACACGGGGAAGGAACAGAAGTGAGGCTGGGCATGTGCACATGAGAAGCCTGGCTTGGTGGTGAGGCGGGGGTGGGGGTGAGACAGGGCCACACGGGACCACAGAGAAGCCGTCAATTCCCTCACACCCTCCCGCTGTCAGAGACTCTGCAAATGGCAGGCAGACAAGCAGGAAGTACCAAGTTCACTGTCATAGACAGTGGCTGGAATGTGTGTCTGGGAGTGAGCAGCCCAGCAGCAGACAACCCCCGCATCCAGAGATCCCCTGTGCTGCCCTGACACCCCCTGCCATGTGCATGGAACACCTCCCCTGGGGGCCGCAGAAATCTGAGTCCACTTCATCAGCCCCCCCCCCCCCAGTGCCCTGCGTACAACAGCCCTGTGGGATTGGGTAGGCTGTCAGCCCGGATAGGCCGCGGGTTGGCACTCCCCTCCCCTGTCCAGCCACGTGGGGGGGCAGCGTGGCGGCTCATAGACCACCCCCCCAAACCAAATCTGCCCACCCTCCCAGGCATTCCATCGGAGAGGCCACTGACTGGGGGGGGGGGCGTTGCCCAGGAAACATGCATCAGATGCCAAGTGGCAGAGACAGCAGAGGGCACAGCTCAGGCTTTATTTTTCCAGAACAGAGTGCAGCAGTCTCTCTGGCATGCTCTGGGCAGTCTCGCCATGGGCAGGGCTCCATTCCGAGCAGTGGGCAGAAACAGCTGAGGCAGTTGTGTGGGGGGGGGGGCGGTGGAGCGACACATGTGGAAGCCTCTGTGTTGGAGTCCCACCTGCAAAACGGAGATAGAGATCAAGAGAACCTGCAGGGGCGACGGCTGGAAGAGCAGGTTGCGTTTCAGTCGGGCGCTTTCTTAAAGGGACAGTCTCTGACCCAGAACATAAGAACATAAGAGAAGCCATGTTAGATCAGGCCAATGGCCCATCCAGTCCAACACCCTGTATACACACACACACACACATATACACACACTGTGGCTAATAGCCACTGATGGAACTCTGCTCCATATTTTTATCTAAACCCCTCTTGAAGGTGGCTATGCTTGTGACTGCCACCACTTCCTGTGGCAGTGAATTCCACATGTTAAACACCCTTTGGGTGAAGAAGTACTTCCTTTTATCCCTTTTAACCTGTCTGCTCAGCAATTTCATCAAATGCCCACGAGTTCTTTTATTGTGAGAAAGGGAGAAAAGTACTTCTTTCTCTACTTTCTCCATCCCATGCATTATCTTGTAAACCTCTATCATGTCACCCCGCAGTCGACGTTTCTCCAAGCTAAAGAGCCCCAAGCGTTTCAACCTTTCTTCATAGGGAAAGTGTTCCAGCCCTTTAATCATTCTAGTTGCCCTTTTCTGGACTTTCTCCAATGCTATAATATCCTTTTTGAGGTGCGGTGACCAGAACTGCACACAGTACTCCAAATGAGACCGCACCATCGATTTATACATGGGCATTATGATACTGGCTGATTTGTTTTCAATTCCCTTCCTAATAATTCCCAGCATGGCGTTGGCCTTTTTTATTGCAAACGCACACTGTTGACGTTTTCAGTGAGTTATCTACTATGACCCCAAGATCTCTCTCTTGGTCAGTCTCTGCCAGTTCACACCCCATCAACTTGTATTTGTAGCTGGGATTCTTGGCCCCAATGTGCATTACTTTGCACTTGGCCACATTGAACCGCATCTGCCATGTTGTCGCCCACTCACCCAGCCTCAACAGATCCCTTTGAAGTTCCTCACAATCCTCTCTGGTTCTCACCACCCTGAACAATTTAGTGTCATCCGCAAACTTGGCCACTTCACTGCTCACTCCCACCTCTAAATCACTTATGAACAAGTTAAAGAGCATGGGACCCAGTACTGAGCCCTGCGGCACCCCACTGCTTACCATCCTTCACTGCGAAGACTGCCCATTTATACTCACTCTCTGCTTCCTATTACTCGGACAGTTTTTCCGCAATAGGGCAGCTGCCACATACACACGCCATATGCCCTGCCAGGGGTTGGGAACGCAGCACAGGGGAGCGGGATCAGCAAATGCCCCCTGCCGGAGCCCACTGCCTGGTTCAAATGCCAGAGACGCTCACACACCAAGCAGTCGAGAGCAAGAGGAGGGGGAGGCTGGGGGGGGGGACAACGTTGGAACTTACCCAGCAATGGGCGACAGTCCTCACATGCAGAGCTTCTGGGAGCCCAGAATCTGTGGAGACCTGCAAACAAGAGCAGTTAGCCCCAGGGGAGAGATCTCTCTCTCCCCCTTGCAAATCAAAGATATTGTCAAAGCAACCGTGCGGTGCAAAACCATCACCAGCGTGCCTGCCTCTCCCTCACTCTTAAGTCTATATGGCCGGGAGCTCACCAGCAGAGCTTCCCACCACCACGTGCTCCTCTCCCTAACAACTGAGTTGCCCGAGGCCAGAGCGGAAGTATTTCTAGGAGCGGGGAGATGGCGATTGGGTGCTGGGGAAGGGGCTCATCAGCCCGGGGCGCGAGGGGATTGGCAAGGCAATCATGCTGCTCCCTAAGGGGTTTGCAAGCTTCCGCAGTGGCAGAGGCAACCTGTGTTTTTGGTTTCAACAAGTACCTATGGGGCACGCTGCTGTTTTTGCAGGCGTAAAGTTGCACCTCTCAGGGGGGGGGCGTGTCATTGGCCAAACTGCTCAGGAAGCTGCCTAAGGCTGGCCATGCCCCCAACTCCACCCCCTCCTCTGCCTGAATGCCGCGCTCTGCCTCACTTTTGCCCACACTCAGGCGCAGCCCTCAGGAGCCGCTGCCCTCGGGCGGAGCAGTGCTCGGGCAGCCCCCCGCCCACATAACTCCTCCTTGCTGTGGTGGCGCTGGTCGTGCATTGGTGCAACCTTTCCTGCGCCCACGTAGCAGCTCATCTGCTCCCAAAAGACTTTCCTCCCCTCCTCTCTGGACTGTGCTGTAAATATCTTACTTTGACAAATATTTTTCCAATTGAGACTTGTGTAGTTGTAGAGTAGAACATTTCATTAAGCCTTGCATTAATGCAACACAACCTATTCATTTTTAAATTTGTGGTTATATTTGAGTGGTGGGCATGTTGGAGCAAGAATCTACATAAACCCAGTCTGACAGCTACAGTATGACAGCTGGTGATCTAGCTGCCAGGCTAGGTCACAGTGACCTGATCAGCAGACCGGCTTGAGCCGGCAGAAGCCAAGTGATGCAATCTGCTGAGTCAGCACGGCCAGGATTGGCCGCTTGGACTATATATGATCTGTGTGTGCATCACACAGGTCTCTCCCTGTGAGATGGTGGTTAGGCGAAGCACTTTGTCCGTGGAGGTGATATTGTATAGACTGCACAAGAGAGCACTTGTTGTGTATATATGTTAATACACCTTTTGGCACTAGTCGCACGTGTAAGCCTGATTTTCTTTCCTGAAGCCCTGTGTCGGGCAAGTCATCTCCCTCACTCTGCTACTCCCGCTCCGACAGGGTTATGGGCCCAGCACGCTTCCGCTGCGCGGAGGAGAGAGTTGAGAGTTGAGCGGACTGTGAGTTTGGAAAGAGCCGGAGGCGAGGAACGCCGGTGAAGGACACAGAAGCACCACCGTTCTCTGTTTGAGAGCCAGAGGGACGTCGGCAGCCAGCCGTGAGGAGGAGTCGGCACGATGGCTCAGCAACAGCTTGGAGTAGCCGTTGAGAAGCTCACCTCAGCCAACTACGCGGTGTGGAGCCTGAGAATGCAACACTACCTCAAGCGTGAAGGGCAATGGCTGTTCGTGAGTAACCCCCCTGCTGACTTATCTCCTGCCGAGACTGTGTTATCGGATAAGGCACTGGCCAACATAGTGCTGTCTATAGGAGATGACCAGCTGGTTTATGTGCGAGGGAAGGACACTCCCAAGGCTGCCTGGGACGCGTTGAGTGCGGTGCATGTTAGCACCACTGCTGGTTCCCTCATGGCCTTGACAAGGAGGATGTTCCGCACCGTTATGCCGGCTGGAGGGTGTGTGAAAGATCACATCAAACGGCTAACGGACTGTTTCGTTGAGCTGGAGGCAAGAGGCAAGACTGTAGCTCCAGACGACAGAGTGTACATTTTGCTGTCGTCGTTGCCACCTGAGTACACTCCCCTGATAACTTCTCTGGAGACGGTGGACGTAGCGACCCTGACCATGGAATACGTCTGTGCCCACCTGCTTGACTTCCAAGAGAGAATTGCGGCCGTGAGCTGTCCGGGGGTGTCGGCCGGGCAGCGTGCTGTTATCGGTGTGTCCGGGAAGACAGCCAAGAATGAGCCAGCTTTTGCTGCTGGCAGGCGTCCGAAGGTGGAGGAAGTGGAGCCGACTGCGTTTGCAGTCCGTCGCTGCTATGGATGCGGGTCGTCGCAGCACCTACTCCGAGCTTGCCCTGAGAGGGAGAAGAGGCGGGGGCGTGTGCGGCGAGAGCGGAGGACCGCCAGCCCGTGTGAGGAAGCAACCCGGCTGGTCACGTCTGCAGTAGAGAGCACAGGGTCTGCTTGGATTTTAGACTCCGGGGCAACGAGCCATCTCTGCTGCGAGAAGGAGTTGTTGAAAAACATTGACAGTCCTGAGCATAAGTATGTGAGATTGGCTGATGGGACCACTGCCAATTCTGTTTGCTCAGGCAATGTGGAATTTCCTGCACTGAAACGTATGTTGCAAAATGTGTTGTATGTACCCTCACTGCAGTCTAACCTGTTGAGTGTTAGCACACTGTTTGACCAGGGATACCAGGTGAGATTTGAGAAAACCTGCTGCAAAATCCTGGGAGGTGGGGGAAAGTTGCTTGTGACAGGAAAGAGGGAAGGTAAACTGTATGTGGTCCAGAGTGATTGTGCCCAGGTGGCTCAGGTGTCGAATGAGCCTGTGCACAATAATTGTATACATTTGCTCCATAGGAGACTTGGGCACTGCGGATTTAGGGCGTTAAAGAAAACCCTGGAGCTTGTGCCTAGTTTGAAAGTAAATCCTTGCAAATGTTACTTGGATTGCCAGGTCTGCAAGAAGACCAAAAGCAAGGCGTGTGCTGTTGCTAAAGAAAGCTCAAGGGAAAGCACACGAGCCCTGGAACTAGTCCATTTAGACGTTATTGGCCCATTGCCAAAGAGTCTGTCGGGGAGGAGATACTGCTTGGTGGCCACCGACGACCACACGAGGTACGCGTGGGTTTTCACCATGGTGCATAAGTCTGAGGTGTATAAGACATTCACCAAGTGGGTCAAAGCAGTGGAGAGACAATTAGGGGTTAATCTCCTAGCTGTACAAACCGACAGAGGGGGGGAATTCTTATCTAACCAGATGAAACGTTGGCTGGAGAACAAGGGCATCGCCCACCGTCTGACGAACCCGGCAACGCCCCGAGAAAATGGGCATGGGGCTGTATTGCAGAATGTGATGTATTGCATGTTAGAGGATGCACAACTGCCAATGACCTATTGGGCAGAAACCATACATGCAGCTGTTTTTTTGCAAAATAGGGTTTGGTGTAATACTGTGAAAAATGTGCCTTACAGGTTACTGTTGAACAAGACCCCAGATTTGAGTTCTTTAAAAGTCTTTGGGTCACGGGCTCGGGTTGGCATCCACTCCACGAGTAGCGGGGAGGGGGATGTCCGGGCAGAGAGCCTAATTTTTCTGGGCTACAAGCCAAGGGCCAGGTGTTATCGTTTCTGCAATAGCAAAAGCAAGATAACACTTAGTAAGAGTGCCCAGTTCAATGAAGAAAGCAGCTGGCCAAGGTTGCACTCCTTGCAGAAACAATTTGTCCTGCTGCCAAGTAGCGATAACGATGTTGGAGCGCAGCCCAGAACTCCAGCCCAGGAGGTGGCACCCAGTGGGGCTGGAGAAGGTGAGCCGAATGCTGGCACAGAGCCTGACGAGCAGAGTCAGGAGGCAGAGCCTCAAATGCAGGAACTGGAGGCAAAGTGTGAGAGTCAGGAGGTTCAACACCCAATTACAGGGGCAGAGCAACCAGCCCAGGAGGTGGGAACAGAGCAACCCGAAGAAGACAAAGCTGGTCCAAGCACAGGGCCACGGGTGTCTGCCAGGTCCACCAAAGGCCAACGTCCCGCTAGGTACAAGTGCCCCTATGTCACTCTGACTGTCAATCCAGACCCACCCGGATTAGAGGAAATGTTAAAAGAAAAGGCTAAGAAATGGAAAGCCTGGGTGGCAGAGTGCGAGGCAAGGGAGAAGGAGGCTGAAGCCAAGCGTCTGAAAGAGCTGGCTGAACAGGAACACGATGATGTGTTTTACAATCATGATGAGTTCCTGAACGAATTCCGGAAAGGGTTCCGAGCTACGTAAATATGAACTGTAATGTTGCTGGTGGACATGTATGTAAACTGTGTAAAGTGTTTTGGTGCACTGGGTTTAAATAGATTAGGAGGTGTGTTGGAGCAAGAATCTACATAAACCCAGTCTGACAGCTACAGTATGACAGCTGGTGATCTAGCTGCCAGGCTAGGTCACAGTGACCTGATCAGCAGACCGGCTTGAGCCGGCAGAAGCCAAGTGATGCAATCTGCTGAGTCAGCACGGCCAGGATTGGCCGCTTGGACTATATATGATCTGTGTGTGCATCACACAGGTCTCTCCCTGTGAGATGGTGGTTAGGCGAAGCACTTTGTCCGTGGAGGTGATATTGTATAGACTGCACAAGAGAGCACTTGTTGTGTATATATGTTAATACACCTTTTGGCACTAGTCGCACGTGTAAGCCTGATTTTCTTTCCTGAAGCCCTGTGTCGGGCAAGTCATCTCCCTCACTCTGCTACTCCCGCTCCGACAGGGCAGGGAAAGTCAGGGAAATTAAAAATAAAATTTTAGTGGCAACCCTGAGAAGACACTTTGAATGATTTCCCACTCGTCTTACACCACTCTAAAGTTCCTCTTCTCAGCAGGGCTTACCTCCGATTTCATACTATCTGCCCTGGCTTTTTCGTGCTGCAAACAGAAATCTCTAAAACCCAGTTTCTGTTTGTGCCGCAAAAAAGCAGACACTAGCTGCAGCTCTGAGGTAAATAGTGTGAAATCGGAGGGAAGCCCCATTGAGAAGAGGAGTTTGAGAGCTGTGTAAGACAATTCGGGAAATTGGTCTCTGTGTCTGGGGCACTGCGGTTGGCTGAAATCAACAGAAGCAACCACCTGGTAACCAGAGGACTGTAAGAAGCTTGACGCTCTGCAGAAAACCTTGTGAGGAGCAAGCTCCAGGTTGAAACTCTTCAGAGAAGTTTGTGTAATTGCCTCAGTGCTTCCACTGTCCTGACTTGCTGAGAGAGAAACTGCAAGCAACCTTGAGAAGCTGCTAGCTATAGCAAGTATTAGCTAGGATCGACTAGTAAGATTTTTTGTTTCTGTCTTTCTTGTTTGTCTGTATACCTCTATTTTTTTATTGTCTTGTAAATAAACTGCATCTTTCTTATATTTTAATTGGAAGGAGTTCTGGTCCTCATTACTAGTGTAATTGGGTGAATTCGCACTAAGTAGCAAACAAAAAGGAACCCTCTATTTTGTTAATTGGAATTTTTCTCTAAATTAGAAATTAATGACCTCTCCCAGAAATGTGATGTTTTGACCTGGGCGGTATAATAAAAAGTAGAGACATCACCCTGCCAACAAAAGTCCGTATAGTCAAAGCAATGGTATTCCCAGTAGCAATGTATGACTGTGAGAGCTGGACCATAAGGAAGGCCGAGCGCAGAAGAATAGATGCTTTTGAGCTGTGGTGCTGGAGAAGAATCTTGAAAGTTCCTTGTACTGCAAGAAGATGAAATCAGTCAGTCCTAAGGGAAATCAACCCAGACTGTTCACTGGAAGGTCAGATGCTGAAGCTGAAGCTCAGATACTTTGGCCACCAAATGAGAAGGGAGCACTCATTGGAGAAGATCCTGATGCTGGGAAAGACAGAAGGCAAAAGAAGAAGGGGACGGCAAAAGATGAGATGGCTGGACAGCGTTACTGATGTAACAAACACGAATTTGAGCAGACTTCAGAGGATGGTGGAAGACAGGAGGGCCTGGCGTGACTTTGTCCATGGGGTCACAAAGAGTCAGACTCAACTGTGCGACTGGACAACAACAAACCCTCTTCTCTCTTCTCTTCTCTTCTCTTCTCTTCTCTTCTCTTCTCTTCTCTTCTCTTCTCTTCTCTTCTCTTCTCTTCTCTTCTCTTCTCTTCTCTTCTCTTCTCTTCTCTTCTCTTCTCTTCTCTTCTCTTCCTCTTCCTCTTCCTCTTCCTCTTCCTCTTCTCCCTTTATGCTTCCACCGCCCCCTTATTTTTATTCACCACTCCCCAATTGCACCCAAGGCTACTACCGCCCCCTTGGATCGTTCCAGCGCACCTAGGGGGCAATATCACCCACTTTGGGAAACACTGATCTAGAGGATGGTGTAGAATTGTTTTCTGTGGCTCCAGAAGGTAACACCAGAACCAATGGATTGAGATTAAATCAAAAGAGTTTCCTGCTCAACATTAGGAAGAACTTCCTGACAGAGCGATTCCTCAGTGGAACAGGCTTTCTTGGGAGGTGGTGGTCTCTCCTTCCTTGGAGGTTGTTAAACAGAGGCTAGATGGCCATCTGACAGCAATGAAGATCCTGTGAATTTAGGGGGCGGTAGTTGTTGGCTTCCTGCATTGTGCAGGGGATTGTGCAGTAGATGACCCTGGAGGTCCCTTCCAACTGTATGATTCTATGATTCTAAGATCATGGAGAATGATGAACAAAGATTCTTTGTGACTTCTTATTACAAACAGAAAAACACCTGTAGCATAACACTCCAAATATCACAATTGTAAGGGGAGGGGGGTGAGAAATAGGGTCTGGATCATTAATCCCAGGAGCAGCAGAAGAGAAAAGAGAGAACAGGAAAAGATCATAAAATACCAAGGCCTACAAATAGAGTTAGAGGGCCTCTGGGAGAAGAAGGTCACCGTCATGCGGTTTGTCATTAGAGCCCTTGGAGCAGTGTCTAGAAGTCTTAATAAAATACCTGGGCATTGTGCAAATAACACCAGCTCAGCTCCAGAAGACATTGTTGCTTGACAAAGCAAGAATTCTGTGAAGATACCTCTGCAATTCCAAGAACTTGGCTATTGCAGAACACCATCTACCAGTCAAATATCTGACTGTGACAATTCGATGATGATGATGATGATGATGATGATGATGATGATGATGATGATGATGATGATGATGATTATGATGATGATGATTATGATGATGATGATGATGGAGGAGCAACTATGAGAATGGGAAGTAGTATTGCCTCCTGCTGATATGTAGAAAGTTATAAAATTAAATGATTAAACAATAGATTTCGAAAAACAGTGCTACCAATTTAAGTAATTTAAATCTATATAAGTCTCAGAACCCATTGCATTCATTAAAATAAAAAAAAATATGTTTGGGGCAGTTACATTTTAATAATATAGTCCAATTAATAATTACTTAATCACATTGGATTACACTTGTGAAGGTTCTTACAGGTTTTTGAAGACTACAGAGAGCTCTCAGAATTTGATCCACAGCAAATAAAAGTCTCTGAGCAACACCACTGTTAAGTTTTATTAGGAGCTGCAAATGTTGCAGCACATGGTAATGTCTAATTAGTCTAAAGTAGTTTGTAATGAACTCTTAAGGAGTGCAGAAATAGTGCCTACAGATTTAATAATGATTAAATTAAATGGGATTTTCATTGCTGCCCCATCTTGGTCCAGCCTTCTTGGTTTTTCTCAATGTGAATGTGTGTGCACACATAAATTCTCCATCCTGAGTATATTCCACACCAGCTGTTCATTATTTTTTCTTCATTGAAATATCAAGGAAGTCATACCGTTGTAGCCAAATTTACCTTTTATTTTAACTACCAGTTCTCATAGGTACTTAGTAAGTACACTCTTTATATGACAAATACTCCTTCAGCCTATTTCAGGCTGAATGAGTGGTGTGTCTTATTCTTTTTGCAAGGCAACTCTAGTTAGAAAAGGTCTAATTGCATAAAGCAGACAATAGCAGTGATACAACAGCCATGTATTAACCTGTTTTTATGAAGTTATCTCCATTGTTGATTTCCTGTAGCACAGTAAGGGTTCCAACCTCATAAGGCTTGTAGCCTACAAGTAATGCACTGGCATTTTGCCATCTAGCCTTACCATAACCTGTTGTCTTTTTCTCTTTTTTAATCACTTCATTGCTCCTTCTCCCCCAGAGCCCATGATCCTTTGGGACTATCCCAATTGAGACTTTAGATCAGAATGCCATTGTGACCACTATATCCTTTGTCCCCTGAGCCCTCTCATTGCCAATTAACCTGGAGAATTAATTTGTCATCTAAATTGTCTCTTATAAATTTCCCACAAACCACATTTAAAGTGCTCATGTGGCTCCAAAACTACAGATTGGAATCTCTTTTTGTCTTAAATCAACCTACCTTACTTCCTGTTTTCCTAACTAACCTAAATGTGTTCTCCCAGAATCTCAAAAACTATCGCGATTAAACTCTGTGAGTTCACCAACATTTATGGTATCAGTGGATAACACAGATGAGACCACTTGAATGGTCTATCTTATAAGAAGGCGGTGCTCAGTGCCTACTTACTGAAATGTGTAACTGAATGTGAAAATATGTCTCTGGTGCTAAGTGTTTCTGCTCATACAAATCCAATGTCTTCCAATGAGGGAAAATCTCTTGGAAGTGGGAAATCCAAATTAAAATATATTGAGATTATGTAGATTTTGATTTTGTTAAATATTTTCCTCACTTTACTGGCACAATGCAATTATATATCTGCTTAAGAGAGGTTTCCTTCATGCTATGTTTATTTTTTTCTTTAATTGTAAGTTTATTAACGTATTCATATCAATGAATTTACATAGAGATAAAATTGTTATATCAAGGAATTGTGTAGGAGAACAAAGTGCCAAGTGGAGGTGTTTAGTCTTAAAGTCCACTTAAGACCCATATGTCACTGTATTACAAATCCAGTTTAATTACTCAGCAGGGCATATTTATTCTTCTGAAGTGAATTGCTGAAATATGAACAGTATGAACGTTAGCTTCTTACATCTTGGAGGATTGAAGCAATGTCCTCAACAGATCTAGAAAAAAACTTGTCCTTCTTTCTCACTTGAAAGAATCAACACAGAGTTAAAAATGCTCATAAATGCATTCTGCTGTGAAGCAGAAGTACTGGAAATGTTCACAGTACACATTTGTCTCCTATCAAATTTTTGTCAGGAAATTATGGGAAAATTATCATTGTTTCAGAGAACAGTTACTGTGCTATAAAGAATGTAGTGCAGAATTTGAGTCTGAAAAAACCACCAATTAAGATCTTCCTTAGAGACTGATATGTGCTATTTATCATGTTTTGAACAGCCTCTGAGGTATTTTTAGGCAGCATTAAAATAGTTTAAGTTTCCTGCCCAGCCATGGAAACCTGAGTGCTTCACCTGCCTCATGGGGTTGCTCTGAATGGGAATATTCCGTGAGATCCTTGGGATATAGACCCAATAAATAAATGAAAGCGCTGATTATAAAATCACCATGCCCATGGTTTTCTCTGTATAAATTAGGGAGAATGATATTCACACAACATGGTTTGTTCTACAGGGGGCTACCAGCTGAAGCAGCTCTTAAGAGAACTCCTTAACAGAAATACTATTCACTAACCAACCATCACAGCCTTACAAGTGTTGGAAAGTAGTGTGTGTATGGAACTAAGCTGCTCTTTTCTGCTTGTAAAATGTCAGCAGCCATTACAATACTTAAATGGTTCTATTCTTTATTGTACTATACCAGTAATACAGACTTCCTCCTTCTCTGGTCGAAGGAGAGAGAATTTTTAGAAGGCTGCCTGGAGATGCTTGCTGGAAGATTGATTTTTCAATCTAAAGATCATTTGAGTTAAATGGTGCAATCTAGTAGGCTAGTATTTAAGTAGTTTTCACCTTTTTTAGTACTGTCATCTGTTGCAGTGAAAAACTCTAAATGAGTCTGAGTTTAGCTCATCAATCATTTTATTTGCAGGTGGAGGATATAATGGCATATCCATGTTCATAAGACCTGTTTGTATGGGCAATTGTGCCCAATTGTTCCCTGTGGCTAAAAATAATAAATAATTAGACATTGGATCAAGTATTCATTTGGCTTTTCTTTCTTCCACAGTGACATGATATACTCGTATTTCATTTCTTGCTATGAATGTGAGTTTGGGAGTGTGAAATATATGGTCATGTTCTATCATTACAATTCTAAACCTATTTACAGTGCACTCTCTTGCAGAATACAAATCCATTGTTTTCAATCAATTGGGCTAGACTGAAGTAACTCCATTTAAGATGGCCAATAATCTCCACTAAATCACTTACTGACAAATAAAAAAGTATACTATGGCTGAGAACAGATGGGCATTCTGGGGCAGCTTGGAGGCGGCTGAAAGCGGGACAGCTCAAAAAGAGCCATCCTGGAGCCTCTGCACAGTCCCTGGCAAGGCAGCCCCATCCTGTCTGTGAGGTGGCTGGGTGCCTCCACGCGGGGAGGCGCCCTAGAAGCCAGATTCCCTTTTTTTTCCCCTTGCAGGAGGGAAGCGCTGATGCAGGTTCCATTAAAAAAAAAGGAACAGCTTGGGGTGGCTTGGCAGCTCCAGACTGCCAAGTCGCCTCACATGCACCCTTCCCTGTCCAGATGACGGGGAGGCGACTGGAGGCCGGCTAAAATGTTTGCTACCACTTTGGAAGTAGTAGCTTTTTGAGCCGGTCAATGGAGCCTGGAGGATGGGGTGAGGATGGGAGAACACCCGGCAGATGTTACTGTTTGCCAGGAATTTTTGGGCCGACTTCAGAGGTGTCTCTGTTGGTCCAAAGTGCCAGTCTGTAATCAGCCAATGTGTACAAATGTGTTTTTGTTCCTTTTAATTTTTATGCATTGTTGGGAATACTGCTATTTTGTCTGCCAAGACAATATACCGTAAACTGACTGAGACTCACAACTTTGGTAAAATTAGGGGCAGATGTGTGGAGCTAGTGTCAGTTGTATAGGGCAAACGAGAAGGATGTATCATGCTGAAGCTCTAAGCAAGCAGACAGAGAAAGATCAGAAGTAATCTGAAGGGAGGAGAAGGAAAGAGGTGACTGAGACAACACCATATAGTTTCTGAGAGGAGAAAGTAGACAGGGACAGGGGAATAGTGATATGCTGTAATTATGTGATAGTATACATCATATTGGATGCAGCCAGCTTTTTCACTCCATTCCACTTTATTTCCTTCACTAGAGTCTCCACCTGACATGCCCTTTGTTTATCCAGGACCCATGATTCTGAGTACAGCTTTTTGGTTGTTAAAGGGGACCTTTCCTCCCCTTTTCATTAATGAAAAATCTGGCGGGATTTACAAGGCTCTTTTTTGTAAGCTCCTGGAGGATTGGCTACATCAGGGGTGTGTGGCCTAATATGCAAAGGAGCTCCTGCTAGAATTCTATCCCTGTCCAGCACAATATGTTTGAAGAATAACTTTAAAATCTCAAACCATGAATCTCAAGAAGTTAAAGGCACTAGGAGGTATGCAGTGTTCCCTTTAAACTGCAGAGTCTTATGAGCAAAAATTCTACTTTGTGAGCCACTGTCGTTAAAGTTGTGAGCTACTGCATACATTATTATGCTCAGGGGTCATCCTCCCTAAGCTAAGACAAAAATGTGTGAGCTGGAGGCTAACAATCTGTGAGCTAGCTCACGCTAACTCAGCTTAGAGGGAACACTGGTGGTATGTGGTGTGTTCTGTTGGTCCAGAGCTCATTCTTAATACATTAGAAGGAGTTTACATTGCTCCTGAACAGTCTTTCTAAAAGGCGACATATATTTTGCTGTGCTGCTTTTTTCTTACTTATTTCTAATTGAGTGTTGTTTACAATGCAGTCTTATGCAAAGTTTCTTCAGTCTATTGATTTTGGTGGGCTTGAACTGCAGTGAGTCTGCATGGGTTTGCAGCATTAGTATGCTGTTTTTGAGTTTTTACTGCTATTTTAAATATTCTTAAACTGTTATTCTGTTTCTTTAGTTTATTGTACTTCTTAATCTATTTTTATTGTAAGTCACTGACTGCAGTTTCTGCAGAAAGGGAGGGTACAAACTGCCCAAATAAATAACAACAAGAAGAAGAAGATATTGGATTTATATCCTGCCCTCCACTCCGAAGAGTCTCAGAGCGGCTCACAATCTCCTTTACCTTCCTCCCCCACAACAGTCACCCTGTGAGGTGGGTGGGGCTGGAGAGGGCTCTCACAGCAGCTGCCCTTTCAAGGACAACCTCTGCCAGAGCTATGGCTGACCCAAGGCCATGCTAGCAGGTGCAAGTGGAGGAGTGGGGAATCAAACCCGGTTCTCCCAGATAAGAGTCCGCACACTTAACCACTACACCAAACCGGCACAATGCTAAGTAGAGTTACCCCATTTTAAGCCCATTGACTTGAATAAATCTAACTCTGCTTCAAATTGTACTGTTGTAAATTAATCAAATTAAGAAAAAAATGGAACTATACTTCTGTTGATGTCAGTAAACAGAGAATGTAGTGGATTTATGATCACAATGTAATAAATTATTCTGTATAGACAGAAAAATTGCAGAGGTAGATCCTCTACTGACAAGTTCATATGTTGCTAGTGCAAGAACAGCAACAACTTGTGTATAATGGTCCCAAGTATGAAACCTGATTACCTAGACCTCTAATTTACCCACTTGTGGCAGAAAAATGGGAGAAAAAAATGGCCTTCATACAGTATTGCTCTTGGAATTTCTCCTCAGGTGTTTTTACACTGACGGTTTGTTGCTCTCTATCTCCGCATTGGAAACTCACCATTTACAGTACAGAATGTGCTCACAACTGTCTTGCATCATTGCTTCCTAAGACATCTTCATTTGTTTAGGCAAAATGGGTGCTGACTCCACTGTTGCCTCATTTTTCTTGAAACTAGTTTTAATCTGGACATCATGCTACTGCCATTGGCACAAACAGTACATTAGGTCAAACTAGAGAATCCCTCTCATTCAAAAATTGGGGTGCAGGCTCTCTGCAAGGAGTGCTGCACAGAACCAGTGCATTGAATGCACTACTGCCATGTAGCAGAGATGGGGCATGAACTTCCTGCATGTCAAACATCTGCCCACTGAACCACAGCCCCACAGAAGAAATACCTGTGTGGAATCCCTCAACACTCCACTTGTTGTTTGTAACTGAAACTGGGGCACTTGGGTTTTAAAAGAAGCTGATGAAAAAAACAAGGTGTCTCAAGGGGAACCTTGACTGAAATGGCAAGTGGCAGGCAGAAGCATTCCTATCTATGATAACAAAGCTGAGAGACCAGACACTGCAAAAATACTCGAGACCCAAGAACCCCCAGAACTTCATACCCTATTTTGCCATTGATTTCAATGCCTATAGAGTATGATGGGGCCTAATGGCTGCCGAATTTCGGCAGCAATTTGCAACTGCCGGATACGGCTCCCGAATCAGATCAGAGAATCTAATTTGGCTCTATACTGCTTTAAAACAGCAGAGTCAGCTGTTTTTTAGGGGTCTGTTCGGTTCAGCCGAACTGAATGCACACCCCTAATCAGAGCTCATAAAGTTTATTTTTTCCTCACAATAATCCACATCATGGAGTAATAAGGAAATTCTGAACATTGGAAAGATCTGCAGAATGTAGCAATCAGGCTTCAGGAAAAAATGTGATGTCTCAGAACCATATATCTGCAGTTCCTGTAACTGACATCAGCAGTCTGTGCATGAGCTGCAATACAGAAGTTTAGCTCCACAGAATGAGCAGAGCAAATCTGCAAATGTAAAAGGAAATAAAGTGGAACAGTGGCAGGCGATTTGAATACTCAATAACTCTGGATCAAAACTGAATGTAAAAACACCCCAGGTATCTGTAGAAAAGACCATAGAGACTGGCGGAGGCAGTCTAGAGCATCACATGGAAGTGACGTAACATTGTTCCCAAATCCTCCTCAGGCACTGCCCCTAAAATCTCTCCACATTTGCCAAGGCAATGTTGGAAACCTTAGGAAAAACACCCTTAGACATTCTCCTGGGCTATACAACTGTTACAGAATGTCTTCCAAACCTGAAACTTACCTAACTCTGAACTTCAGGGCTCAACTATGTGAAATGGCAGGAGATTGCCCAAGTTTTTAAAAGTACACAATTATCAGCCACCTGGAAGGGAAATGACATTGGGGTTACAGCACTGGGGGAATAGGAGGTCTAACCGTTTCCTTCACACTATATTACTATTTAAATTAAACCTCCAAAGCTGTTGTTTGCCATATAAGAGAAAACAGATTGATGCAAAAGGAATTTACTTTTAAATGCATCATTTGTTATTGTATGTACTGTCTTCTCAATTTCTATGGAATGGGGAAGGATTAAATATATATATAAAATATGCACTTTTATAGTCACAGCTTTCTGTAGCCAACTTCAAAAGTTCAAACCAATGGACTATATTATTTATATATCCTGAATATTATTTGTGTCCAATATTAGCTAGAATGTCTGATCACTTCTTTTACCTAACAGATACATATATATTAAATGTACACTTATAATAATACTTATAATTTAGATGGCCTTCTTCTAGTGTTGAAAATGCTTTGCATACATTATCTCAATACTTCTTGCAACAATCTTATAGATTGGCAGTTGGCACAATTATCATCCCCATTGTGCAAATGATGGACTTTGCCAGCTCACACTCTTGGTCATTATCCTACACGAGCTTGAATACTTCCCATCCTCCTCTGCAGCAGTTTGTAGTGCATGGGTAGCACAACTCATAGAGATAAAGATAATCTTGAAGTATGATATTAAGAAAAATAATAAAAGAGGGAGATAGCAAGCTGCTCGTTAATGTAATGGAATACAGAGCACTGAGCTGCAGAGGGCATTGGTTCAGTCAAATGAAAAAGGCACTTGAAGGAAAAAGTGATTATCTTATTTGGCCACTCTGTTCTTCTGGAGCATTCCACTTTGCTGTTTTTGCAGTTCTTTAGTTAGAATCAGACAAATCCTAAAACATGATGTTGTAAAAAAAGAAACTTTTGTTAAGAATTGATAAAATGGGTCAAGCTGTTCCCTTTGATGTAAGATTTCTAAAGACCATTGGGCTAGCCCTGAATGATTTTGCCTAAGAAATAAATCTCTTTATGGCTCAAGATAGAGTAGGATGGAAAGTTTTTTTTTTTTTTTTTTTAAAAGATCTAAATATTTTCAACAAACCTCTTATAGCTTCTTCATTTAAGATGCTTAACTCAGTAATAAGTACATCTCTAAGCTTTTAAAACTCGGAGCAATGTTCTCAGGGATGCTATTTCTAACCTTACCCATTCCCTTCACAGACAGCACTTCCTGTATTGGGGGAAAATGGGGGAATTGTATGGCTGCCATACAGCATCTGTTTCCCTTTGTTATATATGTGCATATCCAAGTGCATATACACTAGCACACTTATACTTTGTAATGCAATGCTGGGAGCAAGAAAAGGGGGGCTGTTAGGATCAAAGCTCATGTACAAAGTAGAGTGTTGTTACAGATGTCCCTTTGCTCTGGCCCCGTGCAACATTTCTTTTCTCCTGTGTTATAATAAAAAGACACATGTGCAGTCTTAGCATGAGATAGTCTACATTAAGTTTTTTCATTTTATGGAGGAGCTTTTCTGTATAGGAAGTGTTTAAAACAGCTATGGTAGTGGTGGTGTTTCTATTCACCTACTTTTTTTCATGCAGAACCCAAAGCTTCAAAATGTTGTTAGTTTCCATCCAATTTAGAAGTCTAATCATCAAGCCCCATAACTTTTTCAGTTCAGAAATTGCCTCACTTGACTTCTATACTAGTGAGCTGTGTACATTTTCCACACCTTTCACAGTTCTTCTTACTATCCCCACTCCTGATGTGTGAGACCAGACAAGGCCGTGTATCTTCTAAGAAAGTGGATGGAAATTTGATGTGGCACTTTATATAAGAACAAAGCAAATATCCTTGCAGGAATTTATTCCTCTAAGGTAGTAAAATGTCATTAATAAAAGCACATCTACTTTAAAAACTGAGAATCGCTGATGTCAGATAAGTAAAGGGTATTCCAACATAAAGCCAAGTGGTACATAGATTTATAGTGCAGCTCTCTCTCTCATCTCTTTGCTTTTATGTATTAATAATTGTCTTTATCTAAAAAAGCAATTGCTGTTATTGCTATAAGGCACTTTCTATGCTGATTATGCCAGGTCCGGTTGGTATCCTAAGGTGTTCTCTGATCTAAATAATCTAAATTAATCCAGTGATTCTCTAACTTTAGCAACTTGGGGACCACTGTTTTGATTTTTGGTGGCCCTCTTCTCCTTCCCTGTCAAAGCCAGCCACATACCTGACAGTCCTCTGTCAAAATTAGCAAGCCACATGTGCCCCATGAAAACCTGCTACACTTTATATTGTCACATATACCAAGTTTAATCTTTCTCATCCTTGGTTAATAACTTTTAACAAGAAGCCAGCTGAATGAGATGGGAAGGGGTATGAAAAACTTTCACAGTGCTCATATATAAAAAGAAAAGAACCCACTTCATATGAAAATTGAACTTCTGGCATTCAGTTAAAACCCAAGAGTGATTTTTATTGTGTATGGTTGTGGAGTGGCATCTCTTACCCTCTGAAATCTTTTGGATGGAAAAAGAGTAAAAACCACTTTCATTTTAAACCAGATGTGATTATTGTCATGCCTGCACCAGACCCAGCCCTTGCTAACCCAGAGCAGGAGCCACCTGAAACTGATCAGGCCACACCAGGCCCTAGCTCATCCCCTCCTGAAACTGATCAAGCCACACCGGGCCCTAGTGCATCACCTCCTGAATCCCCGCCACCTGTGAGCCGGCTCCGTGAAAGGAGACGGCAGGAGTTCAAAGACAGACGGAAAGAAGCACGCATGCGTGGGAGGAGAGATCTAAGCCCGGAGTACTAACGAGTTAACAAGCCAGCACAGTATATCTGTAGTCCTGGCCTTAGGGCAAACTGTGCTGGCAACGAACGATCCTCCTCGGACGTGACCACGCCCTGCACCCTCTTGCCTGCTGAGAGAACCCGTTTGCTCCTGACCCGGCTTGAATCTTGGACTTGGAACTGGACTCTGCTTTTGCTCTGTGGACTGGCTTAGGTACTTTGAATATATTCGGCTTGCTTCCTCTGGCTTTTGACCCACTGCATTCCTGTGACGACGCGCCCTGCTTCTCCCTTCGGCTGGACTGATTTATGGTAGGGACTAATTAGGACTGCTAGATAACGCTTGTGCTGCTCCTTGAAAGCACCGTAGCCGGCTGCCAGCGTCCTGGCCGATTGCCAGGGCAACAGCAGCCGCCCGTCTCTACCTGAAGGTCCGGGTCCTGACAATTATGATCACTGCACCTTACCTCCTTTGTGCCACTCAAGCAATTAGGTTATTGGTCATTGGTAGGCAATTGGTAAGTTTGTTGGCTAGTGTCCTGAAGTCATCTTGCAGCTATATGGGTGCAGGCAATAGCAGCTCTGAAAAGAATGGGAAGCCAACTCTGTCCCCTTCCCCTGAGTTGGAAAGTCCCTACCCCCAATCCTAGAAAGTGTTTATTGTGTTCACATCAGCCAGATAAGTTTGAAAGGAGCTGTTCTAGAGTATGATTCTGAATGCCCAGAGGTCCCCAGATAAGCAGCTGGAAAATCTAATTCATTTTAGGTTTCGTCTCAATCAAATGTTAGGGCTAATTTTTGAATGAAATTCAGAATCCCTCCTCAATGTAACTGTAGTGCTGCAATGCTGAACCTTGGCTGAACCTGGTATTCCAATGTGGAAATCACACCTCAAAAGTGAAGCATGGCAAGAAGGGTATTTGCCTCTTGCTAATAGCAGGCATGTTTCATATGAGCCAGTGTTAAATCATTTATTAGTGAAATGAGCAGGGATTTACCTTTTGGGTTGGATACAATAGAACAGATCATGGAAGGTATTGGCAGTACTTTCCCCTAACTTCCTGATCCCTCAAGCATCCTGATTTTTCCTCAAACTCCTTTCTGTGGGTTGGGAACACCTTTTTTAAAAAAGAAGTATCACAGAACATGAGGCTGTAGCAATGACAAAACACCAGTTCTTCCCAAGTGCCAGTCATGATCAAAAGTGGGAGATAACAGAGAGTATTTACCTTGTTTTTGCATTAATGCAGATCAAAGCTTATGTTCTGCAGGACATCTTGCTTTTGAAGTTCTCTCAAGCCTCTGAGAATAGTTTTTGACAAATGATAGTTTAGGGGACTGGAAGAATGGGAAAGCTCTGCTCCACCAACCTCTTTTATAGAGCAGGTTCCATAGTAGAGCAGGTAGTTCTTGGTTTGAAATATGCTGATGACCCGGCCTCTAGTCAGGCGACAGTCCTGGTGTCATCCATGGCAACACTAGGACACTCTCAGTTTGTTGCAGGCCCCACCCACCAAGCTGGTCACATGTTAGACCTGGTCTTTGTGGCCGGGGTTACGGTGGACAATATAACCACTGAACTGGTGCCGTGGTCGGACCACCTCGCCCTTAGGGCTCATATAGATATGCCACCCCAAACCTGTTTAGGCGACGAGCCTATTATGGCTTGCCCACGGAGCCAGATGGACCTGGAACGGTTCCAATCGGCCCTGCAGGATTCCTGGCCCTCTGGCGATTCCCTCAATGGCCTGGTTGAGATATGGAATGCTCAACTTTCTAGGGCCATTGACGAGATCGCACCTCAACGCCCTCTACGGCCTTGGAGTAGGCTGGCTCCGTGGTACACCCCGGAGCTGCGCCAGCTGAAACAAAGTCTCAGATGGCTAGAGAGGCAATGGCAACGCACCCGTGACGAAGTGACTAGAACATCTTATAGGACATTTATGAGGTCCTATGAGATGGCAATCAAGGCCGCAAAGAAAACATACTTTGCGACCAAGATTGCGTCTGCAAATTCGCGCCCAGCACAATTGTTTAAGATAATTCGGAATCTTACTACATTGCCACAAGGCAAGCCAAATGTTAAGGAATTGGAAATAGGCTGTGAGGCTTTTGCGAAATTTGCCCCTGAAGGAGGCAGTGGTCCGCCCTCTCCTGAAAAAGGTTATATCAGATCCGGCCGAATTGGCTCATTACCGGCCGGTCTCAAATTTGCCCTTTTTGGGCAAAATTATCGAGAGGGCTGTGGCGTTGCAGTTGCAGGACTTTCTGGATGACACTTCCACCTTGGATCCATATCAGTCCGGCTTCCGTCTGGGCCACGGGGTGGAGACAGTGTTGGTCGCCCTCATGGATGACATTCGGCAACATCTGGATCGAGGCGGCTCGGTGGTATTGCTGTTGCTAGACCTATCGGCTGCGTTCGACATGGTTGATCATCGGCTGCTGACCTGCCGCCTCGCCGACGCAGGAATTCGAGGGCTAGCCTTACAGTGGCTTTCCTCCTTCCTTGAAGGTCGGGGACAAAGGGTGGTGGTTGGAGGAGAGATGTCCCGGAGACACCTACTTAATTGTGGGGTGCCTCAGGGGGCAGTTCTCTCCCCAATGTTGTTTAATATCTTTATGCACCCCCTTGCCCAGATTGCCCGGAGACATGGGCTGGGTTGCCATCAGTACGCTGATGACACCCAGCTCTATCTATTGATGGGCGGCCGGACCACTGACACCCCTATAAATTTGGACCGGGCGTTGCAGGCCGTGGCATACTGGATCAGGCTGAGTGGGCTGAAGCTGAATCCAGCGAAGACAGAGGTCCTTTGCGTGGATCGCTGCGGGCTGGGAGGGGAGATCTCCCTACCGGCCTTTGACGGTGCATCACTGATACCAGTGCGCAGGGTCAAAAGCCTGGGAGTGCTACTGGAGTCCTCCCTGACAATGGAGGCACAGATAGCAGCCACTGCGAAATCCGCCTTCTTCCATCTTAGAAGGGCGAGACAGTTGGCCCCCTTCCTAGAACGTTGCAACCTAGCAACAGTGATCCATGCAACGGTCACCTCGAGACTAGACTACTGTAATGCCCTCTACATGGGGCTGCCCTTGTGCCGAACTCGGAAGTTGCAGCTAGTGCAGAATGCGGCGGCCAGGCTGCTAATGGGACTACCTCGGTGGGAACAAGTGCGGCCTGGGCTGAAGGAACTGCACTGGCTTCCAATTATATTCCAAGTTCGCTACAAGGTGCTGGTTATTACCTTTAAAGCCCTATATGGCCGAAGACCTACCTACCTTAGGGACCTCCTCTCCCCACATGTTCCCCAGAGAGCACTAAGATCTAGCTCCCAAAGCCTTTTAAGGATCCCTGGACCAAAGGAGGTCAAACTGAAAGTAACAAGGGAGCCTTCTCCATAATGGCCCCCCACTGGTGGAATCAACTACCGGAGGAAGTGCGAGCCCTGCGGAACTTTAATCAGTTCCGCAGGGCTTGCAAAACCACCCTCTTTCTGCAAGCATATAAGGAGCCCTGAAAGCGATATCTAGCCATCGGAATACATCTATTGAACATAGCACCTTAATTTATTGTAGTTTTAACTTTTTATGCAACCGTTTTTTAAATGTATTTATTAACTGTATTTTAAAATTGTTTTATGCGAATCATGGTTATACCATGTCTTGTTAGCCACCCTGAGCCTGCTTCGGCGGTGAGGGCGGGATACAAATAAAAGTTTATTGTTGTTGTTGTTGTTGTTGTTGTTGTTGTTGTTGTTGTTGTTGTTATTATTATTATTATTATTATTATTATTATTATTATATTTTGTTACCCTCCCCCCCCCTTCTCCAAGTGACTACTGTAACTTAGTCATCTGCTTTGTGTGATTGGGTCCCACTGCACCCCAGTAACATCCCAGTGCAACCCAGTAACATTTCTTTCTAGGATCCATGTAGGACAGCTGGATGATGTGATTACTTCCTGTGCCAGCACTGCATGTCTCGGAGAGTATTTACCCTGATACAATATACATATAATTTTAGGATACAAAGCTGCATTTGTCCCATATATGCTCTGTAAGCTAGTTTTAATAGATAGAGCAACTGCAATAGGTAAATAGTCTACAAAAAAGAAGAGAAAAAAGAGTAAGTCCTTTTTGCTCTAAAAATCACAAACAGTGAAGTACTTTATTTTTTTGGTTGACCTTTTTTTTAAAAAATCAGATTTTTATGTGAAATACTTTAATGTATTGATGTAAGGATTTGAATAGCTTGCTGCATTCCCCATTTTGGTTACTTTTGGTTTGTATTTTAATTACTATGACAGCATTGCTTTGCATCATTTCCCTTCCTCTGTTTTGTCTTGACAGTAGCATCCCTATGAGGTAGGTGAGTGGCTGTCCAAAGGTCACTCAGCAAGTTTCCATGGCAGGGCAGGGGTTTATTTGAACCATGGTCTCCCAGATCCTAGTTTGATATTTCAACCATTACATCATGTTGGTTCAATGGACACTGAGAATTACTGAAAAGGCCTAACCTAGATTGCCAAAGAAATTTGCAGGGCAGGAAAAGTTTGGTCAAAGAATAGGTTTTTTTTTCTTTAGATTTATTCACATGTGTCTACAAAGCCCTATCAATTTATTGATACAGCATAAAGATGCATGTTTTAATATATATGTGCATTATATGCCCCTGACTTTCCTCCAAATTTTATTTTGGTTCACTGCATTTCTATCCACAAACAAACCACAAAGCAGTTGACATTTTTCTGTCCTCCTATTTTGTCCAACATCAACTCTGAAAGGTAGGTTAGGCTGAGTGTGTGTGACTTGGCCAAGGTCACTGTCTTATATATTGTCCATTAAGTATGTCATCAAATGTCATTGATGCAGTCTTTTGAGACATTTTTCTTTTTAAACCTGCTAAAATTAATCTAGAACAAATAGTGGTCCATATCCATTTCCTACTGAAATCTAACATATTCTGGCCAAAATTGTTTCCTTATTTTTCTCCATAATTGTAGGAACTGAATGATTCAATATCAGAAAAAAATAATTTCTAGGTGGGATTGTAATGCTGGTGGGGGCGGATTGAGGGGGCATTCTAGGAACAGGCAGTAACATCATCACATTGGTGACATCAGGGGGCAGCAATCTGGTTTTTGGGCAAAACTGTATGGTAAAACCAGAGCATCGCCACACACTGTCTCTGATGCGATGATGTCACTTCTGTGTGACATCAGTATGTCAGCAGTGTTGTGTGATGATGATACTGTTTGGGGTGGAAAGCCCCCAAAACTGGGATATTCACCACCCAGAATGGGGAATGGCTATCCTGGCCCTTTCATACCTATATTTCTCATTAACACTTTCACACTGTGTTTGTCACCTAAGTTTCCCATATTTGGTGTGGAGTCAGTTTGGTATAGTGGTTAAGAACATGGACTCTAATCTGGGAGAACCAGGTTTGATTCCCCCACTTCTCCACATGCAGCTACTGGGTGACCTGGAGCAAGCCACAGTTCTCTAAGAGCTGTTCTCTCAAAAACACATCTTGAAGAGCTCTTGAAGAGCTCCCTCAGCCCCACCTTCTCACAGGGTTTCTGCTTTGAGGAGAGGAAGTGAAGGAGATTGTAAACCACTCTGAGTGAAGGTTGGGGTATAAATCTAATCTCCTCCTCCTCCTTTGAAGGGCCTAAACATATCTTACTAGGAAATATTGAAAAAGAGGCATTCTTCCATGAATTATTAATTCTAATATTTCATCATAGGATAAACAATTTGTTGTGCCCACTTCATTCTAATATTTCATCATAGGATAAACAATTTGTTGTGCCCACTTCATCCCCTGTGTGGCCGTCGCCCTCCTGGCCCAGGACCCCTCCTCAGGGCAGCTGGGAAGTCTCAGAATACATGGAGGGCTATGTTGTGTCACCCTGTTACCCCTTCTGACTGGCTCATCCCAGCTGGGCCCGCTTATGAGGTTTCCTTCTCTCTCTGACTTCCTGCAGGCATTCTCCAGCTGCACTGCAGCTCTTCATTGACCCCCCTTCTTCGCTGCCCTTACCTTCTTATATTCCCATCCCTGCTCCCTCATCTTCCCCCACTGACTGCCGGCCCAACCACTCCACTTTTTTTAAGGGGGAGTTCCCAGCTTGTTCCGGGCTAGAATTGACCCTCCCTGTCATAGTGCTGTAGGAGGCTTCTGGCCCCGTGGCTCGAGCTGTGGGCCTTCCCCCATGCTCTGCTGGGTCTTCTGGTACCCGTGTGGCCCCACTGGCCTGCAGAGACAACACACAGGCCTGCAGAGTGACACAATGGGCAATGCATTGCTCATACCTGGGGCTAAGTGCACTGCCTCGCTGGGCCTTCCCGAGCACCTGTTTTGCTGCAAGGGCTTGCCCCTGTGGTGCTTCGTTGGCCCACTGCTGCTGTGGCAGACACAGTGGATGCTGACTCTCTTCCCACCCTGGTAAGCATGGGCAGTTGGGGAGTATCAGTTTCAGGGTTGGAGGGGGCTGTCCTGGGGTCAGGGGCAGTCAGAGCCAGTCCCAGCCAGGAGCGGGCAGGACACAATTTCTCTATTTAGCTAGATCCTCCAAAGTTCTTATTCCATTATTCTTCCAATTTGAGATATCTCCTACTATAGATATAGCTTCAATTAAATTATCAAAACCAGGGCTGTTAATAATTCAGTGTTTGTATGAATCACATAATTATTACTATTTCCAGCTGTCTTTTTCTGTGTTTAATTTTGTGTGTTGTATGTGGCATAAATCTTTGTATGGCTATCTTGCCCTCTTCCCTCCCTCACACACAGGATTTTTCCTCCATTTTTTTTCTTTCTTCCTTTCAGACTAAGCGGGCCATATATTTATTTTCTTATTTGAAGGTTTATGGCCATCCCACCCTGTCATGTTATTATATTTTGATGCTGACTCAGCCTCGGGGACTTGAGGGAAGAAACAAAATCACCTCCTTAACTAATAATTCTAAAAATGGCACGAGAGGCTTTTGAAGATTCAAAAATATTTTTAAAATTGAACATAGAGTGGAAAAAGGTGAAATCAAGAGTAAAATGTCTTAAGTGAATCGATAATAACTCTGAGGTAAAACAAAGTTGAGTCCAGTAGCACCTTTAAGAGATCAACAAAGTTTTATTCAAGGTATGAGCTTTCATGTGCATGCACACTTTCTCAGGTACATTGAAACGGAAGTTAACATTTCATATATAGACAGATGCCTCTACATAGGTGAACAGCAAATTAGCATACAACTTAAGATGTTTTGACATATGCAAATGCCAAACAGCAATATAAAGTTATGTTTATGTGGTCACCAGGTCACCATTTGTTTGAATTTAATTAGAGTGAGGGGAACAGAGTAGCAATACATATGTCAAAATAAGAGACAGATATGTAAAGGTAGCCTTAATTGTTCAGAGTAATAAACTGAGGCACTTGGTGCATTCACACACCCTAAATAATGCACCTTGCAAGTAGATTTTTACAGTATAGGCATAGCAAAATCTATTTGCAAACAGTCGCTGTGTGAATGCACCCTTTGTTATGCTCCATTTGCCACCTCTCAAGCATGGGGTTAACTACCAGCATCCTTTAAAAAAAAAAATCAATGTATCTGAGGAAGTGGGCATGCATGCAAAAGCTCATACCCTGAATAAAATTACATTGGTCTTAAAGGTGCCATTTGTTCTATTGCTTTGTTCTACTTTGTTCTGTTGCTTCAGACCAACATGACTTCCTATTGAGGTAATTTAGTAATTTCACAAACTCTAGATCATGTTTCCAGCAAGCAGTTTTAAGGTTTCCACAGGGCCTTAGAATCTTTGATATGAGAGGCTTTCGTTTCAGTGTCTGCTAGACCAGGAGTGTCAAACATGCAACCCGGGGGCTGAATCAGGCCCTTGGAAAGCTCCTATCAGGCCCCTGAGTAACTGGCTGTCATTTGCCTCCTTCTCCCTATCTCTTGCTTCCTACTGCATAACGGCTTGCTTTGCAAGGCTTGCTCAATCGCACAGGAGCTACAGAGCAAAACTTCTATTTTCTCCATTGGCTGAGGCGCCTCCCTTGGGGACGAAGGGGAGAGGTAGAGCTTGTTTTTCTAGGCTCTCTCAATTGCACAACAGAGCTACTGAGTCTAACTTCTCTCCCTTGTATCGACTGAGGCTCCTCCCTCCCCCGTCCCCTGTGGGAAGGAAGGAAAGAGCCACAGCTTCCTTTGCCCAGTTCCCTGGATCCTAAGGGAGAAATACAAAGAAAGTACCTTTAAGACCAACAAGTGCTAACATTTTAAGCATGTTTTATGCTTCTTACAAAAATATTTAATTGTGTTTGTGTCCTTCATAAAGTTTATATCTCTGCTGCCTAATCTTAAATAGGTACATACATGGTCTGGCCCAACATGGCCTAACCCAACAAGGTCTCATTTATGTCAGATCCAGCCCTCGTAGCAAATGAGTTTGACACCCCTGTGCTAGACATGCCAGTATAAGTTCTTGAGTTTAACTGCCTCTTCAAGTTTCAGAAGGCTGGGATACACTACTAGGTACCCAAATTCCTTCTCTAAACAAAGGATCACTCCATTCTTTAGCTGTCTCCCTAACTTTCAACTGCGGCAGGAAATTCAAATGGTGTTCTTTAGTAATCCTCCCATTCCCAACTCTTTCTTCTCAACTGATGCTATCCAATTAACTCTGTCTGAGCAGCCTGTCACTCAAAGGCTCTCTGGCCTTCACAGTCCGTCACATGATTATATAGCACTTATGAGCTTTAAAATGCAACAATGAAAGGAACATTGCAGTTAGTTTTAATAATTTAAAATTAATGACCTGGATGCAATGTAGGCTGCAGCATACTATAAAAATAGCTGGTACAGATATATCCTTAGTGACTGCGTGATGGGTCAGATAGAGAAGAAGGAAAGCTAGGGAGAATATCCCAAAATAGGGGGGGAAATCACTAACATTCTTGTTTGAAATGGCATTACATTCAAATTGCAAAAAGATAGAAAAGCAGTAACAGATATTTTTAGAAACATGTTTTTCTCCTGCCAGGCACTGGCATTATGACTCATAATATCAAGTGGTATTTTAACAGTAGAGAAATTTACAGAAAAAGGAAAACGTTCATTCATCCAGAATCTATAATACATGGTTTTAAGACACAAAATTATATTTGTTCCACTTCAGTTCTAGGTTAGTTTTAAATGGGTACATTAGACAATTGCAGTGACTTTTAAACTGTACTGTGAAACAAACAACAAAAGTTGTTTTTTGCTAGAAAATGACAAACAATGTAAGATACAGTTTTTAAAACAAGTAATGCTGTATTTTTCTGTTCCCTATTCTCATACTTGGTTTGTATTTTAGCTATCAGAAACAAAGTTGCTGTTCAAAGTATTTAACAAGCAATGCTATTCTCCCTTAAGCATAAACTGTTAAAAAAACCCCTATTGTGTTCAGTTTCTCCAGTGTAAATGGGTGGGTTTAGACTACTAAAATAACTCTACTTAAGATTGCCCTGTAAAGCACTTACATGACCTTCAAAACAATACTGGTAGATGAGACTTTTATTTAAACATTAAAGGTTTTAATTTTAATATGAATAATGATAAGCAGTATTAGTTAACTTTCTCTGGAAGAAGAAGAAGACTGCAGATTTATACCCCGCCCTTCTCTCTGAATCAGAGACTCAGGGTGGTTTACAATCTCCTATGTCCTCTCCCCCCACAACAGACATCCTGTGAGGTGGGTGGGGCTGAGAGGGCTCTCACAGCAGCTGCCCTTTCAAGGACAACTCCTGCGATAGCTATAACTAACCCAAGGCCATTCCAGCAGCTGTAAGTGGAAGAGTGGGGAATCAAACCCGGTTCTCCCAGATAAGAGTCCATGCGCTTAACTACTACACCAAAATGACATCATCACAACCAACACTTGATATTCCTTAGCAGTGAACAGAACAGTGAGTAATAGGCTGAGTAATAGTGAACAGTGAGTAATAGGCTGAGTAATAGGAAGCAGAGAGTGAGTTTAAATGGGCAGTCTTCGCAGTGGAGGACGGTAAGCAGTGGGAGGCCGCAGGGCTCGGTACTGGGTCCAATGCTCTTTAACTTGTTCATAAATGATTTAGAGTTGGGAGTGAGCAGTGAAGTGGCCAAGTTTGCGGATGACACTAAATTGTTCAGGGTGGTGAGAACCAGAGAGGATTGTGAGGAACTCCAAAGGGATCTGTTGAGGCTGGGTGAGTGGGCGTCAACGTGGCAGATGCGGTTCAATGTGGCCAAGTGCAAAGTAATGCACATTGGGGCCAAGAATCCCAGCTACAAATACAAGTTGATGGGTTGTGAACTGGCAGAGACTGACCAAGAGAGAGATCTTGGGGTTGTGGTAGATAACTCACTGAAAATGTCAAGACAGTGTGCGTTTGCAATAAAAAAGGCCAACGCCATGCTGGGAATTATTAGGAAGGGAATTGAAAACAAATCAGCCAGTATCATAATGCCCCTGTATAAATCGATGGTGCGGTCTCATTTGGAGTACTGTGTGCAGTTCTGGTCGCCGCACCTCAAAAAGGATATTATAGCATTGGAGAAAGTCCAGAGAAGGGCAACTAGAATGATTAAAGGGCTGGAGCACTTTCCCTATGAAGAAAGGTTGAAACGCTTGGGACTCTTTAGCTTGGAGAAACATCGACTGCGGGTTGACATGATAGAGGTTTACAAGATAATGCATGGGATGGAGAAAGTAGAGAAAGAAGTACTTTTCTCCCTTTCTCACAATAAAAGAACTCGTGGGCATTCAATGAAATTGCTGAGCAGACAGGTTAAAATGGATAAAAGGAAGTACTTCTTCACCCAAAGGGTGATTAACATGTGGAATTCACTGCCACAGGAGGTGGTGGTGGCCACAAGTATAGCCACCTTCAAGAAGGGTTTAGATAAAAATATGGAGCACAGGTCCATCAGTGGCTATTAGCCACAGTGTATGTGTGTATATAATTTTTTTTGCCACTGTGTGACACAGTGTTGGACTTGATGGGCCGTTGGCCTGATCCAACATGGCTTCTCTTATGTTCTCTTAACCGTGTGCTTCATTGTTATCTTAAAAGTAAAATAGAAAGTTAATGAAAAATTAGAAAAAAGTAGTTTGAAATAAAGAATGGCATTAATCACATACATGTGTACTTTGTGTGGCAGCAGTGGATAAGCTACCTTTGGGGATCAATACACTCCTTGCCCATTGGACCAAAACTGCAGGTTTCAGTTGTACATAGGATTTGAGACCTTAAGGAGGAAAGAAAAAGAAGATGATATTGGATTTATACCCCACCCTTCACTCTGAATCGCAGAGTGGCCTACAATCTCCTTTACCTTCCTCCTCTCCACATACACAACAAATGCCCTGTGAGGTAGGTGGAGCTAAGAGAACTCTCCCAGAAGCTGCTCTTTCAAGGACAACTTTGTGAGAGCTATGGGCTGACCCAAGGCCATTCCAGCAGCTGCAAGTGGAGGAGTGGGGACTCAAACCCCATTTTCCCAGATAAGAGTCCATACACTTAATCACTACACCAAACTGGAGTGTTGTCTCCCAAGTGGCAGCTAGAAAGTCACAAATAATGATGCTTAAAACAGTGCTGAGAATTTTTTTTAATTATTGTTTGAAGAACATTTGCAGGAGATCTTAAAAATAATAACCCTTTAATCCACAAGAGTCTGGATTATAAATAACTACTAATAAAGATAGCTTATATAGACCCTTGGCAAGAGTGTTATTTCGCACAAGGTGATAATAATTAACATACTACAGAATGAGCTGCATTTTCTTTTAAAAGGCTGGAAATGTAGAACCAGGTTTAATGGGTCTTGTAACCTTCTATGAAAAGTCAGGGTTGCAAAGTTAGGGTTTGGGAGAAGACAGGCTTTTTATATATCTAATAAGGAACCTGGCCTAGTGCAGATTTAAAAACCCAGAGAATGGTGCTGGTTCAGATGACAATTTTCTACAGACCTGGGGGAACAGAAAAAATTCCTGAAAATAATGGCAATATTATTAACACTGGACAAGCTTTTAGGCACAGACAATTTATGCATTTGGTTTGCATATCTGGGCTTGGATCCTGCTTAAAGTTCCTTCAGATGGATGGAGTTCCATCTGCAAAACCATGATTTCCTCATCTCCTTCATCCTGCTGTAACTTCCTGAAATACACCTCCCCCCAGTACTTTCCTATGGGAATAGAAGACTGTCACAAAAATGGTTGTCAAAGGTAGAGATAGTCACAGGAGGGGGGAGATGGCAAAAATAATCTTCCTTTTTGTGTGTGGAATTTTTGGTTGCTATGTAGGGCCCAGGGCCGGCGCATAGGAGTACGCCAAGTAGGGGGCCGCTTAGGGTGCAACTTGGACTAGGGGCATCATGAGGCACCCCCTCCCATCACGCTCTGCGGCCATGCCACTGCCTTCCTGACTTTGCTGAGGTCTCCTGAAGCTCAGGAGGCCATGGCAAAGTGGGGAGGAGATGTAGCAGGCAGCAAGCATGCTCTAGGCATGTCCACTGCCCTTCCAATATTTGCTGAGGTCTCACCTCCTTCATCCTGCTACAACTTCCTGAAATACATCTCCCCCCCCCCCAATGCTTTTCTATTGGAATAGAGGACTGCCACAAAAATGGCAGAGGTAGTCACAGGAGGGGAGAGTTGGCAAAAATAATCTTCCTTTTTGTGTGTGGAATTTTTAGTTATTATGTAGTGCCAAGGGCTGGCACGTGGGTGTAGGCACCAAGTAGGCGGCCATTTAGGGTGCCACTTGGACTAGGGGCATCATGAGATGCTCCCTCTCCCCATGCCCTGCGGCCACACCACTGCCTTCCTAACTTTGCTGAGGTCTCCTGAGGCTCGGGAGGCCACGGCAAAGTGGGTGTGTGTGGCAGGGCAGTGAGTGTGCTCTAGGCACGCCTGCTGCCCTTCTGAACTTTGCCGAAACCTCAGCAAAGTTGTGTGTGTGTGTGACATCATTGGGACGTCATCTACGTGCGTGCAAAAATAATACAATGGGGGGGGGGCAGAGCAGCACGGTTTGGCCTAGGGGCACAGACACCCCTAGTGCCGGACCTGGTAGGGCCATTTAATTGCTTTAAGAATAGGTGCTCAGTAAATAGGTCGGTGCATAGAAATTTAGAGCTGCCAAAAATACAATAATTTCTGAGGTATACTCAGACATTATCTGAAATATGAAATGGCAGGAGAGTGATCCCTGCCAGCTGCCATGCCTAAAAGGGGACTTTGCATACAACACTTTTGATGTATCAGTTCTTATGAAACTAGTCTACATTGAGAAATTGCATCCTTTTACTTTTTTATTCTGTCTTTTAAAAATGGTTAATGCTTCCTACTTATTGGTACACACACTTCATTGGCCAAAGAGAATTGAAGACTGGTAAAACTGGCAAGATAATAACATTTACGTATAGGGCAGTTGTATTCACTATGGAGCCTGTTGGGTTTTCTTCAACATTTTGAGTAAGCGTCTTTTAAGGGAACAGACTATTTATGTATAATGGCATCAGCTAAAAAATCTTTAGCAGTAACAGTTTTGCAAAGAGCCACCCCCAGAATGGAAAGGTCAGAGGACTTATCCCAGACGTATTGTGTACAAAATAGTTCCAGCCCAGTTTTTTATTACTGAAAAAACCTGTTTGCTGCTAGGTTACAAGCAATGCAAAGCTGCATCCTCTGAGAAATGTTTAATCTTTGTGTGATTGTGTCAGATTAAAGGGTTGAGAAGTTAAATCTCTTTATATTAGACTGTATTTTCACCTTTGTCTGAAATTGTCTATTCCCCCCACCCCATGTAAGAATGTTCCCATTTCCTGGAAAATGTAATGTCCTAAAAACCTGACAGAGATATTCTAAAAGAATGGTAATTAACCCTGGCCCCAATAAAGAAAAGTTAGTTGTACCTGAATTCCAATGAAATCAATGGGACTAAAGTTAGACCATCTTCCTCTTCCATTTATTTGAATGATTCAGTATTGGGGTAATCAAATATTTTAATGATATTCATTGACATAATCATACTATATTTTTTAAAATTAAATGAATGTTTTTGTGTATTGGATGAAAATAAATAGTATTATGGCATCTGCATGCACTCTTTTACTCTTTTAAGACAAGAGGATGAAATTGCGCATTCAGTGGCTAAAATCCAAGCATGTGAATTGCAATTAACTTATGTGAAACTGATGCATCAGGAAAGGTGAGTGATCTAAGAGGCTGGTTTGAAACAGAACATTTCCTGGGCAAAACAAAAGCAAGTTCCTTGAAGTTTTGGCCCTATATGAATGAAACAACTTCTTATTGAAGCAAAACCCAGAATCTCTTAATGGTTGAGGATGGTCTACCAATATTGATGAGCTGGTGAAGGGCTGCAGAGATAACCCACTTAATGTGGTTTAGCGTTGGAAAGCTACTTCAGAAAAAAAAGTGAAGGATTTGAAATTCAGAAGGGATATATGTGTGAGATTGCTTAACCTCTTCCCTCATCTTCCTCTTTTTTTTTTTTTTGCTTTTGCTTTTAAAATTTTGTTTTACTTTTTATCCTTGCAAAGTTTCTGTGCTAGTGAATGTACATGTGTGAAACAACAACTGTAATTATTATAATTATTAGAATAAAACAAATAAGAAAATGAGTGACACTAGTTAGTATTAGAACAAATAGGAGTCAAGTTGCACCTTTAAGACCAACACAGTTTTATTCAGAATATAAGCTTTTGTGTGCTCTAAGCACACTTCATCAGACGAGGAATCAAGTACAGTGAGCAGAGCTACATATAGCTGGTGGGCAGTGGTTTAGAATGCAAAATGGTACAAATTTAAGATCCAGTGACCGAATAGTAAAATTAACAAATTGAGCAAACTTTTGATCAGGGTAGCATAAGCATGAGAAAGCAATAAAACAGTAATATGTCAAAATGTGAGAATGTCTGTTAATCACTCTATTGTTATAAGCCTGGGCCAAAAAAGAGGGCATTTCTTTCTCAGAAGTTTTTCCCCACCCAAGTAATTTACCTTTTAACTTGTAACATACATATAGTTTGCCATTAGAAGAAAAATACATTAAAATATAGTGAAAGATGGGTTTAGTATATGTAACGAGATAACAGCCAATTTCCCTATTTGAGTATGTCAGTACAGCTAAAAGAGAAATACTTTGGATAGTGATGTTCTTGTCCACCTAATTTACTTTTTAACATCATGTAAACATCATTCTAGTTTGCCGTTAGAAAAAAGGAAAAAAAAATTCAATAAAATATAGTGAAAATGGGTTAAGTATATGTAATGAGATAAACAGCCAATATCCCTATTTTGAGTATGTCAGTACAAAAAGTTATTCTGATGCACTATTCTAAAAGAGAATAAAGTAAAACAGTAAAGTAAATCAGTAAAACAGCAACTTTGAGGTCACCCATTGAATGCTCTGGAAGGTTAAAGTGTTCTCCTTCAGGTTTCTCAGTAATTCCTGTCATTCCTGATGTCAGATTTGTGTCCATTTATCCTTTGGATTCTTGGATAGAGTTCTCCACTTGGATCTATCCACTTGGAACTTGTTAGTATTAGTTAATATTTACAGTTGTGGCATCTAGCTGTCTGATTCAAAACCTTTAAGGTGAGTTTAAAGAGAAAGTGGAAGAAAGATGTAGGGGGAAGAAAAAAAACTGACTGTAAAGGTGCTTTATGCAGCCCCCAATGAGATCATTTCACTGATGCACAGCTCTGCTAGAAGGCTGGGGTGAACTTTTTCTCCCTCCAACTCCTATTCAGTGGGACTTTGGAGTGCTTCAAATCAGCCCCCACTGCCTGTGGATATTTGCTGAGGAGGGGGACTCCCCCACCCTCCGCTTCTCAGCAGCATCCTAGAGGTACATTTGTTGAAGTGTTAACTCAGTAGTGCTGGCAAGCAATCTGGGATGTGGGTGAGGAAGCCAGGCAATGCTTCTTAACTAAAACGGTATTATTACTATAAGGCACAAACCCAGGAGTAAATACAGTACAGTTCTAGCATGCAGCCTAATAAAGTAAAATAATGTGGCAAAGGTCATTAGCTAGGCCAGATTTATAATTCTTGGTTATCTGCTCTCCCTTCACTTTGCTGGAGGTGGTTGATGGATGCATGGCTTGGATGCTGCTCCTTCTGCTTCAAGTTCATGCGCATACACAAGGACACATATACCAGTCTACAAACCAAGCACACAAAGGGAAAGCTCCTTTTCAGTTCCCCCTGCACATATTTCAAGAGGACATTAACTAGTCTGGATATTGGGTTCTGGAGCTCAAAGTCTCCCAGAACCTGCTTGCCCAATAGCGCTCCACTTGCAGCTGCTGGAATGGCCTTGGATCAGCCATAGCTATCTCAGAGCTGTCCTTGAAAGGGCAGCTGCTGCAAGAGCTCTCTCAGCCCCACCTACCCCACAGGGTGTCTGTTGTGGAAGAAGAAGATACTGGATTTATATCCCGCCCTCCACTCCGAAGAGTCTCAGAGTGGCTCACAATCTTTTTTACCTTCCTCCCTCACAACAGACACCCTGTGAGGTGGATGGGGCTGGAGAGGGCTCTCACAACAGCTGCCCTTTCAAGGACAATCTCTACCAGAGCTATGACTGACCCAAGGCCATGCTAGCAGGTGCAAGTGGAGGAGTGGGGAATCAAACCCAGTTCTCCCAGATAAGAGTCCGCACACTTAACCACTACACCAAATTGTACATGGTGAGATCCCAGTCCTTTTCAGTTTAGTTTTTTGATAATTTATTTTATTGACCTTGCCTAGATGTGTAATCTTTTGAGACCATATTCAAACATTAAAATGATAAAAGCTGGAATTAAAAAAAATTAAAAAGTTTCAAAACCAGGGTCTTTTTCTTTTGATCTTGGCACTCAACATATTGCCATTGTAACAGAGAAATGTTTGATGTGCACAGTTAAGTAGTATCTACAAAGTACCCAAAGATCCATGGATAGAAAGATTATGGACAGCTTCTTAAGATTTATCTACTGCTATTGTGGAAAGTGGATTTATTAAAAATGTTACATTAATTATATTGTTACATGTACACATCTGCTTGGATCTCCTAGCAATTTCCACTGATGGAGATCCTTTCTGTCAGTGGAGCATGAATTCCTCACCTCTCCCCTCTTTCTGCAGACCTGAGACAGAGATAGGGGGCTTCTTAAAACTGCATGGAGGGAGTGGAAAAAGTGTACCAGGGAGGGGGAGTCTGTGAATATCACCATCTGAAGTCCTCTGCTGGTTCTAACCCATTGATTCATTACATGCAAGTCTTTCTAGCTAAACTTTAACTACTACTCGCCATACCACAGTGGACTGTGGATTAAACTCTCAGCTTGATCTAATGAAAATTTACTTGTCAAAGCACTTTGCCATCAAGTCACAGGTTACTTATGGTGACCCCATAAGGGGATTTTCAAGGCAAGAGACATTCAGAGGTGGTTTGCCAATGCCTGCCTCTGTGTAGTGATCCTGGACTTCCTTGGTGGTGTCCCATCAAAATACTATCCAGGGCTCACTCTCTTTATCTTCCAAGATCTGATGAGATTGGGCTATCTAGGTCAGGTCATTAGAACACTTGTAAATAAATTAATCTTATTACTTCACATGTGGGGAAAAAATCAGTCAGATGATGCATGACTGTGAACCTTTCTAGAGAATAAGGGAAGATGTTTTAAAAACAGAGCTCATAATACCATTATTCAGGGTGATCTGTCATTCATGTTTAATGGTGATGCCACTGATTGTGTGACATGATCAAATGCCAATCCGACTCCTATCTGTTGCAAATGTGTACATTCACAGAAGGTATTTATTTTACTTAGGCTCTGCAGGTGTTTATGTAAATGAGAAAACAACTTGTTGGTGCTGGGAGCATGTAGACCAGAGCTTCCCAGTCTTTTAAAGCCTGCAGATAGATACCTTTGGAATTCTGAAACAGCATGGTGGACACAGCCACAAAATGGCAGCCCCACAATGGCTGCTTTAGGAGGTGAAGCCAGCCACAAAAACGGCTGCCCAATTTAGCTTCAGTCACACAATGAATATCCTTGTGTTGTAGTGGCAGCTGTTGCTGAAGCAATGTTTATAAATTCTGTGCAGCCAATTAAATCTCCAATGCCCCTGGTCAGCAGTTCCATATTGCCCTGCCTACATTCTAAAAACACTTGGTGGGCACCAGAAAAGGTGGGTGCCATGGCATCCAGTTGGGCTTCCAAAACTGGTAATCCCAGATTGCTTGTTAAACTATTTGTTTGACTTGACCTCACAGTTCTCCTGCAGGAAGACTGCCCACTGTATATTTCTAGTTAATTGCAAGTTGAAGTGAGATGATTTGGATTCCTACAGTTGATTTTTTCTTCCTTGCTCCCTATGAATTGGTGAGTTTCTTCTCTCTTTCCTTGATGTCTGTTTGTCCCCATCTCCAGGCTGAGAAGGCATAATAAAGGGGAGGTAAATCCCACTCAATTTAGTGAGGTTTCACTTTTCTTCATTTGCATACCTTTCCTCTGTCTCTTCTTTTTTTCTCCTTAATTCTGTGTATCTTTAAATGTGTGAGAGGCATTCCAAAGATAATGTCTGGGCTCTTGACAGCTCTGTATGGACTAGGATTGCCATCTCTGGCATTCTGGAAAATGCAGTGCCTGGGAAGGAAAGGATTTTGGGAGGAGAGGGAGCTCAGCAAGGATGTGATGTGATGCCACAGATAACTTCCTTCAAAGCTGCTACTTTATCCAGAGGGACTTCATAAATTTGCATAGAACTCCAAGTCCTGTCTGGAGGGTGGCAGCCCTTGTATGGAATAATGGTCTGATTCAATTTACAACATTTCATACATGTTCAAATGAAGGAAAAATAATATATGAAAACGTGTCTGTCATCTGGGGAGGGACCTTCAAGTACCCAAGTTAACCAAGACATTATCTATTGCAGTGGTGCTTTGAATAGATTAGAAATTATCATATAGGCAGTATATATGACAGGTATGCTTTTCCCTGGTTAACACAGAGGCATATTTTTAAATACAAGACAGTATATAGACAAAATGACTATTTAAAAGTAATTCACATTTTAAGATAGGTATCCCCCTCAATTTTATTTTGATTTCCCTGTGACTGTGGAGAATACAAAATAGAAGACATTTCTTCTTCTGTGTTCTATTATGCCATCTTCAAAAAATATTACATAAAGTTTCTGTGACTGTAAATTGGATTTTAGATATGTTGTTATTGCAGTTTGATTATTTCTGCTATTTTAACACTTGTCTTAACTTTAAATTCATCTCACCTTTTGAATGTTTGTTGCAGTTAAAACAACTGTTTTAATATATAGTTGATTTTTTCTTGTTCTTGAAAATATGGGTAAATCAGGGTTTAATCTTATCCCAGTCTCATCAGTGTTTATCCCCTGGTATCTGTGGAAAGCTAGGAACAAATGAAGTAACAGTTTATGCCTCTAACAAATTTAGAGAACATTCATATAATTACTGAGTAAGAAGACAGAGTCCTGGCACACAGGGGATTAATTAAAGGGCTTCCAGATCAGATGCTGCTGCTTCCAGGTGCACTTGAGTGCCAGCATTTCTTTTCCCGCCAAGCAATTAAGCATTGTGTGACTCTTATCTCCAAACAAATGAACCCTGCATAGTTGTTGTGACCTATATAAAAAAGGGATACCTTTGTAGAAAAAGCCTAGCAGGAACTCATTTGCATATTAGGCCACACCCTGACATCACCATTGTTTCATTGTTTTGTAGAACTCACCCAGCAGGAACTCATTTGCATATAAGGCCACACACCCCTGATGCCAAGCCAGCTGAAACTGCTTTCATGTGCGTTCCTGCTTTAAAAAAAAAAAGCCCTGGTAATGGGTACCACCAGTAATATTGTTGTGTCAGATTTCATTGCTTGTCGGGTATTGGTTTCATCTGTGCAATTGCCTTGTTATGACTCACACAACCTGTGGTGTAGTGTAGACTTCAAAGATCAAGATAGAAGAATCAGGTCCTAATTCAGTCCACCCCTTGACATTACCACTCATAGTTAGCATATGCATGTTAGCTTTAGATTCTGGGGAAATCCTGCTAGCTTTGTCTCTTAGTATGTTCCCTCACACAGATTATTTTGAGGCGAGGCTTGAAGGATTTTAACAACATAAAAACCCAACTCTGACTGCATTGGCAGTGCTATCCTTAGTGTGCAACATTATCTGCATGATGTGCAAGGATAGGTTTACAAATAGTTATATGACATGTGGGGAAATAAAACTATTTAGTAAGCTCTGGATGATATTTGGATTTTTAGATATTTAGATAATAAAATATGAGAATTAAGATGATCCCTGCTACGTCAAAGAAATAGTGTGATGTTGTATACCAGCAATTAGTATTCAAATGTGCACATCATCTAAACAGGAATGTTCCACTTATCTATTAGTGGACTTATTTTTTGTCTAATCCTGTATAAGGAAAGGCCATGGCAGTATCCTGTGGCCAGGGCCAGTGCCAAGATTTCTGATGCCCTAGGCCCCCAGCTGCCCCTACACCTGTAGTGGCGAGGGTGAGCATGGCAGTGGCAGGTGATGCAGCACTGAGCACCTTGGAGTGCACCCACTGCCGTGCTGCCGGCACTCAGCCTTCCTGGGTCTGTGCTGGAAGCCTGGCTCCAAGCAACTCTGAGCACCCCTGTTGCCCTGGGTGCCCCTTCCCCACCACCGCCCACCCACATGCACCCAGGTGGCAAGGTGGAGGAGGGCGGCAGAGAGGCAGGCGGCAAGGGCAAGCATAGCAGTGGCAGGGAAGGGGCACTGGGGCATACACGGGGAGGTGGAGGGGCACCTGCTGGCCACCCCTGAGGTCAGGTAGTGCCCTAGACTACTGCCTACCTGGCCTACTGGGGCATGCCAGCCCTTCCTGTGGCAGTGAAGTAATACTTCCTTTTTTTTCTTTTCTGAATATTTGGGTGTCACAGAACTGGGGACAGATTGAGTCTTAGTCATCTGCTCATGCCAACCCAGTGCTATTTCAGTTTCTATAGTACTTAGTCTTTATAGTTGAAACTTTGGTTCTGTTTCTCAGGAGGCTTTAAGACCTTCCTGGTTCAGATAACAGTTGCCTTTTCACCTCACATGACTGTTGTATTTTGGAATTTTTATATATTATCAAATTCTAAATAGAGTATCAAAACCTAGCTTCCTGGACTATCTGAGGCATTCTAGCTCTTCCTGGATTTCCTTGCCCTTTTTGACCCAGAAAGATAGAAAAGGTTGAGCCCTGTTGTGTACATCACTATGACTGCTATCACACACACAAACACACAATAATGCACTTTCAATCCATTTTCAATGCACTTTACAACTGGATTTTACTGTGTGAACTGGCAAAATCCAGTTGGAAAGTGCATTGAAAGGAGTTTGAAAGTGCATTATTCAATGTGTGTGATTGCAATCCAGATGTCAGATACTCATCACAGAGTTGATTGGCAGTTACATTGGCTCCTATGGATGGAGAAAGGTTCTTAATGTGTGAACATATTCTTGTTCTTTGTTGTTCTGGCCAACTTTCATATGCTATGAGACTTGACAGAGTGATCAGGACATATCCTTTTATAAACGTACTGTGCACAATGTTTAAGTATTCGATTCTGATTAATGATGTGTAGTTCTTATATGTTTTAATGAATTTACATTGGGATTGAAGTTAAACAAATAAATAAAGAGGGTTTTTTAGAATGTCTCTCTTTTTTGATGCAATTGGGAAACCAGTTTCTCTCCCTCTCCAAATGAACACAAAGAAAATGGGAGTGCGTGCAACTTTTCCTGCACCCCACATTTCCTCAACATTGGGCCATCAGTTGTATTAGTTCTTTTATTTGGGGAGGAGGGGAAGTGTTCTCAATCCATACCATGCTATCTTTTTTTCTTTCTTTCTAAACTGAAAAGTCCCTTCCCTCATAGAGGAAATGTGATGATACAATATTCTCAAAATAGCATATGGATACAGGATAAGATATTATAAATCTCTTGGTGTATTGATTTTGTATTCATTTTTGACACAAAATATAACCAATCTTGCTTTAAATACAAGAAAATATCCACTTCTTACACTTCAATTGGCCCTGCATGGTGAAGGCTGCCATGGTTTATTGTAACTAAGCTTAGTCACTCGACTTTATTGACATAAGCTAAATCTTTTTTTCTGGTTACATCCTCTGTAGTGCAGATGAAGTACAAGTACATTCTTCTGTATTTATAGCTCACTTAATAAGAGGCCATTGGAAGCATCAGTGGCCACATCTTTGATTTGTCTCCACAGTAAAGGAAGAGGTCATCATTGAGACCTGTTGGAGATCAAATAAGAAAATACTGCAGATTGCAATCTACCATGATTGATAAAAGTTAAACGTCTGTTCAGCACCATAATCAAACACAGGGGGCTAGAAAAGACATTTGTGAGAGGACTGTTTAGATGGAAGTCAGGTGAAATAAGAGCTTGCTGTTATGTAGGCCGACTACTGTGATTTGCAGACTGTGACAAGCTGAGCTTCTGCTAGAAACATACAAAAAGGAAAGCAGTAGCAAGCCTCAACAATCTTTTGGGAAAAAAAATCTCCCTGTTATTTGCTGCTAAGCCTTTAAAATACATGTACTAGAAGCACATCTTAAATGTTTGGCAAGCTCTTCCTATTCCCGCCCCCCCCAATATATATAACAATATATGACATCTGATAGACCTGCACCTGCTGACTGGAACAGCTGGCAGTTGCCTCAGTACTTCTGAACGCCTTGAAATAGGGCTTCAAGCAAAACCTGACTGAATTTGCTGTTATGGCTGACAGTTAAGATTCTGGATTGGCTTGGAGGCTATTCCCTAAGGGGCGGTGTGGGGGGGGGGATCCATTTGGATTTGCCAGCCACACATCTCATCTTAGACCAGGTCCAGATTTCCATACTGAAGATGTGGAAATAGAGATAATTTCATTGAAAGGTACATATATGGAGGGAGGGTCCATGTTGTACATATTTTGAGAAGTCACTTTGGATACTTTGTTCAGCACAATGATCTTTGACTGGTTTGGATCTTGATTACTGGCATCTTTATCGCTATATTGTTGTTGTGTTTATATATTTTATTTCTGTCCCACTTTTCAGTCCAGAAGAAGCCAGTGTAGTATAGTGATTAGAGTTACAGACTAGGATGGGGACCTGCTGACACATTTCGTGGGGTCCACCAGATATTTTTAGAAATTGGGTAGCACTTTGGCCAATCAAAGTTGCCTTGCTTGGCAACTGGAGATGGCTATGAAGATTCTTAAAATGTTGCTTTTGCAGCAGCTACTGCCACTGCACAAGGACCTTTGCTGTGTGACTGTGTTAGCAAAATTGCTGAGGGTCTCCTCTTTTTGATGGGGGGATTAGCAGAGGATGACCCTGGAAGAGCTTAGGAGAGATCTTTTACCAATTTACGGAGGTGCAGTTTCAGAAAGGAGACTTCAGACTAAATATATTTTAAATTGTTTACTTAGAAAAATATGTAAAAGGGGAAAAAAAGTACAATCATACACACAGACACTACAATACAAGCAAACAAGAACTAAGAAAAATAGTGAGAGAGGGATTTTTAGGAATTATTGCAGGGGGTGATACTACCTGGTCCATGGATTCTTGAAGCAGAAGACATGAATGTGAAGAGTGGCCCAAACAGAGTTTGGGGGTGCAAGTCTATGGAAGGGTAAGACAAGACATACTGAACTGGCCATGTGCTGGCCTTGATATAGCTAAGTTTGTGCCCTCAGGAGATGATGTCGGGTGGTCTGTGACATGTAAGTCAGATGACCTGTGATGCTGTATGACACTTCTCACATACCTCCTTGACATCACCAAAAGGGGCAGGCTCCCCAGGAGTTTGGAAAGATTAGTGAGTCAGGATGGGTTTACCTAAGGTAAACTACCTTAAACAAAGGAAAGAATTGGTCAATTTAGAGCCACATTGTAATCTACTGTAACACCATAGCTAGCACAGTGGGGATGGTCTGCATGATGGGATTAAATCCTCAGCAACAGTTGCTTCTTTGGCTTCTTCTTTGTATCCAGGATCTCCTCAAAGCTGGCAGGAACAGTCTTTTTGTTATGTGCAGGTGTGGTAGCAAGCTCTTTTGTCCAACTACGTGCTACTCCGTTTGCATCTGTCTTGACACACCCAGAGTATGTGTTGCTCTTGCTTTACCTTCATGGCTGCTTTACAGGAACAAGATGGATGCAGGATCCCTTCCATTATGGCTTCTGGTTAAGGCTGCTCTTAGATGCTGTGTTCATTAGACAGGGTTGCAGTGGTGTTCTGCATGGCTTGGCAGCTCCTTGGGGAAGTCTGATCTGGAATCCTTCTATGCAGGGGGAGGCACAGTCACAGCAGTGGCAGGGACATGCAGGAAGTTTCCCTTGGCTGGAGTGCTTGCTGCTTCACTCCACACACAACATGCAAAGTGTCAGCATTGGGTTAGTTCTCAGTCCCAAATACTTTCTGCTATTAGATAAAGTACATTGAGGCAGGTTTTGCTTGTGCTTACGCAATGTAAGTTCATAACAATAATGGTCCTGTGTTTCTGACACTAGACCAGAGTAAACTCAGTTTATAAATGGTGAGAAGAGAATAGAGGTCCAGGGCTTACAACTAAAGGTAAGCTGCAGCAGCCATTTTGTGGCTAGCTTCATCTCCTATGGCAGCCATTTTGTGGCTGCACACACCATTCTGTGTCAGAATTCCAAAGGTGCCTGTAGGCTCAAAAAGTTTAGGGACTCCTGGTCTTGTATTTGGGAGACTCAGGTTAGAATACCTACTCTGCCATTAAACTTCCAGGACAATCTTGGGCTAGTCACTCTCAACCTTACCTACCTGTTTGGAGTTGGGCTGCCATTCACCCTTGGGGGCAGGGGATTCCAAGGTCTTGTAAGTTCCTGCCCACTGCCACCAGTTGGCCAAAAGGAGGGAATCCCCCCCCCCCAACAGCAACATCGCTCGGAATAAATACAATGTGCTTACTTTACCTAGAAGAGACATAGATGTGCCAGTGACATGGAGGGGCATTCTGGTTTTTGGGCAAAACTTTATGGTTTGAGGCTGATTATACCACAGAGTTTTGCCCAAAAGCCAAAGATTGCCCCCAACATCACTGGCATGCCTACATCACTTTCACAGGTGACATATGCACATTGCGTGTCATCACTTTTGATGACATGGGCACGTTGTGGGATGACCTTCCAGCTCCCAGAATGTCCCCCACCATCCCCCAGTTGTGTTTCTGATTGACCTGCTAACCCTAGTTTTGATTCTAAGATGGAGGATGAAACAATTTTTTTAAGTTTCTTTGAGTTACTTGGTATATGTGAATAAATGAATTTACAAAGTGATTTATTATTTTTAATTATTATTTATTTGTTTTATGAACATTTAGTCCCTGCAACTGCAAAATTCTGGGCAATGTACAGAGGTGTTAAAACATCTGCTAGTTAAAAACAGAAAGCAAAATTAGAAAAACATTATAAAAACTGATGGCGCATAGTACATGAATTATCCAGGTTTGCAGACTGTTGGCCACTTTGTGCATAGTGGGGAGCGAGGAAAGTGAGCTCTAAAAACAGAAAAGGGTGCCAGCCAAGATGCAAACCTTCACTGTCCGCAACCAACAGCCTGATGGAACATTTTTGCCTTGCAGGGCCTGCAGAATTGCATAAGGACCCACAGAGCCCTGATGGAATTTGAAGAGAGTTCCACTAAATTGGGGCCAGGACCAAGAAAGCCGTAGCCCTAATTGAGGACAGGTGGATGTCTTTGGGGCCTAGAACCACTAGCTGGTTGCTGTCTGAAGAGTGCAGTGCCCTCCTGGGGACATAATGGAGGAGGCTTACCCCGAATACAATTAATGTGAGATTGCTTTAATCTCCTTTGACAAAGGAATGCTCTGTGGTGGCATTCCATTCAAATCCCAGGTCTCATTAAGCCCTTATGGCTGTTTCTATTCCCTTCCATCCAAGCTCACTCCTGTGACTGCTGACAATTGGTCAGTTGCCTGGATCTGTTCACTTTCTTTTACTGTCCCAGACCCAAGCCAGGTGGAACAGCCTTGCTTTATCTGAGGTATTGAGTGCTAGCATGTTTGCCAACACCACAGCTTTCAGTTTGGTCCAGTAACACTAGAGCACATGAAATTTGAAGTCAGGAAAATTGTCTACTTTTTTAGCATAGTGCCTAACTCAACTCTTCCCAGTACTTGTTGGGGCACAGGTGCTGATATTCAGCCTACAGCAGGATACCCTGAGGTGTAATCACACCTCAAGAGTTTTTTTTAAAAAAAAAAATCCAGCATTTGCTGTGTAGGGATTGACATCTTTGGAACTAACCCAGTGCTCATCATCCTCTTACTTTTCAAGATTCATTTACTTGCATTTGTAGGATGTTCAGAGAACATGTCTCTCTCTCTTTTCTTAAATCGTGATTAGATTTGAGCCTGAAGGATTTCTGCTGTTGCATTTTGTCCTTTGTTTTATAACTGTGTCAGATCTAGACTGGTATAAAAAAAAGGTTTTGTTTTGTTTTTTTAGAACTGATTGCAGGACTGGTATTGATTCAGCACCATATGTTGCTTTATTAATCATTTATAACTTCACAATTTTGGTAGAAGCATCTGAAGGTATCACAGTAGACACACTTTTTCCTTTAGCTTTTTTCTTCCTATTTTTTCTATAGACTCTGCAATATGCTAGGCCACTGTAATGCAAAGTAAGGGAGACCAAAAAGATCCAGTTTTAATCTGCACATGTCAGCCCACACCCTGTTGTAATTTGTTAACATTAAAGTAGATAAGATCTTTCAGTATTTCCTTTAATGAGAGCAATATTGGATTTCTGCAGTTTTTGAAATTTCTGCCAACAACTCATTGTTCCCATAAAACATGAGCAACAATTTGTGCTAGATGTGGTAGGAATTACCCACACCATAGAAGTCTTCTATGACACATTTATCCTTAAGATTCTCTACTCTTCATTTTAGCCTCCCAACAATGCCCTGGTAGAGCTTGGGCTGAGATAGAGTGATTTGTCCAAGGTCACCTTAGTAGCAGAGTGGGGATTTAAACTCAGGTCTTCTGACTCTAGCCACTATGCCTTTTGCTAGCTCACAGCTTTTCATGGGCAGTTCAGGTAACGAAACATCTTAATACAATCAATATGATACAATCAATACGACTTTTGTTGTTGAGTGAGGGGTTTATATATATATATATATATATATATATATAAACTGAAGGAATGATCAGTCGACCCATGTATCTTGTGAAAGCAGAGAGGTCTGACTTTTCAGCCAACCCTTATTTTATTTATACATCCTGTCTTGAAGCTAAATTTACCCTAGTACATAGTGCTTAAACAAATAACAGGAAACATCTGTTTGCTGGAAGCAGACCATTGTTTACAGGATTCAATACAGTCATCAATTTGTTAATTCTGCAAGGGTCAGCATAAAGAGTGAGAATGTGGTTGAACACAGATGTGAGATGCCTGTGCCCTTTTGACTCTTCAGACACAATGGGGAATGCGGGACTCCAGGCTGGTATGCCAGACACATGGTCGCACCCACATTCCTGTCTGTGGTCTTTGTGGGACCCAGGAGCCAAACAGTTTCTCAGGGCATGATTCCTACATGCCACTCTTTTTTATTTTCTTTCAGGCTATCCACACACTCGTGTTCACCCCAAGTACTTTATCCATAGATAATAGGTGATAATATAGTAAGGCGTTTTTACAGCCTGATCATAGCTAAGCATTTATGATATAACACTATTTGTTTTATAACCTCAAGACCCTTTAAAGGAGTAGCCCTAATTGGATATGCAAGGGACGTTTGCAAGGGACATGCTATAGACTGAATCAATTCATGTGCCTTTATGGCAAGCAACTTATTGTGGCCTAGGTGATTAAGATACACACATTCAGACATAGGTGAGAGCATTGCCAGAGGTGGGCAGTCCATACTGGCTACATTATTACAATACAAAAACCATTTCCTGAATAATTCCTTGTTCCCCTCCTCCCTTAGTCTAACAAAAGGGCTTCTTTCTTGAGTTCATGGAGAGTTTGCGTGCTCTATGCATGACAATCTTTTCACAGGGAAATCTGTTTCTATTGCAGCCAAAAGGAATTCTTTTTATTTGGAAGTACAACTTGGAAGTGGTAGTGGGGCTGCTGTTGTGATCAGCTGGGGCAACCAGCCTTTTGCTAGGCAGAGGAATTTCCCTGGAAATAAGTTTTCTCCATAACTCAGTTTGGATGGGGTTTTGGGGGAGGCCTTCCTTCCAACATCAATGAGGCATGACCAGGCAAATTTCAGGACCTCTGGGTAGTTATGGAAGAGCCTAGAAAACATACTTGGAGAAACAAACAAACAAAACAACTATAATAGGTGCCTTTTCCTTTGAAAGCTTTTCTTGGCTGTCCACAAATTGCCATAACTTGAGCTCAACCCTGTTGAGATAGGGTTGCACACATTAGATAAATTACCCCACTTGTTTTGGACTGGAGACTTCTTCCTCCTCACATGGAGTCTTAGTTTGACAAGGTCTCTATCCTTCCATCATTAAAGGGCAAATTTTGTACACCATACATTATGCAGAATACAAATCCACAGTATAAACCTATGCATCACTTCTCATGATTCAGGCTAGTGTACACCCATATAGAAAGCATGCACCTAGAGATTCATGAGAGGCTTTTTACTTTGTTGCCACAGATATGAATTTTAAAAAAGAAAACATGAAATTGTGCACAAGATTGGAGCTCCAGAAAGAGATTACCAGAGTTGGAATTACCCCTGGATTATGAAAATGGTCACAACAAAGGAAGAAAAACTTTTGCTATAGCTTTGGAACATATGAAATTGTCAAAAATAAGAAAAACTTCAAAAACAAACAGAACAAAACTGAGGCCTCAATAGAACACTGCCAGCTTTAACATACATGTATACGAGGGATCAGACTCAAAATGATTAGGGAACTGGATCAGAGAATTTAAACCATTTTTCTCTGCCAGTTCATCCAAAATTTGTTCTGTGGGTCTCACATAGGTGTGAGAGTGGGTTTCAACAAACTTTAACAACAAAATCCTAAAAGCAAATTTTGGTTAATACACCTTGACAAACACACAAAACAATTCTTAAATCTATTTATAATAAGCATGCAATAAATATATAACCTAGTAAGGAGCTTGCACAGCCAAGGAGATGTGTGGGGCAGTGCAAAGATATAATTCAAAACTGATGCATAAAGCAGGGTGCTAAAACATGCACCTTGATGAAGAAGGTTGAAATAATGGAGAGGCTGAAACTTCATAAAATAAAATAGATAAGAATGTAGATGCCTCTTTTCACAGGTAAGAGGTTCACCAAATAGCTAAATAGGAAGATTGATATGTACAGTTCATAGATGGAACATAACTATTAAATGACATTAAGAGAGCAAATGAAGATGTACATTTGAGGAATGCAGAACATTATTAAAGTTCAGTTTTTTAATGAAGACTAAGAGTTTTCAGGAATTCTGCCTAGTGAATTACCAGCAAATCTAGAAAAGGTATTTCTATGAGAAACAAGACACAGAATAATTGGGTCACTGATAAAACAAAGTATTAGTTTTTCAAGACTTAAGAGAGAAGATGCACAGTGAGAGGGTAGTTTTATCCAAGGAAGGGTACAGATGTTCTTCTATAACACATGCTGTAACTTCAAATGAAAACTGGTCTTGTAGGAACCAAAATTTGTGAGGTAGAATTTTAAAGCACTGTACTTTTCAGAAAATAAAAGTTCAGAACTAACAACAAAAGGAATTTTCAGATTTGAATGAATAAAAAATTGGGAAGATAGAAAACTGTGTTAAATGTAAAACTAATAGCCTTGACAGGAGACAAAATACATAAACACAAAACAACTAAAAAATCATTGTGAGCTGCAAAAACAGTAGCCACCAAATTAGTTAGATGCTTCACATCTCCCCATGTGATATCATGAGCTGTCTGGGTGTGTGGGCATCGCACAATCTCTTGTTTGAGGCTGAGATTGAAATAGGGAACCAGATTTGGGAGACCCTGATGCCATGCCATCTTTAATCGGGCGAATACAATGTGCCAGAACCCACAAAAGACCTGCAAGAGAAAACACAGCAGCATCCCTGTACTCCCAGGTAATAAGGGGAGCTGGACCATGCCAAGTTAATAAGCCAAAAGAAATTCAATTGTTCCTGAACCTGCATTTGGATAGGAACCTCTATTTTCACTCCTTTTAATTGTTTTTGAAGAGTGGTTTTCCATGTCTAATTAGCATGTTCTACAATAGCTTGACCTGTGGAATTATAAGGAATACCAGGACTGAGACTGATGTCTCATTGAATACAAAATTTTTGGAAACCAGCAGAACAGTAGGCAGGGCCATTGTCTGTCCTGAGTTTTTGAGGTTTGCCCAGGACAGGGATGGCAGCAATTAAGTGAGCAATGACATGATTTGTGGCTTCACCAGTGAGCAAACATGGAGGCAGTATCAGGGTTTCAGGAAAACTATATGGTTAACATCCATTTGTCAAAGTTTGTTAGGGAGCACTTTCCCTATGAGGAAAGGTTAAAACACTTGAGGCTCTTTGGCTTGGAGAAACATTGACTGCAGGGTGACATGATAAAGGTTTACAAGATTATGTATGGGATGGAGAAAGCAGAGAAAGAAATACTTTTCTCCCTTTCTCACAATACAAAAACTTGTGAGCATTCAATGAAATTGCTGAGCAGTCAGGCTAAAACAGATAAAAGGAAGTACTTCACCCGAAGGGTGATTAACAGACACCCTGTGAGGTGGGTGGGGCTGAGAGAGCACTGACAGAAACTGCTCTTAACCAGAACAACCTCTGAGAGGGCTATGACCGCCCAAGGTCACTCCAGCAGTTGCAAGTGGAGGTGTGGGGAATCAAACCTGGCTCTTTCAGATAAGAGTCTGCACACTTAATCACTACACCAAACTGACACATATATTGGTCACTAGATGACACAGAGTGCTGGACTGGATGGGCTGTGGGCCTGATCCAACACAGCTTCTCTTATGTTCTTATGTTAGTTTGCAAACTACACTACAAACTACACTACAATTTTGCAAATTGTAAAAGTGTGTCTTTTACAATTTCCCCCCAGCAAACTGGGTACTCATTTGACCAACCTCAGACGAGTGTAAGGCTTAGTAACCCTGAGGCAGCTACCTAAATCCAGCTTCCGCCAGGATCAAACTCAGGCCGTAAGCAGAGCTCAAGACTGCAGTACTGCAGCTTTAACACTCTGCACCACGGGGCTCTTTTTGAATCCAAATTAGCATTTCCCTTGGCCAATTTCATCATCAATTCTCCTGATGCATCAGTATTATCAATCTGTCTTCTGATTGCTGCCTGAAGACAATTGATAAGGACTAAACAGGGCTCTTGTGGCTTTTGACAGACAGTTGCAACAGGGAGCACAGCTTGCGCTTCAACAGTACTGAACTGTCCAGATCCATATAGTTGTTCAGCAGTATAAGTCCCATCGGAGCCACACCCTTGAGCATCAGCCAAATTACAATATTCACTGTCCCATACCACATACTGTTCAGGAGTTAACATCATCCTTATCATATTTTTCCAATCTTGAGGAATCACAGTGTATCCATTAGAGATTCCTTCAAAAAGACTTTGCACATTGGTTCCCCCTATGCCCATATCTCTGATAGCCTTTTGAGTTTCACTCAAGACAGAGTGGGGCAACACAGTATAGTTAACAACTTGCTGCCTATTCTCATTCTGTGCGTATGTTACTGAGGATACCAATAAAAGGTCAGGCAACTCTTCCCCTGTCAAATGTACAGGGCAAATAGACAACATTTCTGCCAATTCTGGGACATCTTCCAATTTAGCCTGATCAAGTTCCTTCTCCAAAACTTCACATCCCGGGGCATTAGGTGGTGGGCCCACGGGTGGATCTGTTGGTGGAGGAGGGAGAGAAGGAGGAGGAAGAAGAGGAGGGACAGGGGGCACAAGTTGGACACCAGTGCCTTTTAGGGGACAATCTTTGGAGAGCTAGAAACGGGCATAAATTTCTCTAATCCATACCTGCATTTATGCCAGACTTGCAGAAGTTTAATAGAATCTTGGGGCTCTGTGTGAAAGTCCTGAAGTTTCAGAGAACCTCCCTTTGGGTACCAGGGGCATTGCTTACTGATCTCTTGTAACAGAGTCTTAAATTGGCCAGAAGTCACGGACCCGCCGGACTTTTGGATCAAAAACTTTAACTCACCTAAATGTTTCTGCTCAGCCTGAGAAAACCTTCCACCCATACTTACCAAATGAAAGGGGTCATTGAGAATGACGGAGTGCGCACTTTGGGGCCTATGCCAATCATTTGATAAGGAGGAGCTGAGCTGCTGGGCTGTGCCAGGCGATACCTGAAAGCAGGAGTTCTCCCTTGTCCCGGGAGCTGAGCTGTCCCTGCTTCAGTGAGCTGTCCCTGCTTCAGGCGCCACTTGAAGGAATGATCAGTCAACCCATGTATCAGAGAGGTCTGACTTTTCAGCCAACCCTTATTTTATTTATACATCCTGTCTTGAAGCTAAATTTACCCTAGTACATAGTGCTTAAACAAATAACAGGAAACATCTGTTCACTGGATTGTTTACAGGATTCAATACAGTCATCAATTTGTCAATACCGCAAGGGTGAGAATGTGGTTGAACACAGATGTGAGATGCCTGTGCCCTTTTGACTCTTCAGACACAATGGGGAATGTGGGACTCCAGGCTGGTATGCCAGACACATGGTCGCACCCACGTTCCTGTCTGTGGTCTTTGTGGGACCCAGGAGCCAAACAGTTTCTCAGGGCATGATTCCTACAATAAACAAATGTAAAAGAAATGCAGTGCCCCCCTATGCAGAGTGACTCCAGTCTAAGCTTGTTGTCTCTAGTAGATTTAGACTGGAGTCACTCTGTATAGGATTGCACTGTCATGCTCATGGATGATTTACAAATAACATGCTAGAAGTATGGAAATTGTTTACCTTGAGTACTATACAATTTTGAACCAATTTTTTAAAAAGCCAACTGATAAGTGATCTTTAGTACATTTGTAATTCTTCAGTGATTACTTTTTGCTTGAAGGCAGTCTTGCATAGCTTTCATTATGTTCCTTCTAAGCTAAGCTAAACAAATGTTTCATAAATTTTTGCATGTGGGATGTTTTACTATTAAGCTACTGCTGTATTTGCAAGTTCTAAAAATTTGTAACAGTTATTGTCAGCGCATAGTATTTCTCAGGCATTTCTTCTGAATATTGCTTGGTTGACATAGTTACCAATGAAAATGAAGTTCCCTTGTACTTTCCTTTTCTTGATTGCTTGTTCTATGAACTAGACCTTTTACAATGGAATCCTGTGAAATGTTATGCTAGTCTAACATCACTTATTTTAGATCTGTGTAGGATTGTGCTATGAATCTTAAAAAAAAACTAAGCTGGAAACTGTTTTGCATCCACTATTAGCATTTTAAGTTAATCCTAGCTTCAAAAACGTACTGCCACTTCCCACATTGTGAATCTAAATGTCTTCTTTCACAGGGTGCCTTTTGAAAAAAGAGGCTTCTTTTCTATTTCTGTTTTCAGTTTTCCATGGGAAATTGCTGTCCATCATATTATTGGAAGATTCATCATGTTACAGAGATGTGTTCTAGCCTAGCACTGCAAAAGATTTATGAGCTTAACACTAGGAAGGTAAAATTAGACATACAAGTTAAAACTTATTTTTGTTTTCTTGTATACTTTCTTGTGTACTTTAATGCCTCCCCCTTGCATCAGTGGCACATCCAGGTGCTTTTTTCACTCTCAGTTCTCAAGACCTATGTAAAATGTGTTCCTCCAAACCTGCATGGCTGCATTTTGCCAATACCTCTTTCACAGTGTTTCCCAAGCTGGGATTCAGTAGTTGGCATCCTGCCCTTTAAAAAAGTGTGGCGAGGAACATAATTGTCCTCTTCCAAGTGACAGAACTACTCTTTTGAAGGGCTTTCATGGACTTCCGTGCGAAGAGGCACGTTGTTCTACAGTCTTGTTGCAAAACAGTAAGATTACTTTTATCAATAACTTCTTCTCTGAGTTTTCCCTTGTTTTCCAGTTAATGAGTTTTTTTTTTAAATTTAATTTTATTTTATGTTAGTATTTTTTTTATCATATTTATATCCTACCTTCCCCAAATGGGCTCAGGGTGGCTTTGAGGGATAAAGTGAAATCGTAGCAGCCTGATCCTGTCCAAAGGATTTTTTTTCTTCTCCAAATAAGAATGTACAAGTGGAAGACTTGTGGGGAGGAGGAATTCCCCCACCTTTGCTTCCTTCCCTTTCCCCACACCCTTCACTTTTTGTCTCATTCTCTCACTCATTCTCCCTCAACCAATCTCCCTCAACCAACCTTCCTAACTCATGTTACTTTTTTTCTTTCTGCATCCTCAGTGCCTCCTGAAACATACACACACTCACTCTTATCACCGAGTGCCCCTGTATCTTTTTCACATAGCCAAAGGTTTTTATTTCTCTTTTTCTGTGCCCCTCTGGTATCAGACATACAAACACACACACTATCCTTAATTTCTCTTCCTCCATTCCAATCCCGCCACCCACATGTACACAAAGACATGCACACAAATTCTCATCAATTTATCTTTATTTCTCAGTCTTTACAATCTCCTCACACACACTTTCTAACTTTTCTTGTGTCCCCATCCCATTTTGCACACACACACACACACACACACACACACACTCACTCACTCATTACGTCTCCCCACAATACCCACCCTGGCTCCCGCACTTCCTGTTTCTGCAACTGGGGGATAACATTTCCCACTCTTTCCCTGCCCACTGGTAGTGTATCTGTGCCCCCCTCCTTCATTTCTCTCCACCCACCTAGCTAAAGAGCACAGGGAGAAGCAGCTCTGAAAATGGGTAGGTGGGAGGGAATATATTCTCTTCCTCCCACCGCCAGTGCTGCTTCTCTCCATAGGTTGTGTGGTTAAAAGATGGCAGGAATGTTTTGAAAGGACAGTTGAGGCAACTATAGAGCTTTTTGAGTGGGAGATTAGGTTTCTTAGAATCCCAGAGTCTGTAGCCACTGTCTCAGCTATCTTTTAAAAAACATTCCTGCCAGCTTCTAATTAGACAGACTGTGGTGAGAATCAGCGTTGGCAGTGGAGGAGGAGAGGATTCTTCTTTAGGAGGGACCCAGCTCCAGGGGATACTGGGGGGTTCCCAGCCTTCTGAAGCCTCCCCGTAATAGCAGTGATAGTGGTGGCAGCCTCTGCTGCAATGCCAGGGCAATCTTGCTGGCCATGGGAAGTCCCAGCAGAGGCAGGGTTGGTTCTTGTCATGGCAGTAGAAGTGATGGGGATGGTTCTGCCTGCCGCAGGGTCCCTTGTGGCTCCAGTGGCTTGTTCCTTGTTACTGGTGGTTTAGAGAGCCATGGCCTCAGTTGCTGGGAGGTGCAGTCCCACTGTCCTCTTCTTTGCCTGTAGCTATCACGGTGGTGGGAACAATTCCTGCAACAGTGCTTTCAGAGGTGGCAGGTTATTTCTGTGATGGCTTGGCCTCAGTTGGTGTGTTGTCTGTGCATGTGCAGAGATTTTTTTTATTTGGGGGGAATTTAAACCCTGCACTGTATTTTTGTTACGGTTTCAGATAATGTGCAAGAAATTCTGTTTACCCTTCATATGGTCCTGATATGTGGGAATAGGTATCCACACAGAGGGGCCATTTGGCTACTAGATATTGAGATAAGACTGCAATTACTGATTTTGAGAGTAATAATAAAGTGAAAATACATATTCTGTTTCACTCCACACATGTATATTACATCAAAAATTGTTTTAGCTACATTCAGTTTGACAGGATACATTTCTTTTCTCCTATTACAAAGTCTGTATTTACATTTCTTATTTCAGGTAGTAAAATCAGCTGACAGTGTCCCAATCTGGATAATGTAGGTCTCAGCAATACAAAATGGTAGATGAAACTGTCCCATTAATTTCAGTGGGATGTTAACATGATTAACTTTCTCAAGAATGGGACTAATGATTTTAGTGCATTATTTTTACAGGTATTTAGTATTCTAGTATTTCTCTCATTAAGTGAAATACTAGAAACTTATTGCGTTAAATTATCACTTTTTCACTTGTTTCAGATTTCTGTTGGAGCTTATTCAGATGATTAAAAAGAACTTTGATGTTTCCCTTGGTGCTGTGTTAACAGCTCTGTGTGCAGTAGCACACTGTCCTATCCACACTTAGCATTCACTGCCTGTACATTGCTTTTTAAACAACAACAATAAACAACAACAGCAAAAATCACGGAATACATAGTCTCCAGCACTTCAGAAGCAAAGCACACGATTTTAGAATAAGAAAGAAAAGGCTGATGAAATCACTGAGGCATTGCTGTAGCTGAGAGAATTGGCTCAAGGGCTTTATACACCTTTTAAAAAGGCTGCCTGAGCACCTCTGCACTTAACTGAGGTAGAAAGGATGTGTTCCACTTTTCAAGAAGTAAAACAAAAATCAACATTTTGAAATGGTCTCAATATTAAATAGGAAATACAAAACTGCACAGCTTCATCACCAATGAAGACACTAACAGTGCCATTCTAAAGACACTTTCCTAGGAGTAAGCCCCACTGAATAAAAAGAGACTACTTCTAAGCAGACCAGTTCAGGAATTCTCTTTTTGTCACGTACAAATTAGATTTTGATACCCCTTTCTTCTGAGAGGTGAACATTGTGTTCCCCCCACCATTATATTCTCACAGTAACTCTGAGAAATAGATTAGGCTGAGAGAGTGTCTGGTAGGGTGCCAACATCTGGTGGGGCTGGAGCTCTTCCAGAATTACAGCTGATCTTTTGACTACAGAGATCAGTTCCCCCTGTTTCAGGGGGCAAACACTGTACTATATATAGTTTCTAGATGAAATCCCTCCCCGAATTCCTTCCTCCACAGACACAGCTTCCAAGTCTTCAAGAATTTCCCAGGCCAGAGTTAGCAATTCTAGTGTCAGGGGTGACTGACAGAAGGCTCCCAATTAACTTCATGGCAGAATGGGAATTTGAACCTGGATCTCCAGTGCTAAAGCACGTATTCTCTATTACAAGTTTACAAAGCTCTCTAACACTTTTACTATTTCAGTGTGCTCCACCCAGTTAAAGCTACTGCACCTGGCAACTAGGGGCAAAAAATTCCATATTTCTTTATGTCTTGATACTCAAGAGCTGAATACAGAGAGTCTATTTGGGCTGACACAGGAACCCCCCACAGTTGGATTTCAATTGTGTTCAAACACACACATCTGGGTCCTGATTTGCTTCCACCCTTATGTTGTCCACCAGCACCTCTCTACCACCTTAAAAATCTCCAAAGTGCTTCCCTGTTGCCTTCCCCAGCCCTCTGAACAGCCAGGGAAGTACCTCCTATGTGCTTGAGCGGTCTGACCGCTCTTCTAGAGTGTGCACAGCCCGTCCCTCTTCCAGCAGCCCATTCCTCTTCCTGGCTTTCTGACTGTCCCGGGGCACCTCGGACTGCCCTGTCTTTTTTTATGAGCCGGGAGGCTGCCATCCCAAGCTGTGTTGGCGTATCTGTTGGTATGCTCTGAACTTGCGAGGCTTAATAAGAGAAAGCAACTGTGGCACTCTGACTTGTGTTAACTATTTACATTTATTTACAAGTTTACAGTTATGCTGGTATACGCTGACAAAGTGCTTCGCCAGACAACACGATTGAGAGCAGAGAAGAACAGTACAGTCTATTCACAGTTATATACATTTCAGCAATGCAGAAGCACCAATCAGCACTCAGTGCTGAGTCATCTTGTATAGGCACTATACTCTGGACAGAACCAGTATGAACCAGATAAGGGAAGCTGTCATGAACTGTCACAGATCACTGGCATCTGACTCCAACCTGATGTCTTACCAAGCAGCAAGCATATGCTGACAAGCTGCCCATCTGTACCCAGTCAAGGTTTCAGACGTTAAGTTGCTTCCCTTAAATTGTACAAATGGCCTGTAACTCTCTATGGAAAACCATGTAGTTTCTCATGAATGTTGTTCTGGCTTGCTGTTTGATATTTTTATTGAAAATCTAGATATATTTTTTATTTATTTAATTTAAAGCATTTTAAATCCACCTTTATGCTCCTCTTAGGACCTCTAAGGTGGTGAACAATACAATCATTAAAACATACTTACATACTGTAGCCTGGAAGCTGGGAACAGTCTTGCAACGATTGGCTGGGCTGCAGCTATGGAAACAAGAATGTAGCAAACTGAAGGGACTGGCAGAAGAAAAATGCCTCAGAGTTAAGGAGTTTTCAGTTAGTCTGGAGTTGGAGCTTGAGTAATGAATTGGGTAAAGATTGGTACTTAAGCTAATCAGTTGTGAAGCAACTGGAAGGAGCTGAGAACAGCCAGTGGGGCTGTGTTCCTTGAGTGGACAGAACTGGGCTAAGCTTCTGTCTGTGAGATAGTTTTTTAGTCAGAAGGGGGTCAAAACCAGGCACCTTCTGTGAGGAGAAATTCTCTGTGGAGTTCTAGGAATCTAGCTGGGACTGAGACACACCAGGAGTTGAGGGGCTGGTTAGAACACTCAAAAGGGTGTGAGTCCAGTGAACTGGTGTGTAAGTCTGTGAGGGAAAAATTATCTAGCACAAGTCAGGAGTCCTCAGTGTGGGTGGAAAAGAGTGAATGTCAGTTTATTATTTTTATAATTTAAAGACGCCGGAGTTTAGGGCTATTCCATCTCTGCCTAGTGTTACTAGTGCCAAGTAGGCCTGTCCAAAGGTTTTTGTATAGTTCTAAAGCCTGCCTGTTTATAGTTTTGATATCATCTCAGCCTGATAAATCTCTGTTGTTTAGAGGCTGATTATTTTAACAACCATCTGCTGCGAACTGATTTGTTATTGATCAAATAATTAATATTATTTTACCCCTCTCCCTTACATTTTGTGAACCAATAAATATTATTTGTGGTTTTTGAAATTCAAAAATTGCCTGGTGCCTAGTTTACTTTAGTTCTGACAGGATTTCTCTTTGTGTGCCTGAGGGACCAAGGGAAGGTGACAAGGGAAACATTTATAGTGGTCACCCTCCCAAGCTCACCCTGACCGGTTCCTCATACATACATCTGTCTGCCTATCTATCCATCAACTGTCTGTCTGACTGTCTATCTATCTATCGAGAGAACACAAACATTAAAACAAAGCACATAAATCACGTGAATGGGAATTATGGTCAATGACAGGAATACCAGACTAAACAAAAGTCTTCACATGTTTATACAAGAAAATAATAGAAATGGAATCTCCCTGGGGAAGGAATTCCATAATCTTAGTGCCATTTAAGAATATTTTAGGTTAAAAACACTTTTCAACCCCTTTTCCTTCAGAAAACACATCATATTCTCTTAGCCTTCACCATTCTTTTGTTTGATGAAATCTGTAGTTGAATCATTCCGTTCCCAACAGTGTGGTATTTTTAGCACTGGAGGATGTAATGAGAAGAACATATATCCCAATGACTAAAGTCATTTAGTAAAAAGGGTCCTTGATGTATGTGCAGTTGGTAAAGTTGACAAGATTGTAGGCAATATATGTAGAATGTTAAGTACTAATCGGGAAAATAGTACTAATGTCACCTGTTACCTTTTTTAAAGCAAGACTTATTTATTCTGGAGAAAGAGAAACTATCAACTGATTGCCCAGAGTAGCCCACAGCCTCTTCCAATAATTCTCTTTAATTAATGTTAAATAAACTCATTCAATTAAATAGCACAGATTTTTTTAAAAAATGTAATTTGAAACCTCAATAAAATCCACTTGTTCCAGGACTGTTTCCAAAAAGTCAGCGTTTGGCATCCCTCTAAAACACCCGGCTCATGCTATGCCATTGCTTATGAATATAATCACAATGAAAATAGTCTCTTCCATTCTCCCCTTATTTTAAAAAAGTTTATTGCTTGCAGCATCATGCAGTAGAACAATGCAAGCTGTCACCGGCAAGATAACCAATTTACAGAGAAAATGAATTAACGCTTTCCTCAACTGACATTAATTTTGTTGGAATTTTGTCTCAAGTGCAACCTATTGACTTTCTGCATGTAGACTAATAAAAATTACTTATTTAAATTCAACAGGAAGAAGTGCCAGAACAGAAGTCCTGTTACCAGCATGATTAGGGGATGTCAAGGCGTAAATGTGATTGATCACCACCCATATGTTCATTGTTTTGTTGGAGAGGGGGAAAATATAATAGAACTGAGAGTGCATTTATGAAATATATCTAAATTACAAATTACATATAGTTTCACTTTGTAGAAGTGTCCAATTAAGTAAGTTTGTTTTTAAAGTATTTAGCAGGGGTCAACTGTGCTTCTCTTTGGAAAAATGTCTATTGCAAATCTGATATATAACAACAGTGATACTCAGGGATCACGGCTATAATGTGTTTTTTTCCACCAGAGAGGCAATCAATTTGTCCCAACCGCCCTCTGAATTTTTCAGGCCACAGTTATTTCTTGCTTATTATATGGGATTCCTGTGTGGATCCAGAAGTTTTCCAAAGAGGTCGAATGCATTAATGCTTTATTTCTGCACAGGATTCTTGGTCTCCCTAATTCAGCTGCTTACTTTACCCTCTCTGCTGAGTTGGGTCTGCATCTTATTGAATTGAGGGCATGGATTGTTATTATCAGGGCTTTTTTTGGTAATAATAATAATAATAATAATAATAATAATAATAATAATAATAATAATAACAATAATAATAATAATAACAACAACTTTATTTTTATATCCCGCCCTCCCCCGCCGAGGCGGGCTCAGCATGAACTCCTTTGCATATTAGGCCACATACCCCTGATGTAGCCAATCCTCCAAGAGCTTACAGGGCTCTTAGTATAGGGCCTACTGTAAGCTCCAGGAGGATTGGTTACATCAGGGGTGTGTGGCCTAATATGCAAAGGAGTTCCTGCTACAAAAAAAGCTCTGATGATTGTCAAGTATTGACTCCATCTCCACTTTATCCCCCCTTGTAATAGTCTTTTTGCGCTCCCCCCTGCAGACCTTTACACTTCGACTTGGTCTCAAGACATAGTATCTAAAATCAAATCCATTGGATTTTTTGGGCAACTCTGGTGAAATGGCTATTTTTCAAATTATTCAGAGCAATTGGGACATTGAACTCAAGCAATTAATGCTGGTAACTCTGGAGTATGTTCTCACTGTTTCTTCGGTCTTTCCTTTGTACAAGACTCCATGGCCCAGTATTTTTCCAGTTTGATAAATCCCTTGCATCATAGAGCTTTCATGCTAGCCAGGTTCACTCTTTTCTCTTCAGCTGTCCTAACAGGCAGATATAAAAGTATCCCTTATAAGGAAAGAATTTGTACTTGTCTTTATAATGAACCTGACTCTGTGCAACATATTCCGCTTCACAATTCCTATTATTCTTCATTACATAATTCCTTGATCCATCCCCTTTTCTCTTCTGCAAAATCTATGACTAATAATGACCTAGTTTTCTTGCTATCTGACAAGTCTCCTGAAATTACTGCATCTGTCGCTGAGTTTCTATCATGTGTACTGATGCTAAGGGTTAGAGACTGTAATATTTAGACTTACTCTGTTTTCTATTTCATATAATTACCAAGTGAGATCTGTCTGGTGGACCTTTTTATATTTATATTTATTTGTAATTATTGGTGCCTAGCTTTAGATTTTTATTTCTGATTCTCTGTACTATTATGCAGGCCGGATCTAGGGGGAGGCAGAGGGGGGTGCTTGCCCCGGGCACCAACAGACTGGGGGCGTCAAATTGGGTATGGAGTTCATTGTATTCTATGGGACCATAAGGTAGAATGGCCCATAAGGGGGCGCCATTCTTTTAATTTTGCCTCCCCTCAAAAACATGTAGATCTGGTCCTGATATTATGCCATTAAAGGTCTATGAATGTGTACGTGAGTGATATTTAGGAATGCCAGGTTCATCTCTAGAAATGCATCAGGACTTTGGGGGTGGAGCCTGGAGATTTTCTCATTCCCTAAAAAAAACCCCAGCAGTACCATTCCCCCTGAATACAATCTTCATTTTCTCATCCTCTTTTTTGCCTTCAAAGGGTTCCGTAGCAGCTGCACTTTCACTAAATGAAAGTGTCATTTGTCATGACTGCACAAGTCCCTTGTCGGCTTTGGTAGCATTTCCAAGGATGACTTTATTAAGGGACACACATGTACACTCACAAAGCAGCCAAAATAAACAATTAATCCTTTCCCAAACAAATGCAAAACAAACAGAGGGGCTGTGCTCTCTTCCTCTCTCACACACTTCACACACTCAATGGGAAGAGCCACATGGCTCATGCCTGCTAACCCCCTCCTCCCATGCAGCACACACACATTCACAAACACAAGCAGTTTGCAAGCTTCTAAAATGTCCTGTCAAGATTCAAAGAAACATCAAGGCTGTTGAGGCATGGTTTCTTCCCACTGGCCAGCTGTCTGGTAACAGGGAGGAGCCTTCTAAATCAGGAGATTCCGCACCTGGCCCTGGGGGCTTGCAAGCCTGTAACTTGAATAAATAGATCTTTCCTTTCTAATCATTCTGACTTAAAGGGTTTCTTGTGGACTACCATCATTTCATGTCATGGTGAGTTTGCACCCTCTTAGACAATGTCCTCTTTCTTACTTGCTTGTTCCTGCTAGGATGCACACCATGAACACATGTTAGTGTAATGTACACAAACACACATACATGCACAGTTGTATGTATATGTATAAATGTATATTTTAAATACACATGCTTTTGGTATATTTTTATTTCTCAGAATGTCTAATTAAAGTTTTCTATAATTTCTTGAGCCAAAAACTTTAATTTTCTGCTTTTTCATGTATTATATAGATTACAAGAACTTTTTTGATACTGCTTTTTCATGATTTAAAATAAAACCCACATTTTTAAAAGATGCATGCTCAGGTAGCAAGGTTCTTCCTTGCCTACAGTTCAAGCACAATTCAAGTGTGTAGATATGGGGGCAGGTAACAATTCCTATAAATGAAAGTGAGTGGATTGGTCAAATACATATAAAACAGGGATCAACAACCTTATCTTAAATGAGTCTGGGTCTTCTAGGGCATGCCTGACCTACTCTGCAGCAGCCGGTTTGCTAGGTCCAGGTTGGAAGATTTCTGGTTGATTTGGGAGTCTAGCCTAGGCTTCCCAATCCCCAGGTCCCAGAGGGGGATCCCCCGGTTTTACAGGCTTCCCCCCTCCCCCAGCCAGCTGGCCAGCGGGGGAAGCCCCACCCCCACAGCCATCATGCACCACCATGAACAATTCTCATAGGGAATGATGGGGAATTGATCCGTGGGTATCAGGGGCTCAGGGGGGGGCTGTTTTTTGAGATAGAGGCACCAAATTTTCAGTATAGCATCCAGTACCTCTCCCCAAAATACCTCCCAAGTTTCAAAAAGATTGGACCAGGGGGTCCAATTCTATGAGCCCCCCAAAAGGTGCCCCTATCCATTATTTCCTATGGAAGGAAGGCATTTAAAAAGATGTGCAGTCCCTTTATATGTGATGGCCAGAACTCCCTTGAAGTTCAATTATGCTTGTCACACCCTTGCTCTTGGCTCCACCCCCAAAGTCTCCTGGCTCCACCCCCAAAGTCCCCAGATATTTCTTGAATTGGACTTGGCAACCCTAGTCTAGCCTACGGAGGGCAGGGTTTGAGGAGGGGAGATATCTCATTGGGGTATAATACGACTGAGTTTATCATCAAAGGCATTCATTTTCTCTAGGGGAATTGTACTCTGGAGATCAGTTGTAATTCTGAGTGATCTATAGGAAACTGACAACTCTAACTACCTGTTGGAGACACCTGGAGAAAAGGAATTGAGAAAACTCGGACTGCAGCATTTTTTCAGTCCAATGGAGCCTCCGGCAGCCCGCCGCATCGCGGCGTGGCTGCCGGGGAGATTTTGCCCCCCCCCGGAGGGAGAGCGGACTGCGAGGCGTGCTTTAGGCGCGTCTGGGAGGGGCGGGGCTTCCGCGCTTGCTTGGAAGCCTCCGCCTCGGTCCTGACAGTCCTCTTCGGGTGCTTGGGGAGGACCGGTTAGCCTCCCCCGTTTGGGGAGTTGGGGGTCCGGCAGGATCAACCTTTGGTGTGGCCCGAGGTGTGTGAATGCAGACTGTCCTGGAGACTCGATTGGATGGGTGCCTTTCGCTGAGACTCGCGTCTGGTGTTTGGGCCCTCCGGTGCGAGCCTCCCTGCTGGGCCTGCCTGACGGGAGCTGTGGCACACAGCTCCGGCCGGGGGGGCGGGTCTCTCGCCCGCCGAAAAAGGCAGGGGAGCGGTCCGAGGAGACCGCTGGCCCTGACCTGGCCGCAGTTCGGTTGCCCTTGCCGTTTGCAGTGTTATTCAATAAAAGTGGCCCATATTTTCACCAATATAATTGTGTCCGCCTCTTTATTCCGACTTGGGGGGGCAAAGACCCCAAACAAAGGGTACAGGACCATTCTTGTTCATTCTGTCTGTTCCAACACCACTTAGAACTTGTTCTGTGATTTCTGAGAAGTATATATTCCCTTGGCAGTAAGATATCTATCTAAAAATGGATTAATGCCCAAGAACTGAAATACCATATGCCTGGTAGCATGCTTAGCCAAAATCAGAATATCTTCATGTTTCCTTTTTGTAAGTTAAAGTTACTTTGCTGTCCTATTCTTGCCTGGCATTGCTTAGTACTATCAGTGAAGTGTAATTTCTTTCTGTTACAGGAGGAAAGCAAACAAGGGAGTCTGGGAAAATTGGGGAAACAAATAGTAACTAATAACAACGTAATTTTCAGTGTTCCATCCTGGCCAGGAACACCAGTTCCGGTGAATATGCCTATTAGAAAAGAATGTCTATCCTCCTCCCAAACTATAATTTCACCATAAAATGTTATTATGTAAATGTACCTGTCTGCAATGTAGAATCATATTAGAGACTTGACGGGTGGGCTTCTGAGTGGAGGGGCACTGCTAGCACCCCTTGATACAAGCTAGTAGGTCTGATATAGTGAGACTTGCCTCTCCATTAGGTGGGAACAAGTGTTTTAATTGCTTATGCAGGTTAATCCCCCCCTTAGAGTTTCCTTGTTTGTAAACTGTTAGATAGACTTTTCAAACTTAATTTGTAAACAAGCATTTTAATGAAAAGGCATTTTTTTTCTCTTCAATATTACTGGGATTTCTCAGTACTTGGACAAAAAAAAGTGATGAGTTTCTGTTCTTCCATTTGAAGAATGCTTTTTAACTCAGCTGAAAATAGTTATAGAATCCAGTCCTATTTGGGGTGGGTGGATCTAACATCTGAATAATGCAATATGCTGATCTTGGTAAGGTTCTCAACATCTCTACAGCTTTCCCTTCCAAGTTCCACCTTTGTTTCCCTTTCCCCCTTGGTTTGTTTAAAAGTAATATTAGTGGGTTTTCCCCTCTAATGTCAGTGTCTCCCTTTATAGAAGTGAGGAACTTGTGAACCTGGACCAGCTGGGGAAAATCTTAATCATGGCACCTCTTGTTTTCAAAAGCCCAGAGCTTGCTAGCGGTGTGGGCCTTTTGCAAGAGTCATAGAGTCAGAACCAAAGGGCTCTTGGCCATTCATATTGTGGCCTGTTCAAGTTGCATACAATTAGAGTTGTATTACTAAACCGGGCTAAAGAGAAGTGAGTGGTAAATACCATCCTCTGCTTCCTGCTGCCAAAGTTTGTTGGTGTTTTGAAGACACAGTGCAGTGCATGTGTAGTTCTGCAGATTTTTCAAGGTTTTTTTAAAAGGTATTTTTTGGCATACCTTGGTCTTCATCTCTTGTTCTCTTCCTGCACATCTTTTTTGATATCTGAGATAACTATTCACCACACTTTTTTTTTTTTTTTGCCTAGATTGCATTTGTTCATGTGAACCTTATGAGTGAAAGCTCCATCTCGATTCAGATCACTGTTAGGCATGTTCTGCTGAACTCATTTGGGGAAAGTTTGCAAAGACATCCTCATCCAGGACTTGGATCCAAAGTAGAGTGCTCATATCACCCATTCATTATGAACAAATTGCAAAATAGATTTAATTAGCCATGTATATTAATTTTGAGGAGAGGGCTGCTTAGAAAGGCAAAAGGAGGTCATGTATATGGTTAGGTTTATTATAAGTCAATGGGAAACTAGTAACTAGTTACTGACACAAGAGAGAGCCTCTTTTTGAGATAATTAAATTCATGTAATATATTGTATTTAGCTTTAATAGATCTACAGTACTATAAGCAGCCATTGAATCCCTCACATTAATAAAGCAAAGTAAAATAATTAATCTAAGGACATGGAGCAATTTAAGATTCAAATACAAAACTTACTTGTTCAGTAAAATAGTACTTTCCTTACTTTATGGGTCAGCCTGAATACTGAATTCTACTATTATTTGTTTTACTGTTTCCTTACTGGCCCAGCTTCTAAAGACTTCTGGGCTGAACTTTTGATGACTTGTATTTGCCTGAAGGTGCATACTTGGGATCCTTGTGTACCTTAAATGATTCATTTTTAACTTCTGGGAATACATGACCAGAGAAGGACTGGGAGTGGGGGTGGCAAAGGGAAAGGCTGCAGATTCAGTTGTACATTCTAAAAAGACAGATTGTCAACACATTTTATTGTAAATGTTTCTAGAAAGAAACAAAATTCAGAGTCACGGGGATACAACAACAAATTGCATGCCATTTGTAGTTAGTATATGAGTACCAACAAGTGGGAAAGTAATCGAGTCAGTTTCTCTCAGGAAAGCAAGGGGCAAAATCATGTTGAACTTGCAGGTTTGGATACCACTGCTTGACTCTGCCCCAAATTCCAGTGAGCCTCCAAGCTTGCCCAGATGCCAGAATGTTTTCTTTTTTCCTTTCCTTTCTTTCTTTTTACATCAAGAGTGAGCAATCCCATTAACATTTAATTTTCATGGTGACTTTCTGGTAATCTCTTTGTTTTATATTTAATTGAGGGAATGAAAGATGTTTACAATGGCTCGTGTTGAATATTATATATGGTTGTGCACTATGCCTGTCAGCGCAAATTGTTTTATGCTGAGGAGAGACCATGGCTGGGGAGAGGCCATAACTCAGTGGCAGAGCATCTGCTTTACATGCAAGAAGTTCCTAGGTTCAGTCCCTGGTTTAAAAGGGTCAGGTAATAGGTGTGAAAGCTCTCCACCTGAGACTTTTTAAAAAAAAAGTCAAAAAGAGTTTATTGAAGCAAAAGTCATAGTACAAGCAAGCAAGAAAATGTTATAAAGCATCTAAAATTACAAAATTACAAAAGATTCATAGCCACTGTAGGGTGTAATAGTCACTTATAATTGTAGAGAGATAGTTTCCCATCTAGAAGGAACAATAAAGAACTAGATAAATTGATTAATAATATATCCTTGAGTTGATAAATTGAAGCCTGTCAAACAAGAGGGGTCCCAACAGAAAGTCAGAGCAGAGAGTACATTACAATTAAATCCTCTCATGATGAGTGGTAGTTATGATTAGAGGGGAGAATGTCTTATTCTGCCATAAATTGTAGGTCTGGAGCGTAGATTAAAACATATTTAGAGTAGACCTTGGTTGAACTGGTTTGTGCTTGATCCAGAAAGTTGGCGATCCTAATCACAAATTGATCTCAGATCTCATCGTACCTGGTATTCAAAGTTAAGGGGTGGGAGATTTCCAAACTCCTGCAATTATTAGTCTGGCAGCTGCAAGGAGAATTGAAGTAATATCTGTAGAATCCCACAAATTTAAGAGTGAGAGGTCTGGTTGGACCAGCAGTGGTATTGATATGATCCTGCCAATCTGAGCCATAATATCATGCCAAAATGGTTGAATAACTGGGCATTTCTACTAGCAGTGGAAGAAAGTGCCAACAGAACCACAGTTTTCCCAGCAGAGGGAACTAAAATGGGTGTTCATCTGGTTCAACTTTTTTGGAGTATAATGCCACCGGAGAATAAGTTTTAAAAATTGCATGCAGATATTAAAGACCCTGGATATTATAAAAGAGTTCCAAATAGATAGCCAGTGAGAGTGCTATAATTCAGTTAAAAGATAATCTTTCCAGAATTTTTTAATAGTTGTAAAACATATGTACTGTCAGTTTCGGAATTAGCTTGTAAATTTTGGAGAGCAGAATTCTTGTTGAGTCAGTATAGGTTGCAAAAAGACCACCTGAGACTTGGAGAGTTGCTGCCAGTCAGAGTAGATACTGACCTTGATAGATGTGTGATTAGGGTTGCCAACTCTGGGTTGTAAAATTCCTGGAGATTATGAGGGAGGAGCCCAGGGAGACAGGGTTTGGGGAGGGAAAGAATCTTCAATGCCCTTGTAATATACTGGGATCGGCGCAGTAAGAGACCAGAGTCGGAGAGTGATTTCAGCAAGCTTTACTTCAGGAACACACACACACAGACTGAGCTCTGTTCTAACTTCCCGCTCCTTTATACAATTCTTCCCCCCTACTGATTGGTCCTTAACTATCTACATGGATTGGCTATTTACAGGGCCCTAAGGGCCTATCAGGGTACAGTATGAGCCTGGATGCTGATTGGCTACTTATGTTTCAATCCTTCCCCTGATTGGGCACGCTTAGGCCTTCTCTGGAACCCTGGTGTGGAGTTCAAGCTCTGGCTTGTTCGGCTTCCCTCCAGAAGTAACAGTTCCCTCCAAAAGTAACAGTTCTCCCATTTGAGCCTAGGACACAACAGCCCTCAAAAGAGCAACACACCCAAAGAAGAGGGGGGTCAACAAGATACTTTGTTCTTTGCATAAAAGAAATGTGAGAAGGAGGAACTCTGTGTAGTTGTTATTATTCCTTCCCCTTAAGGTTAACCACCAGGTGGTATAAATTCAAAGAGCTCCACAGAACAAAGGTTGAGCCACAGAATAACAATAACTGAATCAATAACTAATACCACATCACTATAGGCTAATTTAAATACTTCAATAATTCATATACACAATCAAATACACACAGGCACTGTCCGCTGTAGAAAAGTTCTCAATAAATATCTTATCATACTATCATGCCAGCAGCAGCCTGGCTTCAAAACCCATATGGCACAGTCTTTCTGGCAAGACTCAAAGTAGGCTTTGGATTCATATGGACTGGAAGGTGCAGATTTCTGCATCTTTTTGCCCACATCTAGCACTATTTTGACACCACTTTATCTTGGTTTCCCCCCCCCCGCTTTCCCTCATTTTAAAAACTGTTGTAAATAGAGCGCTGCTTGGTTTTTCTGATGCGTTTGCAAAATCTGTGAGCAACTATGATGTTTCTACACCATAAAAATACATCATGAAGACGTACATGAGATACCCCATAGATGGCAAAATGGCTGTATGTCATCAAATGTAGATAGTACACATAAGTGTGCCCTAGTGCCTAGTGCCATTAGAAGAAGCAATCTGAGTAAGAAAACTTGAGGATGCTGGGTTTTTGGGAATATTTGTGCAGTTGTGCTTTTGCTGTTTGAAACTATAGCACTGGAGTGGTTTTGTGGCTGCTTGCTCACAGTGGAATCTGTGGAACAAAGGGAAGGTGTACATCTGATAGTGTACAAAATTATTAAGTGCTTAATGATTTTGCTTTCTTTAAAGTGGAAACATTTTCAATTACAGAATTTAACTTCTCTGGATTTTATATATTGGCATTGTATAGTGCCATTGGTATAGTGTAGTTTATATATGTGAAATCCTGTAAATCCTTTATCTGAAGACTGACATGAGCTAAATATATATTCACTGGGGCAAAACAGCAAGTTAATCCTGAAACTTGAAATTTTATTATTCTGGTTATTTTGTTTATTCAATCTGTAGCATAACCTATGTGAAGCATATTTTTATGGCAGTAAGTATGGCATTATAGTCTTGAAAAAATTCAGTTTTATTGAAGAATAATTTTATTTGAAATGTTGAAAATGCAGTCAGATGACTACTGAATTAGGTTTGCTTGATAGTTGTTTTTCTTTGTATAATCAAGTATTTGATCAAAGATGCAAAAAGATAATATACATTACCGTTTTGATCTCTCTGATGCACAAAAAAGATTTCCAACAGCATGTTCCAACAGCTACATTAGCAACAAAAAATCAACAGTGAAGACTGTTGGGGTTTCTAGTTTAGAAAATATGTTTAGCATTTGTTCCAAAGTTTCAAGGCCTAATTTTAAAAGTTTATTGTATGGTGATACACAGAACAATAGAGCAGCAAAGACAAAAAGTGAACAGCATTTGCATAGCAAAAGCAAATTGACAGCTCAATTCATAAATATTGCCAATGAGGTGAAATTCACATTTTAGTTTTACAAGGAAAAATAGTCTTGTTTGTTTTGTCTTCATACTTTTTCCTTTTTGGTGGAACATTGGCATAATGTAGTTTATATACGTGAACCCTTCAAATCCTTTATCTGAAGACTGACCCAAGCTAACTCAAAGCTTTATGACACACAAACTCTGTGTTTGTTAGTTTGTATATACAGACTTTGATAAGGATGCTATATTTTTGCAGGTATCATGACCAGGAAAACAGAAGATTTCTATTCTTTGCATCTCCACCAATAACAGATAGAAATATGGAAACACTTATAATTAGGGTTGCCAAATCTGTTTTGGGAGATTCTTGGAGATTTGGGAATTTTGATACATAAATTGGGGGGGGGGGGGATGTTATAAAGAGATAAAGATTTAAAAGAAGATCCAATCAAAAGAGTAATCAGTTCACTTAAAGTGGGTCAGTGCTGCTATCAGTTGTTGATAGACAGGGAGACTAGAGTAACATAAAACCAAGAGCAGGATTAAACAGATGAGATGGAGCCAAAATAAATGATGGATTAGACTTGCAAGGCCTTTCACTATAGCCTCCCGTTGGCATCACTTGTTGCCCACCACTGCTCTGAATGTTGGCAGGATAATCTTTTTTAAAAAAATCATGGCTTCTGGATGGGCATGGTGTCACTTTCGAGCAAAACCTGGAAGTGACATCACATAGCTCAAAGAATTGCCAGAAATTCTTACGGCAGTTCCTAGAATGACATAATGTTGCTTCTGGGAAAAGGACATAAATGATGTCATCATGCACATGATATGTGCCCCTCCCATTTGTCCCCATTCCCTAAACTCCACAATAGCTTGGCAATCTTAGGTGCGATATACAAGTTGTTAGTGACTCGGAGTGAGGAATTCTAGGTTCTTGATTCTGTCTTTAAAGCTCATTTGTAGGGAAAAAAAATAGTTTTTAGATCAATAGCAGAAAGTTCTAGAAAATCATCATGTGTACCCACTCATTTCTGAATATTGTGATTTTAAATGCCATATTTGTCTTTTACTTCCTTTGCTTAGCGGCTGGCCTGTTTTTCCAATGTAGAGAGTAGAGGGGCATCGTTGACTCATGATAACATATAGAACACTGGAGGATGAGCAAGTGAATGGTTCCTAAATTTGTGTCTCTGTTGGGTGGTCTACTGTTGTTGGTAAGAAGTTGTTTTAGGTTAAGGGACTGTCTGTAAGCAAGGAAAGGCCTATCTTCCAAGGACAGTGAGTGAAAAAAAAATCATAGTCCTGGATAGGCTGCAAGTGATGAACGATGCATTGGGCTGTAGATGATAACAGGTGGCAATTTGTCTACTTTCCTCTGAGTCTACCTTCCAGTAGGCTATTTCTGGGCACTATTCTTGCTTTGTCCTTCTGCTTTTTATTTAATTGATTGGGTAGTGTAACTCAAAGGAGGCCTAATCCTTCAGGCAGGAGTAGCAGATGAACGAAATTGAACAAACGTGGCTGTAACGTAGTGCTTGACTGCAGACAGTGCAAATAGAGAATTGTTTGTCATACCTTAGCATGCAGGTATGTATGAGACAGAATCCATTAAACTTCATTCTTTTTTGAGATAGTTTTGTTTATATTTATTTGGTAAGTAATTTTAAGACAGAAACAAAGGTGTGGTTGGTTAGCACTTAAAATGTATAAAGGTTGATCTCTTAACTATATAAATTCTCATTGAGAAAGATAAATTTGCAAGAAATATAATCTTTGATGCATCTGTGGATCTTTCTTCTCTCGACTTCTTTCCTAAAAGTCTTGATGTTAAATGAAAATTAGATGTTTCCACTATTCCCTAGTTACTAGCTCTCTCGGTCCTCTTAGACCCTAGTAGGGTTGCCAGCTCTGGATTAGGAAATTCCTGGATTAGGAAATACCTGGAGATTTTGGTGGTGGAGGCTGAGGACAACAAAATTTGGGGAGGGGAGGGACCTCAGCAGGTTATAATGTCATAGAGTAAACTCTCCAAAGCAGGATTTTCTTCAGGGGAATTGTTTTTGTCATTTGAAGACCAATTGTAGATCCCCAGCTGCCACCTGCAGGATGAGTGAAATTGGAGGGCCTTCCACATTTTAACAGGGAAATAGCGCAATGGGCAGGTAAAACATCTTTTCCCAACTGTTGGCAAGCAATTATACCTTTGCTTCTATGAGGAGGAAAATGGGAGAAGCAGGAGAGAAAGCAGGGGGGAAGCAGGAGTGTATGGGGGGTAGGGTTGCCAAGCGCAATTCAAGAAATATCTGGGGACTTTGGGGTGGAGCCAGGAGACTTTGGGGTGCAGCCAGGAGCAAGGGTGCGACAAGCATAACTGAACTCCAAGGGAGTTCTGGCCATCACATTTAAAGGGACAGCACACCTTTTTAAATGTCTTCCTTCCATAGGAAATAATGAAGGATAGCGGCACCTTCTTTTGGGACTCATAGAATTGGACCCCCTTGTCCAATCATTTTGAAACTTGCGGGATATTTTGGGGAGAGGCACTAGATGCTATACTGAAAAATTGGTGCCTCTACCTCAAAAAACAGGCCCCCGCAGAGCTCCCGATACCTCCAGATCAATTCCCCATTATACCCTTTGAGAATCGATCTCCACATAGGGAATAATGAAGTGCCCAGAAGACATTTCCTTCCCTCTCCCCCCCCCCATTTCTGGTGACTCTGAAGCAAGGGATTGGCAACTCTACTCACAAATTGCAGCCAGCTTCTTCAAAGTAACACAGACACACCATCCCAAGAGGAAGCCTTTTCAATCAGAGACTGAAGCCTCCAGAGGTGGAAAGTCACATGGTGGCTGTGGGGGAGGGGCTTCCCCCCATCAGCCAGCTGACTGGGTGTGGGAAGGAGCCTGGGAAAGCAGGGAACCCCCGCTGGGACCTGGGGATTGTCAAGTGTAATGGGGGGTGAGAGGTTCAACACTTACATTTGAAAACTTTGCTAAATCTTGTGCTCTGAGGTAACCTCCTGAATGTCTGTGGAACAGAAAGCTATTAGTGATGAGACCTTCTCTATGAATTTTCAGTAGTACTTTTTCCCCCTGGTAAGTGTTTGACACAAAACTAATGAGGAGGGCACAAAATATGCGAGTAGAGCTTGCCTGATAAAAAAGGGAGAATTGTGGGAAATAAATGGGTTTTTTTTTTAGAAAGTAAATTTAAGTGGGGGGAGATAATATGTGTTCTCTGGCTGTAGGCTACAGATGGATTAGTGCTTCATTTCTAAAAAGAGCCAGAGTTCTAATCTTTGTGGGAGTTATGCCATCATTATGTAACATTACTTGTGACAGTATGTGTCTCTTACTTATAACAGTACAGTAATATGCAAAGTGATTTTCTTTCTTTCCACTGAATCTGAAGAAGTGGGTGCAATCTTGTGACAGTTCATACTCAGGTAAATGTTGTTAATCTTTAAGGTGTCACTGGACTTCTGTTTTGTTTTGCTACAAAAGATTAACATCTCTACTCCTCCGGCAACTCCAGTTTAAGCCCATTGAAATAATGTTCACTCACAATGGAATAACTGCTTCTCCATCCATATATCAATTATTAGAAATACCTTCTTCCTAATTTTGGCTTAAGAATTCTGAACCACTGTTGGGCTAGTTACTAATATGTGATGTTTCAGTGTTCCTCAGCAGCTGTAAAAAGGAATAGTAGCCTCAAAATAGAATATAAGAAATACAGAGGGTGTATGTAGTGATGGTGGTGGTGGTGATCTGTGCTTATGGCAGAAACTAGATTTGAAGCATGGCTTTGTGGTTAATAATTGAGTACCTTAGACTGAATGTGAACAGGCCACTTGATTTATAGTAATTTCTGTTATCAGTTTAGGACATAGGTATGCCTTTGAAGTTTTCAAAACTGTTCATATACATGTACATAATATTTTTTACTATAGTCCCCCCCTCCCAGCCAGTATTATTACCTCAGAAAAAGTTCGATATTGAGGGAATATAGGCTTGGCTAAGGCCTCTATGCTAGTTCTAAAGACACCCCTTATTTGCACAAATTATTCACTGCAGCTAACTTTGTTATAAAGTTCACTGTTTTCCTATGGCATAGTGTCATAAGGTTACCAACTCTGATGTAGAAATTCTTGAAGGTGTGGAGGTGGTGCTTGTGGAGGACAGATTTTGAGGAGGGGAGAGGTTTGTATTTTAGGTGATGCCATTCTCCTGAACTGCCATTTCCTTTAGGTGAACTAATTCCTGTAATATGGAAATCAGCTGTAATTTAGCCACCCCCTGGAAACTGGTAACCCTATAGTGAACTCTTTCCGTTTGCTGACACCAGCTTATTTTATGTGATCATTCATCCTGGGATGAAAAGACTCACAGTTGGTATTTTCCAGTTGTTCAACATTCATTCCCTGAATGTGTAAGCAAATAAAAGGTTGCTAACTGTGGATAAGTGATGTTGTAAACCCAGTGTTGCCTGTAGATCTCCTGGAATCACAGCTCAACTTCACACTACACACATCAGTTCCCTTGAAGAAAATGGCTGTTTTGGAGGGTGGACTCCATGGCATTATACCTCACTGAGCCCCCCCCCCCTCTCCAAACTATGCCTTCCCCCATGCTTTATTCCTAAAGCTTCAGGAATTGCCTAACCTGCAGTTGGTGACTCTCTGTAAGCCATCTAGTATTTCTTAGCTTGCTAACATCAATGTCAGTCAACATCAGTGTGACTCAAGTTTGCAGTTTTGCACACAGTTGACTTTTTCCTAAAATAAGGGACCCTAGGTGTCCTAGACAACTGTCTATTAGAATGTCTGTGTGTGATTTTAGGAATATGTGAATTAAAATGTTGTGTCCCTGGTGGATGGTCTTGGGCAAACAGCTGCCTTGCACTGTCACAAGGGCCTTTTTTTGTGAGAATGCACAGGAACGTAATTCTGGCTGGCTAGGCATCAGGGGGTGTGGCCTAATATGCAAATGAATTTCTGTTGGGCTTTTTGCTACAAAAAAAGCCCTGACTGTCTCATCTGCTGTACAAGAAGTATGGTATTAATATGGATTTGCTTTATATTCCAGAAAACAATATGTTGTTTCTCATGAACCCATGTGTTTCTGGGAGTGGAAGTGAATATGAAAAGGTTTTTCCCCCTTGAGGGCTCCCCTCTATTTTATTAATTGAATAATTCAAAAAGTGGGAGAGTGCTGAAAAAAAATTAAAATGATTTGTTTTCCATTTAGTAATGAGTTCATTTGTAATGAGTGAAAGATTTTAAAGAGAAGTTTTTATTTGCACAGTAGTATGAATAGGAAGCAAGGTGGCACAGCATAGCCTGATCCCATCAGATCTCAGAAACTAAGCAGGGTCAGTACTTGGAAGGGAAACCACAAAGGAAGACTCTGCAGAGGAAGGCAATGACAGAACACCTCTGCTTCTCATTTGCTATGAAAACCCCTTGCTGGGGTTTCCATAGATCAGCTGTGACTTGACAGAACTTTACACACACACACACAGGAGTGGTATGGAGATTTTAACATTAGAGAATTGTAATTCCTTTTTATATTGGATCTATGCAACATATTTTGTGGAATATATTAAGTGTAACTAATGTCCATAATCAATATGCTACAGTGTGTATGATAATAATACACTATTAAAAAATCAGTTATTTCAGTGTCAGAAAGTTTAACTCAGTATTTATATACTGCTGCTATTCCAGTTGTGACTGTATGTTTCTTTACAAATAATATTTTAAATATTTACTACTGTATTGATTCTTTCTGTTTTTAATGTTTATTTTTTCTCCTACCTCTCAGTACAATCTAAGGTGCAGCAATTCACAGCTCTCTCTGTCTTTCAGGTATTGGGTATCTCACAATTTTGCTTGTAGAATAATAAAGCAGTTATCCTTTTAAATTGCGTAAACATGCCATAAAGTACAATTTTATGTGCTAAGTTATGATTCATTGTATCTTGCTAAAGTGGTGGAATGAGTTTATTGCCCCCACAAACAAAAGAAAGAGACGGACACAAGGGTTTGGGTAAATTAAAGGGCCACTTTCTTTCTTTATTAATATAACTGTTGGAAGCTGCATATTTGATAAGAAAGTGTTTAGCATATATTTTTTAAGAACATGAGAGGTACCTGTTGAGTCTGACCAGTATAGCATCTTAATTTGCATGGTGGGCAACCAATTGCCCTGGAGGGTGAAAAGACAGGGCAGAGCACCTAGGAAAAGGAAAGGTCCCCTGTACAAGCACCAGTCGTTTCTGACTCTGGAGTGACGTTGCTTTCACAACGTTTTCACGGCAGACTTTTTACAGGGTGGTTTGCCATTGCCTTCCCCAGTCTTTTACACTTTCCCCCCAGCAAGCTGGGTACTCATTTTACTGACCTCGGAAGGATGGAAGGCTGAGTCAACCTTGGGCTGGCAACCTGAATCCGGCTTCCACCGGAATCAAACTCAGGTTGTGAGCAGAGAGTTCAGACCACAGTACTGGAGGACTGCTGCTTTACCATTCTGTGCCACAGGGCCGTGTGAGCACCTAAGACTTTCCTATAATGTTGCCTCTTAGCACTGATATGTTTACTGCCTCTAAATGGGATGTTCCCTTTATTCATCGTGGCCCTTGAATTACCCATCCTCTACTACTCTTTCTTATCACATCTTGCCAGCCATTAAATGGTGGCCATTACTACCTCCATGGCAACAATCCCACAATTAAATTACACACTGATGTACTTTCTTTTATCTGTCCTAAATCTCCCCCTCATTTTCATGGTTTCAGTTATATATGTGTGTAGGGGTAGTCAAATAGTAGCATACTTGGATTGACAAAGTACCTTTATGTGGCCCCAACAGCAGTAGTTAGGGTTGCGAGCTCTAGGTTGGGAAATATCTGGAAGTTTGGGGTGAGTGGAATTTGGGGAGGGGACAGGCCTCAGCAGGGTATAATGTCATAGTCAGCCTTCCAAAATAGCCACTTTATCTAGGGGAAATGATCTGGGTCATCTGGGAATCAGCTGTAATAGCAGGAATTCTTCAGGTGTCCCAGCAGTAGCTTACACCTTCACTGTGTGAGTTGTGCCGGATAAAGTATTCTTCAGAGAATGTGATAGGATGGATTTTGCTCTGGCTTGGAGTTTATTTATCATATTTTGTGTGAGAAAGGAACTACCTGCTAAGCTTTAATGGCTGGAAACCCTAAAAGGGGTTGTTTTGCTTCTCTCTGCAGTATGTGGTTTGTGTCGCTTCCTTGAGTCATATGGAGATACTTGCTTTGCAAGTATCCTGAGATTTTGGTTTGGTCCCTTCTCTTCTACCTTAAGATCCTTTACCAAGTTAAAAAAAAATGTTAACCATTTCTCTTTCATACAGGCCCGATAGTCTTAACCCAGATTTATTTCAATTTATTGTAAACCAATATGGAGAATTTTTAATAAAGGACAGGCCAATCTTGTATTCACTGCTGGCTTCACTGTGAGACTGAAGCATCTTTTCCATACATGATACGGTACCTATTATAATAAGTAGTTCAGTTTGTTTTCTAGTTAATTACTTCAGCTGTTCTTCCTTGTGGTGTTCTAATGGTTAGTGTTAAACTAGGACCCAGAGACCCAGATTCAAATCTCCACTCTATAGGGCAAACTTACTGGGTGACCTTGGTCAGTCAGTCTCAGCATAACCTGTTTGTGTTAGGGTTAAATGTAGAAGAGGATAATATTGCAAACTGCCTAGTATTCCCAATGGGGAGAAGAGCAGGATATAAATATCTGAATAAAAGGATATTAATATTTCACAGTTTGGGTTGTTTGATACCTCTTGTACAAACACACATATTTATGTAAATTGTAACATAGGATGGTCCAAATGATATGTATCTACGTTGTGAAGAGGTGTGTTATCTACATTCCAAGGCATACATTTAGAAACTCTCTCAGTAGAAATTTAAGGTCATGCTTCTGGATCATGCCTTTAGCTTTTCTGGCATTGTTTAAATCATTTTTGACTGAAGTGGGTTTGCTTCCACAAAGCTCTGACATTCACATATAAAGAGAGGCTCTTAGAGATGGATTTGACAACAGCTTCACAGCTGATCATCTTTTTAAAAGAAAGAGTTAGAAAGACTGCCTTTATGCTTGACTGTGATTTACAGGTATGAACGATGTCATGGCATCCACAGCAGCAATTACTCAAAGTGCCAGTCTGTGGTTGTGGTTAATCCATAGAGTTTAATCCAGTTCAGTCCTTTGTATGCCTGCAATTATCTGTTGCACAGAATGAAAGGAAGTGCTGAGATTTCTGTGGAACAGACAATTTCCATTTTCTCTATGCATTTGGAAATTTATTCCAGATTGCATCACAGACTTTCTATTGATGGCCTTGGGAGTTTCTGCAGTACACTATAATCACCAAGTTTGATCTCAAATTCATCTTGATTTACTTTTCTATTGCTAATTATACCTCCTGCTTCCATGCTTTGCAGTAGAGCCTGTCTCCCCAGAAGACACCACGTACCTTTTTGACACAGCCAGAGGGATCCTGTGATTCACTAAACATATCTACTGCAAATCAACCTGTTATTTTGGCAATCTCAATTACTCAGCGAACTCCTGATTTTTAGAGAAACAAATAGTCAACAGGGCAATCAGGAAACACACAGGGATAATCCTCAGAATCTTTAACTGAGAGATTCTTGAAAAAAGGGGCCATCACTTACTAATTCAGTCATTATGTCTTCATTTTTTGCTGCCACCCTTTCTCTAAGACACTATTTTTTGCTACTTTAGTGAAAGTATAGGAATATAGGAAAGGAACTCCACCTTACCCTTTTACAGTGTTATAAATTATGGCTAGATTTGATGGTTAATGAAAAAGATTAGATTCTTTTTTGGAGGTTAAGTTTATCAGTGACTAAATGGAGCCTCCAGATGAAGAGGCAGTGTTCCCCTGGATATCATTTTGTAGGGACACTGAAAAAAACTACCATTTTTTATGTTAAAATGTACTGGGTTCGAAGCATGAGGATGCCCAAGAGATAGCGAGTTCAGCTCTGTAGTCAGTGATTCAGCATAGTGAGATAGGAACAGAACTGTCTGGCAGGACCAACGGCCCGGCTTATATGCATGCAAACCTCCCCATCCCAAAACCCATTACCATCATCCCCTTACACACAACTATAGGTTAATAGCTGACCTAACGATCCCTGATGGGCCTCCTTCCTGAATCCCATTACCATCATCCCCTTACACACAACTGTAGGTTAATAGCTGGCCTAATGATCCCTGATGGGCCACCTTCCTGAATCCAGGTGGCTATTGTTTTAGGATCTCAAGCTCAGCCAGGTCTCTGCTGGCCCTAAGGCCAAACTCCAGTTCCAATACATAACAAATGTCCTTCTTCTGAGATTTTAGAGTCATCTGTCTGACCACTATGACACAGGTGCTGGAACTGATGATTCATCAAGGCAGTTTTTATGTTGCTGCTAGATGGTTTTTAAAAGATGTTACAGAAAGACAAAGAAAACTTCTAGGAAGGGAAGCATTATATAAAGAGGACAATGGAACCAAGAACTGGTAAAGAGTAATGTGGGACATAATTGTAGATAAAGGAGAGAACATGCCACCTCCCTCTGAAACTGAAGCAAACAAGGAAGCAGAAATAATGATGGGTTCAGTTTGTGCAAGGGAGAAGTGAAATTGGATTTTCAGATCAAATCAGCAGGGTTTAGAAATGTAAAGGTATCCTAAAACCCATTAAATATCTTTTTTCCTAGGATGTAACAGTGTGAATTAGTTTGTTTTCTGTACCTATTGGAACATAACTCCCACTCCCCAAACTACCTTTTATGACTTTTCTGACACATTCATCCCCTCTAACCATGTCATTTAGTATCATCAAAATAGTCACTTTTCATTGCTTTATACCTGGTACCTCAGGGCAAGGGTCTGATGAACCTGTAGACTTATGCTGTTCTTTTTAATGAGATTAATGAATATCCAAGTAGACAGCAGAAACCACCCATGTGCATCAGTGTTCAGAACAGGACTTCTACTCTGAAATGTGTGAAGTAGAACATGACCTGAGGCTACACACACACACACACACACAAAATGGTTTATTTTTAATGTGTGCTTTACATTTTCAGGTTTGAAACAAAGTAGAAAATTATTTAATCACATACAGAGGAATTCATGTGAACTACATGGTATAGTGGAGTAATATTTGTAAGTGACTTGCAATTCATAATAATTTTGCATTTTGCTTAGTGTAACTTTTTTTTTTTAATTGAAGTTGCTGTCCTGAGTTTGGTATTCTTAATCTCCTTAATGGCAAAGGACTAAGCAAATGTAAATGCTCGCACTTTAAAAACATAACTTCCACACACATTTTCCATTGGTTTTGTAATCATGAATACAGCAAGCCAGCGAACACCAAAAGCCAAAGAGGATGAAATCTTGGCAAAGATGGTGTTTCACATAGTACAAATGTGGAACAGAGATTATTTCCATAAGAGAAAATACCCATTTTCGGTAATGTATGAAAGGGAGTTAGAGAGTCTTATTTTATGAACTGGGTTGTCTGAATTTAAAAAGAACCAGGAGAATCACACATGTGATTGTGAGCATGTTGCTTCTATTAAGATGTTGTGAATATTAGATATTTTGCCAATTGTTTGTTTCCCTCAGCAACTTCATGCCCAATTCAAGGAATGGTATGATTGTCATTCAGTTAGTTACCATGCTGACATGTTCTATCCCCTCGCATAATGTTGTAGATTGAAGGTGGCCTTCATGAGCTCTGTGAGGGAAAGAGGAAGGGTAAGTGCAAGTGTGAGGAAGTTTCTGCCCATCGGAAAGAAACAGCCAGGACATTTGACCTGAGCTTGAATACATGACCCAAGAGCAGCTGTCGCCTTGCCTATGAAATCCTCCCTTGGTTGAATGGGATACAAAAAGCATTTTGCAGACATGATTCTGTCACCTTATCCAGGTGTCTGAGGTGCAGGGCTTTTTTTTTTTAACAGGAGCTGTTTTCTTGTGAAAACAGTGGGCAGCAGGACATTTTGGCTTTGGGAGGGCTTTGGTTGCTATTGAATCACCCTGCTAGGCCTTATTATGCTCAGAAGACCATTAACAGAGGCAGCTACTTTGGGACAAAAGGGCTGTTATAACACTGCTGGAGCTGCAGGGTGCAGATCTTTACCCTATAACAAAATGCATCCATATTGCATTCCATTCTCTGAGACAGGTTAACAATTTCACTTGCTGGTTTGCTGTCATAGTATTTTGAAATGGATTTATTCAAAGGACCATTTATTTGATATAAATATATGGACATAAATTAAATGCATTATGAGGCTTAAAAGGTGACTTATAATTGCAAAAGTTCACGTCTTCTCAGCTAGCATTCCTTTGATTTTTAATGTTGCTTTTCTGGATGGTACTCTATTTCAGCCATTAGGTGGCAGTATTTGAGAAGAGTTGTACGTTTGAGGTGCTGGCATCTGGGAAAAATAATGTGGGCAGTAATGGATAATCTGTAGGCGCTGAATTTGCTTTCAAGTTTCTTTGCGGATTTAGTCAAAATTCTAGAAGACTGAAAGACAAGGACCCATTAAAGCCACTTCCCTTATATAAAATGATTTTAAAAACCCTACATGCCATAACCACATCATCATTTCAATTTCATACTTCTTTCATCAACGTGGAGGACTCCCTTTTGTCACATGCAGATGGGATTGAAGTTATTTCAAGAAACCTATTGACCATGACCCTCTTAAAAATAATACTCACATTTTTGCAATATTGAGAATGTAGTGGCGTTTAATTTCTTTATAAAGAAGGAATACTTACGCCCAAATAATCTTGTAAATATATAAATTCCAGCTTGGAGCATAAACAGGGTTTGGCCCAGTTTAGCCCTCAGCTCTAAATCCACTGAAGTCTGTGTAGGACAGAATTGGGTCATAAATAGCTAAATTGCATTACAACTTGACTTAATTTATTATTTATGATGAATTGATTTTACTGCCCTGAGCAATCCAGACTCTGCACTTGGAAATAAAAAATGTAGCAAAATTAACATGCACACGCCTTATGAAGGTTAGTGTTTGTGTATGCTGTGTGTGTGCATGACAGCAGTACTTTTTTTTCACCCAGAAAGTACCTTCAGGAGAAAGCTTCTCATGGGTCATCTTGTTACATCCAGTTCTCAGTAAGTGCTTAGTTTTCACTCTTTGCTATTTCCAAAGGGACATCTTTACAAAGCACTTGGGAGTGTGTGAATGTTATGCATGTGTTTGGTGGTTGAATGTCTTTCTGAACTAAGGTCAGAGATAAAGAAGTGTGTTCTGCATCCCTAGCAGTAGAATGCTAAGCAGTGACTTCAGTGTTCTTAGAAGGGTGTAACTCTGCTTAGAATTTCATTCTAAAAAAGGGTCTCTAGTATGACACTGGGCTTTTCTGCATAGATTTTTTTCATTGGTTGCAGACCCATACTATTTTGATTGAATTTCAGCACACATTTTGTGCCTTTAATTTTCACTATGGGTTTTTTGTTGGTCCCCCTGTTTGTTTGTTTGTTTGTTTGTTTCTGGCTCTTTGGAGACCGTTTTTACTCCAATGTTGTTGTTTTTTTCCTTGAAGCTATTTTTTTAGTTGGCTTTTTCCTCATTTGTAATATTTTTCTTGGTTTTATTTGTCCCTCCCATTCCCACCCACCTCCAACCTACTATTTGGTTTTTGGAATGTCACAGTCCTTCTCCCTCACCGCAACCTGTGCACAAGTGATTTCTTTCTTTCTTTCTTTCTTTCTTTCTTTCTTTCTTTCTTTCTTTCTTTCTTTCTTTCTTTCTTTCTTTCTTTCTTTCTTTCTTTCTTTCTTTCTTTCTTTCTTTCTTTCTTTCTTTCTAGATGACACTAAAATATTGATATATTACCAGAGCACTGTAACAATAGGAGATTCTCTGAATTCCCAGCTTTCATTAAAGAGAGAGAGAGTTAGTCTCTAGCTTGCTCTCTTATGGAGATACGAGAGATATTTAAAAGGGAGGGTGTGCTGTGACAGCACTGATGACAACAGCATCCTCCCCTGAAAATCCTCTTATTGAAGGCATGTGCATGGAAGAAAACATGCTGACTCCACAACTGTGAAAATGTACAGGGAGGTCAAATGAGCAGAATATCAATTCCCAAACTGATTCCATTGCTTGTGGATTGACTCCCAATAACATCAGGAGTAAGTTAAGTGTATGGAAAAGCCAATTGTTCCTGCCACACTGTGCACTTGTGGTTTAGCAATGACTTAGGTGTACTTATAGTCATACCCAAATGGTGATGAGGAAGTGACACAAAACACAAGGCAGATTATTGTTGCAAAGATCCAAGCTGTTGAAAATACGGGACATAATTGTACATAAAAGTGAACCAATTTCAAAAATTAATTCATATCCCATTTAGTTATTAGGGGGTTAGGCACCTTTCCTATGAGGAAAGGGTGAAGAGTCTGGGACTTTTCAGTTTACAACAGAGACAACTAAGAGGGAGATATGATAGAGGTTTATAAAAATATACATGAGGTGGAGATAGTTGACAAAGAAATTTTTATCTCTCTCCCCAGATACTAGAACTTAAGGGCATCCAATGAAGTTGATGGGCAGTAGATTCAGGACAGACAAAAGCAAATACGCTACACTGCAAGTGATCAAAATGTAGAATTTGCTGCCAGAAGCTGGCCATAGGCATAGACACAGTCTTTAAAAGGGTATTAGATAGTTTCATGGAAGATAAGTCCATTAGTGGCTACTTTCCATGGTGAGTGAGGAGAACCCCCATGTTCTTAAGCAGCCAGCTTCTGAATCCCATTGCCAGGAGGCAATATAAGGGAAGGTCTTGTCCTTTGTACCCTGTTGTTAGCCCTCCAAAGGAACTTTTTGGCCACTGTGTGAGGCAGGATGCTGGACTAGATGGACCACCGATCTGAACCAGCAGGGCTCTTCTTATGTTTTTACATATATGTTTGTGCAGTTTAGTGAATATCATATTGCTGCATTTCACCCATTCATTATCTCTTTTCTTATGGCTTTAAGGAATTCCATGCTTTTTATCATCATTCTCATCATCTTGAGATACCAGAAGCCCCCAACTCTACCATGGCTATGTGCGAACATGAATATTGCTGCCTCTTTGCTAACATTTTGTAGGATCCAACTTTTTCATCTCCCCCCCCTTTTTTTTTTTACTAACAGAACACTAATTCTGATTTCAATCTACAACCAGTCAAGTATAGTCTTATGGTCATTGAGATTGAAGGTGAATATGAGTTGGAGAGGGCAGTTCTGAATTGTATCTTCATAAATAGATGTTTTCTGGAATTATGTGTTGCCATTATTGAGCATGATACATGAAAAATGTAACATTTCAGTATTTGTTTGAGAAGTGTTTCAGGTATAATAAATACACACACAATACCTGAAGTGATTTCCCCTCTCCACCTGCATAACATGAAAAAGTGTTTACAACATTCTTATCCCTTGAAAGAGGAAATTATTAGCTATATGGAGTTCAGTTTACCATATGTTGAGTATCTAGTGGTGTGCCTATCTGCCAGCCTGTAGAAACACAAAGGCTGATCTGAGGATCTAATCTCTGAATATGATAGAATGAAACAATATATGGATAAAAGATAAAAAGCAGCTGAGTGGGAAGAGATGGAAAGAAAAGTGTTTGAGATTAGGCAAAGAAAAGAGGTCTAGTATATATCTATTATGTCTGATTGACAAAATAAAATGTAATAGAAAACAAGTAAGTGAGTAGGAGTCAATGGAAATTTACATATAGAATTGTTCAATAAACCACTGTGTAATAGTTATTTTCTTGATAATAATAAAAGTGCAGTTCTAAGCAGAGTTACATTGTTTTAAGCCCATGGTCTAACTCTGCTTTGACCTGTGCTGTGTATGTTACACATTATTATCTGTTACTTATTACTTGATTTCCAGTGGCATGTAATATCCCCCCTCCTGGTGATGAAATCAATGAGCATAGACTGGAGTAACTCAATATAGGATTTCAAATCACTCCACTTTCCAATATATAGGACAGATAGACTCCATTCTAGCTGCATCTGAAGAAGTGAGCAGTGACTCACAAAAGCTCATACCCTGCGACAAATGTTGTTAGTCTTTAAGGTGCTAATGGACTCTTGCTCTTTTCTACTGCTACAGACAGACTAACATGGCTACCCATCTTGATCTATCTCCACTAGAACCTTCCTCCAACTTGTGGCTCCTTTTATTGGAAGAAGAGCCACTTAAGTTGGAGGAAGTCTCCTTAGGCTAAAGGGCAGCTCCTTGAGGGATAATTAATCTGTCCCATTGAACTGCAGTAGACTTGCCATGCAGAAGAGCCTCGGTGTAGATTGAATCAACATCCACACTGCTTAGTTAGCAGTTATTTGTTTACTGTTATTTTTAATCAGTATTTGGTAGGAATCTAATGTAAGATGAAAAGTTAAAATCTTTGCACGACTGGGTTTTCTTGTTTGCTTTGTTAATAACCAGTATGATTCTCATCAGAAACCCATAACTGGAGATTTGATATAGCAGTGAACAAACAGTGCTATGTTAAGCACCTTCCATCCATCCCTGACTCCACTTAAAGATGTACATTAATTATTCTGCTGAAATGTGGAATTACTCATTCTATATTTGCCTGGAGAATGATAATGACATTGATGATTTTCTTGTCAGACAAAGCAGTAGGCTGGGCTGGGGACTTCAATAAACATCAACATAGGTAAAGCTGATCAGTTAATGATATGGACAAGTAATACACTCTGAGCAGCTGCTCCAGTAGAGTTTGAAATTTCCTTCATGCAACAAGCAGTGGGGACTATCAATGTGGCCTTAACCCTATTCTGATATATAACTGTGGTTTTTTTAAGCTCATCAGCCTAATCCTTATGTTGTATCAAGCAACCTGGAACTATTATGAGGGTGTGTTTGTTTTTGTTTGTTTGTTTTGACAGGCAAGTAGCTTTATTCCCCTTTTGCCATTACTGGCATACGTGGCATTGACACCTTTCCATCTGTTTTTTGCCTCTCATTTACTTGTTTCTGTGCCAGGTCAGCTTCAAGCCATTAAAAATTATTCACTGATGGATTTTTATTTGTGTACTTGTTTGCATTATGCTTAGAGCATCTTTTAGTTTTATTTAGCAGGGTATTTCGTGTAGTACAGAGACAGTGCAAGACTATAAGAAGAACTCTGCGGGACTGGATACAGGATTAATCCAGGACAGCATCCTTTTACTGCCAGTAACCAGCCATATGCTGTGTAATGCTACATCTGTCAATAATAAGACCTTGAGGCTACAAGAATTTATTGCAGCACGTTTATCTGGCATGTGGGCGGGGCTGGTGCTAGGGTTTTTGGTGCCCTAGGCAAGCTGCCCACTAGCACCCCCCACCCCAATATTTAAAAAGAACCAGAATTGTAGGAGAAATGAAGAAACTTGAAATTATTTACATTTTTAATTTACAGTTTTTTTATTTTAAATTTTAATTTTTTTAAAAAAACAAACCCTGTGAGATTAAGCAATAAAAATTGTGAGAATACTACTTGATCCTTTTAGCTGAAGGTGACAGGGACAAGACCTTGTGCATGCAAGAAAGATGCTCTACCACCCCATGGCTCTGTTAAAGTAGAGTAGGAAGGATGAGTGGCAGTATACAACTTCAACAGGAGCCAATTTTTAGAAATTGTAATTGGCTCTTCTTCAGCTTTTACAATTGGTTAATTTATCCCTGCTGGGCTCTGAGGAGCGCACTGTGCAGGCGCCATTCACTTTCGTGTTTCCCTGATCTGTAATGAACCTGGGGAATGCAAAACCAACCAGGCAGCGTCTGTATTCCATGGAGCCTGCTTTCCATTGGGGAAGGCAGGCTCCAAGGAGCACACACATTGCACATGGGGAGAGGGGGTGCCTGGCGGTGCCCCCTAGACCAGGTGACACCCTAGGGGGCACCTCCAGGCAGCTGCCTACTTGGCCTACTCCCATGCACTGGTCATGCATGTGGGTCTGAGACCTGGACAAGAGAGGGCAAAACACTTGCCCTAAAAGAACTGTCTCCTTCAGGTTTCTCAGTCCTCCATCAGCCCCAAACTGTGAGGCAGGGTGGTGGCAATACTCATCCATGAGAAATTTTACTTCAGGGCACTCCCCATTCCAAAGATCACCACCATTGATTGTGTAGGCCTGGTCTGGGAATCGGAAGAGAGCTTGGCTGTCTGTCTAGTGTACTGTCTGCCTAGCACCCTAACAGACAGCCTACTGAGGCTGCTTGAGGCAGTAGCAGGCTGGGCTTGGAATTCCTAAGACTTACAGTTCTTGGGGGTTTTGACGTCTATGTTGACAGTGCTTTCACTCAGCAGGCATTGGACCTGGTGTCTTCCATGGCAGCACTAGGGTTCTCCCAGATTGTATCAGGCCTCACACATCAAGCAGGCCATATGCTGGATTTGGACTTTGCCATGGGGATAGATATGGATCTGATGGCCAATATGTTGGTGCCGTGATCAGATCACCATGATCTTCTATGGCAAGTGAATTTATGCTTGCCTGCAGATACTAATGAACCCAATTGGGGTACAGAATGCTCTGCAGGAACCGATGCCCTCCGACAGTCCCTTGGATGAGACTGAAATTCCTGTCTCTCTGAAGCCATCAATAAAATCACTCCCCAGCATCCTCTCCATTCCCAGCATAAAACATCCCCTTGGTACACCATGGATCTCAGGGGGATGAAATGGGAATTCAGATGACTACAGCAAGTTTGGTGGTGAATTCATGATGAAGCTTCGGAGAACATCTTATAGGACACTATGAAATCTTATAGATGGCAGTGAAGGCTTCTAAAAAGGATTTTTATACAGCCTCTTTTACATCTGCTAGCTCTTAGTGCAATTATTTAGGGTAATCAGGTCTTTAATATCTCTCACAGAAAGAACACAAAATAATAGGAATTCAGCCATTAGGTATGAGGCATTTGCAAGTCTTACCACTGTGCCACAACCTCCCAGCCAATATTGATATGGTATTAGAGCTGGAGGCCCATTGGCCATCTTTGGGTTCTGTACTTAAAAACTTCAGCTGGCTTTCTAGAGCCAATGTTGACAGGATTTTAGGTGCTGTTAGGCCAACCACATGCCTCTTAGGCTCATGTCCTTCATGGCTGATGAAAGTCAGGGGTGAGGAAATATGAGGTCCCCTGGTGGACATTATGAAGCTGTCGTTGGGTTCAGGGGCCAATCCAGAGGGACTGAAGGAGGCTGTTTTTATGTTGCTTTTGAAGAAACCAACTTTAAATCCTATGGATCTGTTCAATTACTGCCCAGTCTCAAATCTTTCATTTCTTGGCAAGGTAATTAAGAGAGCAGCAGAACAGCTCCAGAAATTCCTGTATTTCATATTGGCATTGGATCCATTCCAGTCTGGCTTCTGCCCTGGCCAAAGGCAGAGATGGTGTTGATCACTCTCACAGATGATCTCCACAGACAGTTGGATCAAGATGGATCAGCGCTGGTTGATTACGATCTTCTGACCTACTGCCTTGCTGATGTTGAAGTCCATGGGGTGGCCTTGAAGTGACATGTCATTTCTCCCTGGTCAGGGACAGAGGGTGGTACTGGGAGAGAGATTGCCAACCAGGCACCTGCTAGTATGTGGAGTCCCTCAGGGGTCAATCCTCTCCCAAATGTTATTTAACATCTATATGCACCCCCTTGCCCAGATGACATGGAGTTTTGGGCTGGGATGTTAGCAGTACACTGATGACACCCAGCTATATTTGTTGGTGAGCAGCTGATACTGCTCCTATAAATACAGCCAAGGGTTTGGAGGCTGAAGTGGGATGACTAAAGCAGGGTCAGTTGAAACTGAATCCTGGTAAAAAGAATGCCAACTTCTGGCCCTTGAAGGTGTGCCCTTAACACTGGCACCAATAGTCAAGAGCCTGGGTGTGACATTGGATGCCTCCGTATCAATGGAGGTCCAGGTTACAAAGGTTGCCAGACTGACATTTTTCCAGCTTTGTCAGGTCAGGCAATTAGCTCCCTACCTGTCTTGCTCCCACCTAGCCACAGTAATCCATGCAACAGTCACTTTCAGAATAGATTACGGTAACTTGTTCTCCATGGGCCTACCCTTGAGACTGACCCAGAAGCTCCAACTGATCTAGACTGCAACTGCATGGGTCCTTACCAGGACCCCCCATATGGCATACATTCAACCTGAGCTGGGTGAGCTGCACTGGCTTCTAGTGGAGCTCTGGATCAGGTTCAAGGTCTTGGTTTTGTCCTTTAAGTCCCATAAAAGTCTGGGACCTATGTACCTTCAGGACTGCCTCTTCCAGTATACCCCCAGAAGATCATTATGCTCAAGAGTCAAGAACCTTCTATTGGTCCCAAGCCTGAGATAGATCTGGCTGTCCTTAATGAGGGCCAGGGCCCTTACGTGGTAGAACTCTCTGCTGGATAACATCAGCTACCTTTCTGCAGGACATGTAAGGCAGAAATGTTCCACCAGGCATTTGGTTGAGGACAGTGATGATTATAATATAGTCTGGCCCTCTTCCTTTCATATCTCCTCTACCCTCTCACCCCTGTGGAGCTGTGACATCTCCTGCAAGCTTTTTGCCATTAGATGGGTTGGACTATGTTAAATGTCTTAGATGATAATGAAGAAGACTGTAGATTTATACCCTGCCCTTCTCTCTAAATCAGAGTCTCAGAGTGTCTTACAATCTCCTTTATCTTCTTCCCCCACAACAGACACCCTGTGAGGTGGGTGGAGTTGAGAGAGTTTTCACAGAAGTTGCCTTTTCAAAGACAACTCTGCAAGAGCTATGGCCCACCCAATGTCATTCCAGCAGCTGCAAGTGGAGGAGTGGGGAAACACTGGCTGAAACACTGCCACCTAGTGGTGTGACCAGCTGGCCAACCAATAGCTCAGTTCTGTCCCTAGTGGGAGTCAGGGTACCCCAACTTACAACCCTGAGGGCTCCATGCAAGCAATATTACTATTTTGCCTTCAGTTTCTCCCCCCTCCCCCCACCAAATGGTTCCTGAGGGTGCAATACCTAGTGCTTTCATCCCAATATATTATAGTGCCTGGAAATTGGTTGCTCAAGATCTTGCACAAATGGAAATGCAAGTTTTTGAGTTATTTACAATGATTTTGACTTAGTTCAAGCCTTTTTCTTGCATTTCTACATGTGCAACAGTTATAGCACAAGCAGAAATTTTGTGCTGAATCCTCATCCAACCCAATATTTCTGTAGCTTGAAGATACAGGTGTTTTGTTCCCATTCCAAAGAAGAAGTTGCTAGTTTTGCCTCTGAATGGCTTCTTCACATTTTATTTACAAATCTAGCAGTATCATGACTATTCACAGTATCTCATTTTTAAATGTCATAGTCAAATTGTTCAGTGCTTCACTATTATAGATTCTGCATTGCTGTAATGCAATGTATTCATATTGAAGATGTTAATATACTTTTAAAGATTTTCTGAAAGTATATGTCTTCCACTCTAAATGGACTATAGAAAGATTTTTGTAGATGAATGCGGACACTGATGGGATATACTGGATTAACAAAAGTCAGTTTAAATTATTATTTTTAAAAAGTCTTGCATGACAGTATTTTAAAATGAAGATGGTTGCACAAAGACTTTTTAATGCATCTTGTTATTTCATTTTAGTTGACCATCTGTGAAGGACAAGACACGACCATTCTATCTATAAATCCAGGGCTTTTTTTTTGAGCAGGAACTCATAGGAACGCAGTTCCAGCTGGCTTGGCATCAAGGGGTGTGGCTTGATGTGCAAATTTTTTTCCTGCTGGGCTTTTTCCACACACACAAAAAAACCCCCTTGTGAAACAGCGGTGATGTCAGTGGCTGAGGTCTAATATGCAAATGAGTTCCTGCTGGGCTTTTTAAACAAAAAAGCCCTGTAAAAATCCCAAAAGATTTCTCTTTTGTATGATTTTCTAATACCATCCAAAATAAGTTAACTAAAAAACAAAACGTGAAGTATTTAGGGGGGAAAAAACCACTTTGGCTAAATGCCTGAGATGCCAACAAATAGTTTTCAAGGGGTTGGGTGGGTGTCATCTTTTAAAAGAGCTCTTAGATGAAGTATTGAGGAGACAGAGGGCAGTTTATGTGACTCCACTTTAGCTAGCTGAGGGTCTATGGAGCTGTTAGCACTTGGTAATCACCAGTTACCTGCATTTATCTACATTACCTGGTCAATTTGGGAAAGGTCACTCTAGTTCTACTAGAAACTGTTTTTCATTTGGTTTTACTGTTCCAACATTATTGATCTAAGTCACTCATTCCAAATTGTCTCACAAGGTCTTTGTTCTTTAAATGTGAACAGAGTTGAGAAGATGCAATTCAAGAAAGGAAAGGTGTTTTCCCTCACCCTTCTTTCTTTTCAGTCTTTATGAAAAAATTGCAAGAAAATATGTGTGGAAGGATGTAATCTTGGACCCATTTGTATACAGTGGATTGGCATTTGAGGGGTTTGCCATAACTTTTCTCTTCTTTACAGACATCAAGACCTTGATTTCTGAGCAGTTGTAACCGAACATGGGATTCAGTTCCGAGTTCCAGGTTGTGTGTAAGGGGCTACCTTGTCCCTTGACATTGGTCAGCTCATTTTCTCTTATTATTCTGAAGAATCCCTTACTGGATGCTGCTGCGTGAAAGGCATTTTAGATTAATGATAAGAACATAGTAAAGTCACTGGTTGAACTTAAAATCTGTGGAAACAGACCTCACTCTCTAGTTCTAGCAGTTGCCTACATGAGGGAAATGGTACAATACAGTGTTTTAGGACTTTTTGAAGCCAAGTGGAGTGCTTCCTATGGATGCTTCCTCATTTCAGAACTTCAGAAAGCAGCTTCATGGGGCTTGGACTGTCCTATTAGGATCATTTTGCACTGTTCAATTGTCTTTTAATTCTATACATGGGCACTTGCCTTGATTCCATTATTACTGAGTGTGATAATCTTACTCAGAGTCACTACCACCCTCTTCACGTCCTGTAACACAGGCTCAGGGTTACAGGTAGTTCAGGCAATCGTGGTTCACCACCTGTGTTTCCTATTTTGAAAACACGTAGAAAGCCATGACCATACACATACTCACAGAAACATCACCAGATGGCGTAGCCGTGTCCCCTTTAATAATCACACCTCACTCAGACACTGTACAGAGCTATTTGCCTGGGTATGGTGGACATTCTCCACCTGAAAACCAAGCCTGCCTGCCAGATACAAGTGGGAGAAAAACAGAAATGACCAGGACTTCTTTTGTAGCAGGAGCTCCTTTGCATATTAGGCTATAGCCACCAATCCTCCAAGAGTTTACAGTGTAGCCAATCCTCCAAGAGTTTACAGCAGATCCTGTAAGAAGAGACTTGTAAGCTCTGGAAGGATTGGCTACATTGGGGGCGGGGTGTGTGTGTAACCCAGAGGTTTTTTTGAGCAGGAATGCTCAAGAATGCAGTTCCAACTGGCTTGACATCAGGGGTGTGTGACCTAATATGCAAATAAGTTCCTGCTACAAAAAAGCCCTGAGAGTGACACTCTGATTTTTCATCCTAATCTCTATGGTAAAATGTCATAGAGACTGAGTGTTGCTTGTACTATGGCTGCTGCCCGGGCTAGCATAAGCCTGAAGAAGGTATTGTTCTGGTGCTGCTGCCATCACCATCAGAATCCTCTTCCTCCTACTTCTGTCCATACTTCTGGCAAAGAGGCACCCCCTGCTACCACACTCTTCCACTGCCTGGTCTGAGAGCAGCCCTTGGCTGGCCATGGTACCACTTCCAGACATGGTCACCCCCACCCCCTGCATTTTGGTGCCAGGCTGAGAGCTCCCTGAAGTGCAATGGTGCAGGAGACATTGGCCCAGCAGCCAGTTTCCTCCAGGAAGAGTTTTCTCTTGGCTAGCCTGGTTGGTTTTCTTCCCCACTTCTTCTGCTTCTCTGTTTGAAACCATATAACTGTGCTGTGAGAATCAGTGATGAGGGATGGGGGAAAGTACTGGCTCCAACAGAGTATATGCTCTCTCTGCCCTGCCTGTTCTCCAAGCCCTGCACCAGAAGACCCAGACCTTTTTTGACCTTGTGGGCACCTTTGAAATTCTGACATAGGGTGGAAGTAGCAAGTGTAGAGTAGCTGCCACAGGAGGTAGAGCCAGCCACAAAATAGCAGCCACAGGAGGTGGAACCAACCACAAAATGGCTGCTTCGGGAGATGGAACCAACCACACAGAATGTCAGGGAGAAAGGTTATACTTAATTCTGATACTAACTCTTCAACATTTCAGGCAGAAGCACTGTTTAACAGGATTTTCTTGCATATACATAGCTTACCTTCAGTCACACAGTGAAGATCCTTTGCTACAGTGCCAGCTGCTTCCCAAGCATAGCCAATCAGATCTCCAGTGGCCACTTTACATTTCTTGACAATGATTCCCTGATTTAGGTCTGTGAAGTAATAAAGGTCAAATTAGTGATAGATCTTAGCTGACTGTAATAAAATATCAGCTGCTGCAACTAGTATCAATTCATTCTTCATGGAACTAACCATGTCAAAAGGGCAAAAGAAGAACTCTGTGAGAGACCTTCCTGTGATTCAGTCTTAATACTTGCTGCACAAGAAAGCAAGTGCTATAGATTAGGCTTATTTTTACAACTACACTGGCAGTAAACCACAAGACAGGATTCTAGAAGAAAAGCTATAGACATGACATATTAGAGACTAATTCATTTCAGCGTTACTCTTCACAGACAACAGGCTATGTCATCAGACAGTTGAATTACACCAGCAGGGAAGAAATAATGTGTCAGCAAGGCAGTACCAATATATCGGATTAAGGTATCAGGGGAAAAAGGTGGGTTGGGCAAAATTTGTGGCTTGAATTCATATGGCTTGGGTAGAAGAGAGACTTGCTGCCTTCAGTTCCTATGGCCTTTAACCTGTCAGTCCCACCTCTCTTTTCCCCACATTTCAAAGACTTTAGCACATGACAGCTTTAGCACATGGAGTGCATTTTAGTGAGAAAGCAGCATAGAGAAAATGGCCATGGATCACCCAGGAGATTGGAGAAGGTACCAGGAAGGAATCATAATTCTGAAAAAGATAAAAAGAAAACTTGAGGAAAGAAAGCAGCATGCAGTCCAATAGTGTGATAGTAACAGCATCTAACAAATACCAACATCAAATCTTCAGCCTTCTCTTGGATGTTTCTTGTATAAAACTATTGCATTTCCTGAAATACTTTTAGAAACTCAGCTAAATATAAACAGCAAAGAGACTGTTCTTCCTAGGAAGAGCTGTGCCTTTGACCCCATTACTCAGCCTAACCAAATCCTACAACAGTTTTCTACTCAGTAGACTGAAAATTACTGGTGTGTTGGAAATAAACACTATTTTTGGCTTTGCTTTTGTCACACTCCCAGCTTTGCATTCTGCAGCCAGGGAACACTTCAATCTACCACTCCATTGATTTTGGATGGTTCCACAACAGTCAGCTGTTGCCATCGATCATATATGTGTTGGCAGAGTAATTAACACAGCAACTGTGCACAACCTGATTAAAATGTAGATGAAGGATTATTTAGGAATTAACATACTTGATAGGAAAGAAGAGAGAGATAGGTTCCTAACTACATCTCTAGCTGAGAGAGAAGCTAAGACTGAGTGTGGCACTTCCAAGAAGAAGTGTGAAATTGCTTCTGGAGACAGAGGAGGAATGACACTTAACAGGCGAGAAGATGTACCTCAGTATCCTAATTGTTTTCTTACTGCCACTTGCAGGGTCTTCTCCTCTTCTTTATACACCAGATATTGCCTTTTCCAACAGTGTGCACTTATAACAGTGGTTCTAGATGTCAGTAACAATCTGCAAGAACAATCCTGTTCTTTCTGTGGACTCCTGGTTTTTGCAGGAGTCCATTGATTGCATTTGTCCTATGATTATGGAACAGTAGCTTAGTTTCTCTGGTGTGGATTTTCTTTGTGTTACGGTTTCAACTTTCCCTCTGAATGATACATGCTTCACATGATTCGGATCATACTGCTCAAGGTCATACGATTAAATAACTGCTCTCTTATTCCAGTTGATCCTATTTGTTTATTGCAACTTCCTGGCTTCAGAACTCTGAGGCAAGCAACAGCTACCATTGTTGCCTTTACCAAAAATTTATTGACAATATAATGATGTTAAGAAATAGCACCATTTTCATCTTACCTGCAGTCTTTGGGAAGTCCTGCTGCTGAAGTCACATTAAAATGTTTTCATTGGCACTGTGGTGCCAATTAAGAATTAGTGCCATTTCCCAGCATGTATTTTGGGTTTGTTTGTTCTTTATAGGGGAAAATATAAATCTGAAAGAGATAGCATGGAACATCTAGCTAGACTTAGTTGCAGTTAGGATGCATACTTAATGGTGGTGGTGGTTGGTGGGGCATTCTACATCTCGTTCCCTAGGAACTGGATTCAGGGTTATTAGGCATTGTTTCATACAAGCGTGAGTATGTGGGAACAGTGATAAAGTGCATGAAGTGGTAGTGCAAATTGGTTCGTATTAGGAAAAATAGGTTGTGTGGTCCTACTTCCACAGATGCTTGTGAACAGAATGAGGACAATCAGACTAGAACTCTGGCACAATATCCATTGAGTGTGAATTCCTTTTTGCAATCCCGTATGTAGCTAATGTCAAAATAGCATTAACTGGTTTACAGAAAAGGATCCCATAGTGGAACTAACATTATTGTATCTGAATATGTCATGTAAAATTTTTGGAGTTTTCCCAACTACTTAATCCAAAAGAGGCATATACTATCAATCAACAGTTTCTTTATTCAGTCTAACAATTTTAAGCAGCAGTAGATAGATTCTTGTCCATTTTGTATAGGTAGCACTAGCAGCTGTTAATTTTCCCTTCTGGTAAGAAATGACTGTTGACAAATACCAGCGTCAATAGATGTAAGCTGATCAGCATTCACTAGGCATGAAGACATGCAGCATCCATGTGAAATCAAGGGCTTTGTGAATCAATAGTAGGTCTACACTTTGCTCTCCCTGAAATTATTAATCGTTAAGGCAAAGAGGAGTTATTGACACATTTTCTGCAGTAAATAAAAGTAGGTGACAAGGAAATTTTAGATGAATTAACCTTCTTTATTTAAGTTACTCATATATCAATTCTAAAACCTATCTGAAATAATAAGATCCACAGTTGTTGTTTTTAATACAGCCAATGAGGAAAATGTGGAAAAGCAAGGTTGAGTGGTTTCCAATAACATTACGAATGGGTGGAAGGGTTTACTAGATGTTAACTTGGAAATTCCATAGTTTTTGGATGTTCTCATTTTGAATATATATGTTTTTTCATGAAATACTTTTTTATAGGATTCTGCTTCTATTTCGAATGTTCTCTTAAAGATGTAATCTAATGCAAGTTGTAATGCTCTGATGTTGCCCCTTTACTGTTATTAATTTACTCTGCTATACTCAGGGTAAATCCCACCCCCAGTAGATTTTGGTTAAATAATCCCATCGTTCGCACTATTGTGAAAGGTTAATGGAACTTAACTTTGGATAGCACAGCCTAGAGAACTGTGATTTCCCAAGCTTTTTGAGCCTGTGGGCCTCTTTGGAATTTTGACAGGGTTGCAGACACAACCACAAAGTGGCTGCTATGGGAGGTTGATCCAACCACAAAATGGCTGTTGTAGGAGGTGGAGCCACACATAAACTCACAAACAGACACAGCCCAAATGCAGGAGAGAAAAGGCATAATTTTTAGGATATGCTGGGAAAGACAAAATGAGAGAAAGACTAAAACCAGTACTGTGGTGTAAACTGCCACTAAAACAACTTTATTTTAATCTGTGCAGCCAGTAACATCTCCAGCCCTACCTATTTCTAAAAATCCTTGATAGGCACCAGGAAAGGCGTCAATGGAAACTATGGGTACCATGTTGGGGACCCCAATCCTAGATCAAGGCCCAACTGGACCTGTTACCTTCCCTTCTACTCACCTTCACTCCTGAAGATATATTTACAGGATTCTCTCCTTCTGATGTGGTATCACCTTCACTGACTTTCCTAACCAAATAAAATTACTGCTGTTGTGTGTGTTTAAACGTTTCATTTCTGGTCACAAAAGAACTCCGCTGCTCATAGGAGTCCTGTAAGTGCAGAGCTGGTGCCACTCCTTTCATGACTGCAAAACTCAAATCCATGAATGGAAGGTAACCTAAATCCAAACAATAATTATCCTAGCTGTGTATAGCAGAAGAACTAGGAACCTAAGAGATTAATAAATAGAAAGTGTTTCATTATTGCTTGGCAACTTGAAAATAAAAGCACACTTATTCTCCTCACCTTCTCTTCTGCTCGAGACCAAGCCCCAGGGTCTTTATCCTGGCAGCAAAGACGTGCAATGTAGCTTTTATAAAAATTGTACCAGGTGTTCTGCTTTCTCCATTTTAAAAGTTGGGAACTAGTAAATCCATCAGTCCATGGCTGAGGAAGGGATCCACCACCCTTCAAGTCACCACATGCTGCCCCATCAGCCATTGTGGGGATGGAATCCAATATGTGTGGATCAATGACAGCTTCTGGATAACTGAAAGGGGGAGGAAACAGTATATTGAGTATGAAGTAAAGGTAAACTATGAAATGTTCTTGTCCACCAGACTAATTCCCAGAGATTGTACACATTATACCTTTTTTGGTGTGGCTTGATAGATTGACTGTATACAGTAGAAGCATAATTTTGAAGATTTGTTGGAAATGCCTTAGATATGTTTGCCAGTCTCTTCAAAACTGTTTGTACATTAACATTGCAAATGATGAAATTCTGTTTTCACCTGGTTTAAATGTTATGTACAAGGCTTTTTCCCTTTCTTCTTCCAGATTAAGGATTAGATAATGTTTTTTTCTTCAGTGGACTCAGTGCCCTTGAGGTGACTGGGGGAAAAAGGTACCTCATTGTAAGCATCAGTCAGAAGTAGAAATTGAGCAGTTAATTTTTAATCACTGACCTGAGGCACATAATGGGTTTCATATGCCAAAACTACTGATTCTTAGCAAACTGCAGATGGGAACAGAAATAGCGTTTCCAAAAAGTGTAGTAAAACAGCATCACAGATAAGGGAAAAGAGGACAGTCATCCCTTAAAAATGTCATTAGAGCCCTAGCTGAGAAGTTGTTGTCTTAAATAATTCTTCTGACAGAGACACAAAGTATTGTCCCCATTTTTAGCTCTGGGAGTTTTCCCTCAAACACATCTTCCCATATGTTCACAGCCTACTGGACAGCTCCTAAAAAGTGCTGCTGTTGTGGGGGAAAGTCCCTGTCACTGAAAATAAGCATAATTGGACTGATTTTTTTTTAGATTTCTGGTTGGTTTCTATCATCAAAATCGTATTTCATTGTTTATTGAATGCCCCATCCTGTTGATTCTATTGACTCACTCTGTAATCTGCCTTGAGTCCCAGTGAAAAAAGAGGACTATAAATAACATAAATATAAAGATCTCCATACACGATATAGACTATAGAGATCAGTTCTCCTGGAGAAAATAGCTGCTTTGGAAAGAGAACTCTGTGGCATTAAAGCCCATTGAGATCACCCACATCCTCCCCAAACTCCACCCTCCCTGGGCACACACCCCTAATCTTGAGGAATTTTCCAAGCCAGATTTATTTATTTATAATTTAGATTTGGCAACTGTACAGGGTTTTTTTAAAATTAAAAATGTCTAGAAACATAGATAGCCTGATAGGCTAACTCTGTGTTAGAATTTTACATCTAAAAACTTGTTTAGGAAGAATGCCATCAGATTTTCTTAAAATATGCACAGTAACTTAGTTCACTGCTAAGGGATTGCTTTGCAGAAATTAACTTTAGTCATATATTGGAAGTTATCCTACTATGAGGAGAATTGCAAAAGATACCAACAAATGCTAACTAGAAGTGTAGTGTTCTTCTGATGAGTGGCTATGATGAATTACATAATCTCTGCAAATTCAGTGTGCAATTCAATTGCTTATAGTGGTATTCATATACTGCTCTTGGTTGCCTGATCCATCTTTGTATCTGTAGCTTTGTCAGATGAATAACAGTTATGCCAGTCAGCTTGTGTAGAGCTGGACATCCAAATCAAGAACCCTAGTCTCCATTCAATATCTGACTAGCACTATTGCCAGTTATGTGACAGAACTGTGTCTGCAGACTTGGCTGCAAGATTGAGGTGATCAGAGTATAAAGAAAATATGTTTTATATTAAAACTTAAATGCATCTATTGTAATAGTTTCATTGTAAACTAACAGTTGCCAGAAGTAAATTACTTAGCAGGAAAGTGAAATGTATGTTAAGTCAGAAAGAGATTTAAATCTTACAATGCTATGTCCACAATTTTAATTTTAAAAAGAGCTTTAATAGGAATACTGCATTAATTTCCAATGCTAAAATGGGTAATATAATTTGCAATTAATTTTTCAAAGTAGATAGGTATGTTAATGGGATATGAGTCATCAGGAATGTGCATCTCAGAACATCTTCTGGGAACATAATATACCAGTAGGCTATATTTGTGCACCATCCTAAGCAGAATTACACCCCTTCAAGGCCGTTGGCTTCAATGGACCAAGAAAGGGGTGACTGTGCTTAGGATAGCAATATTAGTATAATTAAGTTTTCTTAATTTGGGGGACTAATGGGGCTTTTTGTGATACATGTACATTTGCTTTAGGGTTATCTAGGAATATTATCTAGGAAATATGAGAATAAATGAAAGTGAGTTTGTCCCACTTGTAGAGTGGTAGACAAATTCAGCAATCAGTTAAATTAGTTTTGTGAATGTTACTGGGAGATTGTGCTGCCTATTTCATTGTTTGCTTTATGTACCTCTGAATCATGTGTGCATTCAAAATGTTGCCCATCTGAATTTGAAGTCATGGTGCTTCTAGTGTTATGATCACTGAGCATGGGTTAGATCCACAGAGCATTTCTGCTGATGGACAGAACTTCCATCAGCGGAGCAGACTTTCCTCCCCCCCCTCCTGCTGCAGCCCAAAATGATCCTGAAATGATATACTGGAACATCATGAAGGGGTACTTGAGATAGTCTTACCAGGCCCCTGCCACCATTCTTCACTCCAGCAAACCAACAATGGGTGGCAGGAAACAACATTGCGATGTCTGCAGCAGGAATCAGCAAGAATTACCCCCTTTCCATTTGCAGAAATCCTCAATGGAATCCAGTGTTGCTATCAACAATGTGCTAGGCTCTGTTCAGGACACTGGATTGTAGGCCTTTATGCCATGCATAAAGCTACAAGTGTAACCATGGCAAGTGAGGAAAGGACACCATCTTAATCAGACCAAAGTGGGACAGTGTAGAGTGTGCTAGGCATCTATGAACCAAGCTTAAGAAACAAACAGGACAGATTTGGATCAGGGCTGTGACATACCTATAGTACTTATGCAGCATATGAAGTTCAAATAGAGAATAATAGGCATGAGTAATATATGCTAAAAAGGCTATATGCTTGCACATTTCTTTCTTGTTATCGCCCTTTTACTCCAGGGTGCTTTGATTTGGCCTAATAATAATTATGCTTTATAGTTTAACTCAGGTGATATGAAATGTTTTAAATAAAATAAATAGAGCAGCTGCTATTGGCCTTGTGTCACATCTTTGCAAAGTTATTTCTTCACCAATTACGACTAAATAGATAATAAATTAATATCTATCTCAAGTATCAACCTGCCAGATGTGCGCTGGAGCAGAAGCCCCTTGAAATAATGGCTTCTCATTCAATTTTTTAGACTGTAGTGCTGCACATACCATAACTATTTTTTGTTTTAATGGTGGATGGAAATAAACTTTCATATTACATATTACCTATTGGTTTGCTTTTTAAGTTAAAGCTTATTTATCTAGGCATAACTGTGATCGAATATGGGAATTATAGGAAGACAAAAATGAGATGGAAGGAAGGTTATATATGTCATAAATTATTTGCAGAATATATATATCAATCTTAAAAAGGTTTGTATATATGATATTATGATTTTATATCTATATCAATATAAGAATGTGTGCACACATATGCATACAAAGCATAATGGTGATGACTAAAGTATGAAAGTACATGAACTAGTTAAAACTAAGCAATTTAAACTATCATTGGTTTCAGGGCAGAGCTAAGCAAGTGTTTAACACTATGATTAAAGTAAATGGGATGTAAAGATATTTAACTTTGTCTAGACCCTACTGAAACAGATGAATCTCAAACTAAAAATATGATTTGAAAAATCTCTTGACTGTGAAATAGTCATACAGAATTTATAAAATATTGCCACATTTAACCACCAGAAATGATGTATTTTGGAAATCCAGTGCGGTAATGTAAAAGTACAAGGAATGGATATACCTTAACTTTCAAATTATTATTCATTTGAATATGCTTATTCTCCTCTTGAAAAGTTCACTGCAGTATGCTGCTATAAGGTTATTTTAATAGTTACTCCATTTTTGTTTTATAGCAACCTTATGAAGAAGATTGTTTTGAATAATTTGGTCCAGGTCAGCCAGCAGGCTTGCCAGTGGAGTTGTCAACCTCCAGGTGAAGCCTGGATATCTTCCAGAATTACTGGTGTCTCTCTTTTTAATGCAGTAGTCTTGTGAGCCCACTTGACACACTATTCCATCATAAATCAGGCCTATTAATGAGTCACTGGTCTCAGTGTGCAACTATATGAAATCTGATAAACCCTGTCTTCCATTCTGATTTAGCACAGTTTTAATTGTAATTTTATTGTTTTTAATTGTTTGAATTTGTTATACTCTCCCTGAGCCCGTTCATGGGATAGGACAGAATAGAAATCAACTAAGAGAGAGAGAGAGAGAGAGAGTGCTGATGCCCTCAACAAACAAGAACTCTTATTAATTTCTGGTCAAAGTAGGAGTCAAGTTGCATCTTTAAGACCAACAAAGTTTTATTCAGAATGTAAGCTTTTGTGTGCTCTAATCACTTAGAAAACATGAAAGCTTACATTCTGAATAAAACTTTGTTGGTCTGAAATGTAAACTTGACTTCTACTTTGTTCTACTGCTTCAGACCAACATGGCTGCCCACTTGGATCTAATTTCTGGTCAGACATTCTGGAACTGTTTCTTAATTCATCAAGAATATGTACAGTCAACAGGAGCATCATTTCTATGTTTGCTCTGCAAGTATATCATACATAGATAGATAGATAGATAGATAGATAGATAGATAGATAGATAGATAGATAGATAGATAGATAGATAGATCTACGTGTAGTTATTAAGACCTCACAAAATGAGTTTATTCATGTGTCTACCCTTGTTCATATATAAAAGAGAGGATGAGAGTACATTTTGTCATATTTTAATGAGTGTTTGTGAGGGGGAAATAAAGGATTGCTCTCTTGTAACTTATTTCACTAAATTCTGCTGTTCAAAATACACCCTCCCCCCCCCCCTTACCAGTCCTGCTCTGATACTGGAGGGCTGGAGAGAAAAAGTGCTTGAAGAAACAGAAGGTGAAGAGATAAGGCAATGAACCAGAGTTTACTCAGAATTTAAAAAGAAAAATGCACCCCACTTGTACATTAATGGGTGAAATATGTTGAAAGTGTTGTGTTCATAAACAGAACACATGCCTGATGGGTAATAGTCTGCAGCAGCGAAGTAAAATCAGAGTATACAAGCACATTTGAGACTAACAGCCTTCATTTTAGAATCAGCTTTTGTGAGTCAGCGCTTACTTCAACAGATGCATGATGTGTTCATAGAAAGACTGATGAATTCATATTAAAGGCTGCAAGTAACAGAAAGATGGATAGGAAAGATGTTACAAAGGGAGGCATCTTTCTCTCCCTGACATCTTCAGTTAAAGGATTGTTAAGTTTGGGGAAATGGCTCTGGAGAATGCCTGTTGAGCTAGATGGGCTAATTGTTTGATTACATGTAAGGCTGTTTCATTTGGACCGTATTCAACAATGCCAAGATCAAATATTTGTTTTGATTTATAATCTGACTCCTCCTGAAAGTTTGGGGCAAGTAACAAAAGCAGCTTCCCCAAGCAGAACAAAATAAAATTCTGTCAAGATTATTGACATTTTTTCCATCTATCTCCAAAAGGTCAGCCTGAAAAGACTAGTCTTATAAAGTGTTTTGCTGTTGGAGTTTAGGAGGGCATTCCATGATTTAGAGGAAATCATTTCATCCTTCTGACCCTGTTGTATAGCTGGTGTTAAGAGGGTGCTTATTATATATCTTAAAAGAGATCATGTGCTTTGGATTGTGCCTCAAAATGCACAAGGAAACAGTGAACAAACACTGGTGTAATATGTTAGATTGTCGCCATTAAGTGGCTGTCCATAGCATAACGTATAAGTTACATAGTACATAGGGCTGGTAAATAGAGGTCATTCCCATAAACATCATAGAGGTCACTCCCATAAATATCACTTGAGGAGACAGACATGTGAACAATAGTTACCATGTTCTCATCAATTGGAAAGGGTTACAAACTTCTCACCAAGTGGAGCTGATTTAGTTCAAAACATAGTCTCAGAAACACCTCAGGGTTGTTACACTGTAAAACAATGGGGACACAATACATATACCATTTTGATACCAACTTTGTCCTCATACCCATCCAGGTGCCATTACTGGACCAAACAACAAGGATTCATACACCTGTATATCCTCTAATATGATATGTGCTGTTATGTGCCAGAAATTATGTTATGTCCTTTACAGTAGCCAGACTGAACAGTCTTTATGAAAATGAATGAAAAACAGACTTTAAAAAGGGAAGCACTTGGAGTCTAGTAACAGAGTATTTCAATCTTTTGCAGCACTTTAGCAGAAGCGTTTCCAAGGGGGACTACAGTGAGAAACCATTGATTTGGAGAATATATACAGACATGATACTGTCAAACTGGGATTCAATTTGAATTTAGGGTTGTCTCATTACAAATGTAATTGAATAAAGTTGGAGTCCAGTAGCACCTTTAAGCCCAACAAAGTTTTATTCAGAATGTAAGCATGAGCACAAAAGCTTACATTCTATATATAAAACGTGGTTGTCTTAAAGGTGCTACTGGACTCCAGCTATGTTCTGTTGCTTCAGACCAATGCAGCTACTCACCTGGATCTACCTACAAATATAATTTTTCCTCTTTTCACTTTTATGTATAGTATGCAGATTCATCCTTATTTGTTAATTCACTGAATATTGGGACTGGTCTACACCCATTCTTAGTGGATCATTTAGGGTTTCCTAGGGCAAAGTGTGTTACATTATAACAGGATGTTCTTGCTTCTCTTTGTAATAACTTCCCCCTCCTCACCAATATGCTTTTTTGTAGCTTATAGTTTCATGCATGTAGCAAGGTAGGTGCTGGCTCACAAAAGCATGTATCACAATAAAATTGTACATCTTTAAGGTGCCACAAGACAGTGTCTCATCTTGGCTGCAGCAGGTTTAACATAGCTAATTCTCTGGAATTTGTTCCTATAAAGACTGGGAGGTCCACCAGACCTAACCACTTGCCAACCATTCTGACTTTTATATTGTTAGGAGTAAATTTCAGATAAATGAGCTTTGTATTTTCCCCCATTGCAGCCAGTCACTATGCAGAACTGAGACCTGAGAGAGAGCAAGGTAATACATACCACTTTACCTTCTAATGAGTTCTCCAAATGACTTCACACGTGTATGGAATTGGGGAAGATACAGTAGTAATTCCTGTGCCACTTCGGATAAATCCATGGGAATAGACAGTTGGTCCATAATAAAAAAAATAGGCAGAAGCACCCAACAATGCCCCCATGAAACTAACAGTTGTGTCACCAGTAATTCACTATATCAGTGTCCACTGAAAAGTCCAACAAGATTGTTAAATGCCAGTCATGTCTATTCCTGTGTTTCAGAGGAGATAAAAACTAAGAGGGTTGCTTATAGATCTCAAAGCTAGTTCCTGCATGAGCTGAGATTTTAGCAGGAATGTTCAGTGTATAGTTTTGCTTAACCAATGAGCTAAATCATCTCTATAACTAGTAGCTTGTTCTGCTTCCACTACAGCCATTTTCCTAGGCCTACCAAGAAAAGTCATGCTATATCTTCTTTTTTGTTAATGTAATTATTAAATGGGATTGGTTCAGGGTTACACTGTTCTTTCCTGATCTGTTGGGGTCAAAGAACTTCATCCTTATTTGTGTAGCAGTCTTGATTGCAACTGCTGAAGAGTCTTCAAGCTTAATTCCATGTGATGAATTCCAAAAACTACAATTAAATTACTTAATTTAAATCCTTATGATGTGTTCAGCCAAAGTGAGCATCCTACTTATTCCATAATCTCATAAGATAAACTTCCACGTAGGGTTGCCAGCCCAGTGCTGGCATCAAGTGGGAGATTATATGGGTTCTGCTGATACCATGACACCACTTCTGGCACACATCATCACATTGGTGCAACTATGTAGGATTTGTGCTGGAAGTTATGTCACAGGGCGTTTTCGCACTGACCTTCTAGTGGCGTGACCACCCTCTTCACACCGGAGGATCTGCCTGGATTTCGCACAAGAAGCGCCGGCGCACCCAAAAGAGCCGGCGACTTCCGTTGTGAAACCCGCTCAAACGTTTTCCTGCTTCTTGGCGGTTTCCGTTTGAGCGGGTTTCGCGACGGAAGTCGCCGGCTCTTTTGGGTGCGCCGGCGCTTCTTGTGCGAAATCCGGGCAGATCCTCCGGTGTGAAGAGGGGTGGTCGCGCCACTAGAAGGTCAGTGCGAAAACGCCCACAGTATCAGCACGATGCCGGATCGACCCTTATCCCCACCACCACCTGGTGGAGCTGCAGTAGGGAACAGGGGGTCCAGAGCAGGTGTAGGTGCTCTATTTTCAATAGTTGTCTCAGGTGTATATGTAGAAATCCTGATGACTGATGTGTTGAAAGGAGCACTTTCACTCTGAAGTAATAGTAACAACAGCAACAACAATAAATTACACAATTGTATATCATTAAAATAGTGCTGTTTGCTATCTGGACCACTATTATTATCCTCATATTGCAGATAGGGGAGCCATGCTGTGATTTGAGCCTAAGTCTTCCTGCCTTGTAGCTCATGCATAGCATTATTCTTGAAGTCTATCAAAACTCAAACATGTTTTGGCCACCATGCTGCACCCATTCTGCTTCCATCATAGGGAAACCAACAATGGCATTTGGTGGTTGCTTCAGCAATCTCTAATCTTAGTTAGGAAGTTTCCATAAAGGCTTACATGTGGGGAAATGTAACCAGTCAGCTCTTTGCTTGCTTCTAAGTTAATGTACTCAAAAGCAGGAGTTAACAGTGAAGTGTTTTGACACTTTTGTCTGTCAATCCAGATAATTTAGCAAAACACTGCCCAAATTGCAGAGGCTTTCACAAATTGCCCTCTTTTCTTCATTATTTTATTAGGTCAACTAATCTTTGGATGTTGCTTTTCTCAGGAGAATATTTCCTCCCTGAATTTTTCTTTCTTTTTGGATTTGATTTGCTGGAACATGATACGGCAGGAAGAAAAGGAAAGTGTAATCAGCTAGATGCTTATTTTTTTACTGCAGATGTGTGCAGTTTAAGTTAAGGCACATCCTGCCATCTAGTGATGAAAACAAAATTATACCAGCCAGATGTTGGTGCGACTGAAGAAAAACCCCACTATTGAGGAAATTTAGAAAACAACATAAAGTAACTGCAAATAATATGAACACCCCATTTTGTTTTAGACTGTGTGACAGAAATGTATTAAAAATATGGAGGAAGGAATAATGCACAAAAAAGTATCAGACTTCCTGGGTCTTGAAATAGAATTAATGTATAGAAGCAAAGCTATTTGGTGGAGTCCACAATGATAGCATAGTATTACTCTTTGTACTGATTGTCCTCAGAATTCTTCAGACAGATTGCACTGATAATTTTCCAAGTATATGTTGCTGTTGGAATCCTAGTAGTATTTTTGTCCAGAATCTAAAAATGATTTTTTTTTTTTGTATCAGGTTAAGGGTATCAGTATAGCAGTACAACAATTGCATTTATAACCTGCTCTTCTCAGGGAGAGTCAAGGCAAATTACAAAATACAAAAGCAATTCAATCAGCCATTGGAAGCTTATCAGAGACCTCCAGTAAACAATGTAGTAGGACTATGATTACAGAACTGGAAAACAATGCAAACAAAAAAATGTCTAAGGCAACAAAAACTATCTGCATACCATACAATACCACAAGGGAGTTGCAAAGACAGAGGGCATTGCACTAGAAAGGGTGATAATGTGTGCAATAAACATTGCAATAGACTGGAACAGTAGCTGAGTGCAATTTAGAAAATACACTAAGATGGCTGGCTCACAGTTCAGAGAAATAAATGTAGACATCCACATGTGCACAGGGATTCCTGCTTTTTAATTAGTAGCACCATCCTTCCACTACATGAGGAGGTGTTCCCAATTTTCCCAAATGGGATGCATTTTCTTAATGACAACTCAGTGCTAAACTCTTTGGCTATGATACAACTCTAATCATTTGCCACTAAATGCACTTAATGGGAAATAATTTCAGAAAGCAGCTATGTTGGACTGCAGCTGTACAGCTAGACTCGAATCCAGTAGTAGGTTAGAGACCAAAACTATTATCAGAGTATAAGCTTTTGAAAGTCAAAACTGCTTTTGTGAGATATAACTGGGAATAGAGATCCCTGAGCCCTCTCATCCCAGTCAGAAATTGGGAGGAGTGTTGCAGAGAAGGGAATCAGGATGCAAAGATATAATGTAAAATATAATCAGCTTCATTAGCAAAGGGGAAAAATTCTTAGGGCCAGTATTTGAAGCGAGCTAAAAACCATAAATCCATATTTAGCCCCAGAGGAGCTTTGCAACACCCCTCTTACTTTCTGACTGGGATATAAAGGCTCATGGATCTCCATTCCTAGTTGTATCTAACAAAGCAAGCTTTTATCAAAGATTTCAGGTTTTCACAGCTGGTAACATCATTAGGGTTTGTAGAATCTTTCGGGATCAAGTGCCGTGTTCTACTGGAGAAAGTTTTCCTTCCAGACGTTTCGTTCTCAGCTGCGGAGAACATCCTCAGTGGCGTTGCAGCCAGAGCAGGCGCTCAGACCTTCTTGGCTGCTGTGCATTGAGTGGGGCCAGGGCTGCTGGAGAGCTGCTATTTGTAGGCTGGAGGGGGTGTGATGAAAGGGCAATTAGTTTGTGGATGTGCCCATTGTTTGGTGGGGCTTCCTGGAGGGGTAGTGATAAGGAAACTGGCTGTTGAATGTGACCATTGTTCTGTGTTAATTGCTGGGAAGGTTGGAAGGGGTTTGAAGATAAGGAAGATGGTTGTTGACTGTGCTGATTGTTCTGTGGAATTTGCTGGTTGTTCTGAGACTTTCTGCAATTTATAGTCTGTAGGGTGTTTTGCAGAGCTGGGTACCAAGATTGGTGGATGAAAATGCCTTCTTCCTTTCTGTTAAAATTGTGCTGGTGTTTGTAAATCTCAATAGCTTCTCTGTTCAGGCGGGTATGATAATGTGAGACCGTAGAAAGGACTTCAGTTCTTTCAAAGTGAATGATGTGGTCTCCTTCTTGAAGTGCATGTTCAGCTACAGCTGATTTTTCTGGCTGAAACAAGCGACAGTGTCTCTTGTGTTCGGTGAGACGGGTGTTGATACTGCGTTGGGTAGTGCCAATGTAGACTGCACCACAGGAGCAGGGTATTTTGTAGACTCCAGGGTTGAAAGTGGATCTCTCATATCTTTGGCCGAGCGCAGCATGTGGCGGATCTGTTGTGTGGGCTTTGACTCTCAATAGCTGATATTCCACAGATCTTGCTGGTCTCTGTGGTGCTACTGGATTTGAATTTAGCTATACTACATAACTGTGAGTAGCACTGGGTAGGTGCCCAGATCACTGTCTAAAGCAGGGGTGTCAAACTCATTTGTTATGAGGGCCAGATCTAACATAAATGAGACCTTGTCGGGCCGGACCATGTTTGTCATAAGATGCAATTCCAGGTAGCAAAGATATAAACATCATTAAAAAAACTTAAAACATGCTTAAAACATTAGCACTTGTTGGTCTTAAAGGTGCTTTCTTTGTATCTCTTCCACAGGGTCCAGGGAACTGGGCAAGGGAAACTCTGGCTCCTTCCTTCCCCAGGGGACCAGGAGAGGGAGGAGCTTAGCTCAGTAGAAGAAAGAGAGGCTTGGCTCAGTAGCTCTGTTGTGTGATTAAGCAAGCTTGGCAAAGCAAGCTGTGATGCAGAAGGAAACAAGAAAGAGGGAGACGGGAACAGACAGCCAGTCACTCAGGGGCCTGATAGGAGCCCTCCGGGTTTGACAACCTTGGTCTAAAGATACATCTGGCCAGTTCAGTGGAACCTCAGTATTTATTGATGGAGATATATGTGGATGTACCTCTAGATGCTTATCTGAACGTATAAGTTGGGCATATGAAAGACTGATTCTGCATGCACATTTCTTCTGCTAGATTGGGGAAATTTAGTTTGTATAGGATACTTCAAAACATACATCTTTAGAACTACAGGTAGGTAGCCCAAGCTTACAGTGCAAAGGTACCTTCAACAATGAAAGCAGTGACTCATGATAGATGGTATAGCTACTATATATATATGTTCAGACTTTATTTTGATTCCCAGGACCTTACCTGTAAACATCCTCATGTTAATCAAGGTCAAATAAACTCAGCAGCAGGAGGAAGAATCAACATTTCAGATCAGTTCTCGAATACATCAGTATATCTCATGTCTTGTTGCAAATGGTTTATGTGAGTTAGCAGTCTGTTTCAACGGTATTACATGGGTAGGTAGCAAAAGATCATCACTCCTGCCTATTGTGCTTTGACAGGGAAACATCTGTAATCTTTGATGTTTATGTGAGTGAGTTTGGGTTAGTTTTGTCTTCTTTTTGAGAGAGAGAGAGAGAGAGAAATGAACCCCCACTATAGTTTATTTCATCATTCACTCAGATGTTAAATCAGGTTACATAATCTAAGACCTAAACATTCTTTGTAACCGTTCTTCAGTGGTTGTGGTTTAGAAACACACAAATTTCCCCTCAATGCCTCTGGAACCCCTTCCTATAGCAAAGCAAACTCACTGTTGAAGTTTTCCATTTTAAAAATGGTCAGGCATCCTGAGATAGCAGTGCCAAGTGTCAAGAAGCTGGTGTTAAAAAATGAAGCAGCTCCTGCCATCCAGCAACCTACCATTAGATCAAACATATTTTTGTTACAGCTGCATAACTTCTGAGCCACCAAGCCAAATACAAACCACAAAGGTCTGTATGTATATCATGCTTTACTGCTTGCCTGGAACTACAGACAAAATGCAGCAGTCCAGTATGGTTGGTGGGCTGCATTCACCTGGTGGAGCTTTACAAACTCACAGAGGATGGATGGATGGATGGATGGAGAGATAGACAGACAGACAGACAGGGTGTGTTCAGAGAACTGAATATTAAACTTCAAATAATTTAATTATGCTTTGCAAATTTTCCTGATATTCATGTAGAATACATCCCCATTCACAGATATTTTAATTATTTAAATTGTTTTATAAAAACAAAATTTCTTTAGGATGCAAAATTAGTGGCTGAATCATTAACTGAGAATCTGCATGGTATGGTGGTTAGTGTGCTGGACTGAATCTGGGAGAAACAGTTTCAAATCCACATTCTGGATTCTTGCTGGGTTATGTTGGACCAGTAACAATCTCTCAGCCTAACCTATCTCACATGTTCTTGTGAGCATAAAACAAATGAGAGTTGAGCAACATGTCATTTTAGGTTCCCTTTGGGAAGAAAGGCAAGGTATAAATGAAGTAAATTACATAAATAAATAATTCTAGAATCGGGCCATTAGATTGATATATGCATTAGATTAATATATAATATTGAGAGAACCCTAGTCCTGACACTTATTAGGAATGAAAGGGAATGTCACTGGCTACGCTTCTGTCTTGGGGTGAGAGCATTGTTTGTGAGAAATTGCTCTTCAGTGTGCAGACTATATGATGGCAACTGGATTTGAATAATCACAGAAAGGATTTTGCAAACATGCAAATAACAGTGACCTTCTATATATCTTCTTTATGGAGGCACTTGTTCTCACAGTTACCACGCATATACTCCCCTTGTGAAAGGAGCATGACTAAGTGCCTAGCAATATCCACCACACCCGAGACATATGTGGAAGCTGCCAAAAATGCGAGTAGGCTCATAAAAAGGCTCTTGAGAAGGAGGCAAAGATGTTGCATTCATATTATCAGAAACTAATGACTTCTACTATAATTATTTGAACAACCGAAGTATCCCTGCATGCTCCTGAAGCATTCCCCACAACACGTGTTAACCTGGTTTATATTGAATCCAGAATATTTTTCTACAAATGCAAAGGCTTCCACCTGTGTGTTCTTGCAAATTCAAGGATTTCCACGTGTAGATGTGCAATTTTACTCTCTCCAGTAACAGCCGAAATTGTCCCCCTTCCAAATTTCAGCAGACATCTTGGGCTGTCACAGAAAGGGAGATGCAAGGAAGTCATACACTTTGAACTGAGTTCTTTGCAGCTGCAGAAATCTTAGTTCAGATCCAAAATGCTTGCCACTTCTGGCAGATGGGCACTCTAAAGCTAACTGTGATGGCATATCTCCCTCCATTATTAAAGTAACATCATGGGCAATGCTACCATATTGCTGTAGATGTTCCTACCCCACGGCTTTAAGCATTTATATAGCAGCCTAGCAAATCTTAGGCTCAAATTGTTAGAGATTAAGTGCTTGTTCAGAAGCGTTGGAGGAAATTATCAGTAGTGCTGCATTGTATTTAAAAAATCTCACATGGAAGATTTTAACATAGATGTTGCCTATTAAAATGAAAAGACAGTTCTGCTTTAAAATCAACAGCAAGAAAAAGTCCTGAGCCTTCAATGTTCTGTGTAACTGAGAATTTTCTGAAACCATGAAAGTAACAGGCACAGCTGCTGCTGCATCCAGCTTATCATTAAGTATTTTATGGGCCACTTCATCATGTGACATTGGCACTGTTCTCATGAAAGCCTGCTTGCCAGTCCATCGGTCTGAGTGATGAGAAGGAAAAGTATTGATTTCCTCAGGAAACAGTAGGTTCTGTCACAGAACAACACTTACCTCTGTGGTGGTCATTTTCTGGTGTGGTTTGCACTGGTTTTAAAATATTCTGAGTACCATGTCTCCAGCATAAATAACTGATTTTGTCCCACAGCTGATCTTTAAGTATACACGTCACTGAAATGTTGATTATTTTTAAATATTAAAGCAAGCTTCCAGTTTAAACCTCTCCACATAGATTTTAAGCCGAATTTTATAAAACTAGCCTAGCAAAACAAGTTGATATGAACTGCCATTTTCCCTCGGTCTGAAATTTTACCAGTACCATTTCCAGATGTTTTTACAAAAATCTTGCATGAGATAGTATGTAATCTTTGAGAAATGTCTGCACACAAGCTTTCATAAACCTTTATTCTGTCTTTAGAATTTGGAATGATGGGAGATCATACAATTAAAAGTCAGCGACCTCGATCTGTTCATGAGAAAAGGGTCCCTCAGGAACAAGCTGATGCTGCTAAATTTATGGCACAAACTGGTAATACATTAGTTACATTTTTCTACTTACTGTGTTTAATTTTAGCAAAGCCACTGCATGTCTCCATAATCTTTTGCTGCATATTTGTCAGTTTTCTAAGCTGATACTTTTTTTAAGCCATTTCTTCTTATTTTTTTTACCACCAGTTAAAGTCCATAAATAAAGTAGCTGTGAATTAGATATTGTATAATACCAAGCATTGTGAATTGTGAATACTAAATGAATCTGAGGTTCTTCAATATAAAAGTATATTTTCTTTAATATGAAAAAAAAATTTAATGTAAATATGTAAGTAAAGCTACACAAAGTCACACATCCTAGTTTAGAAGGGTATTAAATTTTGCATATGTCACGAAGTATATGGTTGAATCTAGTGCAAGGCCCTTGTGAAGATCACAGAAGGATTGCCATTCTTCCCAGCTGCCTTTTCCTCCCCCCACCAGCAGCCAATTTGCAACTTTGGGAAAGTTTATTTCTGGAGTTGCAGGATCTGCAAGGTTAGAATGGGAGGATGCAACACTGTGGGGAGGGGGCAAAACTGCTCCCTTCTTCCTCTTCCATCAGCAGAACTCCACACACTAGAGGCAGGAGGAGACAATTTTGACCTCTTCCCCCTCCCCATTGAAGCCTCTTGTCCTTGTGGCTGTTACGCCATATGGGTTCCACAAGTTTAGGATTAAATTTTCCTTGGGTAAAAAAAAATGATTGCTGGAGGGTGGGGGGAGGAGAATTCTTTGCAGATCACCAACCATCAGCACTTTTCTCTGACAGATCATGGGATCCATCTGATTAATTTGTTTCATAATAGATGCAAAGGAAACACTTTATAATGTTGATATATAAATAGAAGAAAGTAAAACTAGAAATCCTAGTTAAATCTTGTCTCCTAAGAAATGCTTTACTTCTTCCTCATCCCCCTTGCTATCCAGCTAGGGAGTTGTTTTCAGTGAGTGATGGCTTCAGCAGTGGAACTTGCTGGCATTCATCTTTGTTGGATCAATTGGAGAGTTTAGCACCCTCCATCCCTTCCTCCACACCTCCCTTTTGTATAGCCTTTCCAGATTGCCTGCCATGGCAGACGATCTCCCTGCCACAACGCCTGGCCCCTACATCCACTCTTTGCTCAAGCATGACCAATGGGAAGCAATGTCACTTCTGACTGTGCCTGGAAGTGATGTCATAATGCTCGAGGAATTCCCCAAATCTCTATGGTTTTTACCATAGAAACCTGAAAAATCCTAGAGCATTGTGATATAACTTCTGATGCATATGAAAGTGACATCATGCCATATTGCATTTGCTACCTGCCAACTCTACTTTTGTACAGTTCGTTGTTTGAAAGATTAGAGAGCATAAGGTGTTCCCTAGTTCCTGTTTTCTTTTTTTCTTAATATATCCAATAGGTCAGAGATAACCTACTAAAAAAAAATTAAAATGTCATTCCTCAGCTTTGATAAGGTTGTCATTTTTGCCTTCTTAAAAAGTAGAGCTGAACAAATCTACACTTAATCATCCTGATCCAGCCATGGAGATATTGCACTGCAGTCACAGACTGCATTCAGAGATTCCTGTGGATTTGCATCTGAGGTAATCAGTGTATCTCCCATTTGTACCACAAAATGCAGAAAGATATGTTCATTTTCACCACTTTGCTTTGCAGATGGGAAGATGCACCCATACCTAATATCTTGATATACAATCTGAAATTATTTTTCAGTCAAGGATTTTAGTCCTGTTCTATTTATTCATATTCATTCATAATGACATTATTTAGGAGTAAATCAGCACAATTATAAAACCTTATTGCTCTGTCTTTCTAACTAGTTGTTCCATAGTCTTCCATGAAGTAAGTGTAAGTACCGTGGAGTAAGTGTAATGAAAAACAAAGTCAAGGAATAAAATCTGCATCAAACTACACTATGTTGCCACATTGACAAGACCCAAAATCTTAGGACAGTCCCTTTTACTGTATTCTAAGAGAAGGGTGAGCTCCCAGAAAGATTTAAGCAACAACTATATGTGCTAGTTCATATGCCAGCCATACCTCCATGTGTTCTTGAAGCACATTGCCACATAAGTGCCAGTTACCATAAGAAGCCATATCTTCTGCTGTCCAGAATTGTGATACGACTGATGACAAAAACTCACAAATTCAGATTATCAGGGAATAACTTGAATAGCCCAGTGTCTGAACTCACTGTCTGTTTATGGCACACATAATGGCATTCTGTGTATCCAGGATCATGTTATTCCATACACTGCAGATATTAAACAACCAAAGAATACCTGCATATGTTCATCACAGTGCTTATAGACTGCTGTTAGGAAATGAACTATGGTTGCATGTAGTTACAACGTATGTTAACTTTTCTAATTGTGGACACAGCATATTCCTACACAATATAATAAGCTCACACAAAATATCACATAAAAGTTCAGCACAAAACTCCTGGCATTTGGGACATTTGCCTGCCAAGTGCTGGCAACTCATGAAGCTGGGTGTGTGCATGGGGGGGTGGAAGTGAAAAGATTGATGTCATGAAATGCTATGATGTTACTTCCAGCTCTGTATCCAGAAGTTACATCACAGCATCTCATGATGCTCTAGGAATTCACCAAATGCTACTTTATGTTAAAAGCCATAGAAATTTGGGAAATTCCTGAAATGTTACATGGCATTGCCTTACCCACTAGTTTTTCTCCCATTGCTCCATTGAAAGAAGGTGGGAGCTGTGGATGGAAGGTTGCCTGCTATGGCAGGCCTCCCCCTCACAATTTGGGTTATAATCTGGGAAACTACACAGCTAAAATTCACTGTACGAACATGAGATCAGCTTGATCCCATGCTACAGAGACATGCACACAGATGTGGGTGATCACTTGAAACATTCCCATGGAATTGGCATATTCCTTCTTATTTGATGTAGTTTCTATGGAGAAGATTCATGTGAATTTTAACAGCTTCACCCATTTATACATGAATCCAAGCACAAAGAGAAAATAGCATACTGAAAGCACTTCTGTGATCTAGGGTGGGGACCTCAGCAGTGTTCCCTATAAACTGAGTTACCGTGAGGTAGCTCACAGATTTTTAGCCTCCAGCTCACACATTTTTGTCTTAGCTTAGGAAAAATGGCCCTGGAGCACAATAATTTATGCAGTAGCTCACAACTTTAATGCCAGCAGCTCACAAAGTAGTCTTCTCTGCAGCTTAGAGGGAACACTGGTCCCCAGTTTTTCTGAGCCTGTAGGCGCCTTTAGAATTCTGTCACAGGGTGGTGGATGCCATCACAAAATGGCGGCCATCAAGACAGAGCCAGCCACCAAATGCCAGGGAGCAAGTTATGCATAACTCTGTAACTCTTTAGCCTCTGCATAACAGAATGCCTTTTAATCCACAGAGCTGATCAGATTTCTAGTAGCCAAAAGAACTTCTGCTGGGGAAAAAGTCCCACCTGACCTTGCCTGTTTTCTAGAAACTCTTGGCTGGCACCCATGGGCATCATGCTAGGGACCTCTGCTCTAGGGCGTACATATGAAGGGGGCCTAAACTCACATTCAGAATAATAACTGGACTGAAAACTCTGAGACTGATTCCCCATTAGCCTTGTTCTGGTCTCACGCTTCTCTTCTCCGTGGCATTTCCATCCAATTTCTCACAAGCTGCTGTGAGGCTGCAACCCGCCCCGCCTCTTTCCCACAGCAAGCAGAAATTGGTTTTCAGAGGATCTTGCTTGCCACAGGAAAGTGGTAGGGCGAGTCATAGCCTCATGGAAGCTTGTGCAAAATCAGATGGAAGCGCCATGGAGAAGAGGAGCTTGAGACCGGGACAAGGCTAGTTGGGAATCGGTCTCAGACTTTTCAGCCCAGTTATCATAAGGACTTTTAAGACCCATTGATTTCAAACAAAGAGGTATATATGTGCTTAAATCTCTTTCAGTGAAATCAAGTTATATATAACTTTAGCTTGATCTGTGTCCCAATGGAGTCACTAAATAATACATAAAATTTAAAAATCTTTAGTGAAACCTCTTTTCTATCACTGCTGGACCTTGCTGCTCAGGCAATTTGAGGATGTTTATGCTATCAGCTTCTTGTGCTTTTAGTATGCTTCTTAGTTCCAAGGAATTATCGTAAAAATGTGGCATAGTCTGCTTTAGCTGTCCTCTTATGTGAGTTCTCTTATATGTAACACTAACTATGCTTAGTGTGACACATTTACTTTGGTTCTTAGAAAACTGCATTTTAACTGACCCTGCCTTTATTTTAAAGACTGTGGTTATGGGGAGGAAAGGGCAGGGAAGTGGGCATTTAAATTCCCACTCCTGTTTTATTTCAGAATCTTGATTTGAAATCAAGCTTTTATCTGCTTTTTCAGACTGAACACACTTTCCTAATACTGAGGAAACAATGTATAGCTTGCATATTGTAGGATTATTCATTTTATGAAATATTCTGATTTTTTTCAACATAGTTACTAACATCCATCTCTCTTTTCTCATTTTTTGTACTGATCACCATGTATGTGGCTCATTGTGCAGCTTTTCTTTTTTTGTGTGATAAAATTAATGTTGTATCTCCTTCAGTAGAATAATTAGGATCTTCTAACATGCATCATAGATTTACCTGTACACTAGAAAATTAGTAAGATTAATAAACATGGTTTTTGGGAAATTATGTTCATTTGTATCTGTGACTTGAAATTATTTCTGAGTTATTTTCTTTTATGTATTAAAAATTAATAAAAGGTTTTAGAAAACTGCTTCTGTTTCTTTTCAAACAATTATTTATGAGAAATGGTCGGAAATGTTTGGAATACTGAATTAGCACTAGTACCATTGACCTCACTCCCCCTACAAATTCCAGAAATGCGTGTGTGTGTGAGTGAGTGAGTGAGAGAGATGTGCACATATCCAAATATTATGAACAAGCAATTTTTATGCTGCACTCACACACCCATTTATGAGTGAATTATGCCAGTGAAAACCTCAAACACCCCAAATCCTCTCATGAAGGCTGTACCCTTTATTTTAATGGAAATTTGAGTGACAGTTTTATGCAAGCATTATTTTGTACATTGCACCCTCCACTTCAGTGAGTGACGAAACCCTTGCTGAAGGGGGTGCTCAGTATGTTCATTCAGGCAAAGTGAAGTAAGCACATGGAAGGGTGAGAGGGTAATCTTTTTGCTCATGCAGAGAGAGAGAGAGATTTAAGTTCATTGCTTTTTGAAACAGTCATCTTCCAACATCATGTGTCTTGTTTCCCTTCCAGTAGATGATTAGCTGGGTAGTAAGTAAAACATATTATTGGCTCATCACTAAACCACAACTGTGTTGCATGACAAAGGGAACAGATGATCCCATCACCAGAATGATCCCACAGTTTACTGTAAACAGGATGTTATGTTCATTAGCCCTAAGACAGCAAATGCCTGCAGCATGATTACTTATTTTTTCTGTAGTCATCATTCATGCCTCCTGAGATTATTGTCTCTTTAGGTGATATGGATTATAGAATCATAATGGAGGTAAGTGTTACATAAATTTGTGAGCCACTTTACTCAGTAAATCTTGTTTTGGCTACTTTTCTTTTTAAATACTCCATTTATTTATTGCCTGATTTGTTTTACAGAGCAGTGGCAGGTAATTAGTTTTAAAAGTCCATAATTAAATAAAATATAGTTCTATGCAAAAGAAAATAACATCCTGCTACAGACACAATTTTGATTACTACATGCTAACATTTCTTGTGTTGCCTACAAAATATCCAGGTACTACTGAGTCTTGAACATACTGATCTCTTTACACATTAACCATGTAATCCTAAATAAGTCTGCTCAGAGTCATTCTGAAGTCTACTTAATGGGTTTTACTCCCAGGGAAGTGTTCTTAGCATTGCATTGTATGGCTGCTGTCAAACTCCTAGTTTACTTGGATATAAATCCCATTAAAGTCATGGAATTAGTCCTGGTGACCTATAATGCAATTTTGAACATTCTGTATGTTGTAAAACAGTGTCAGCCATCTCTGTATGCATTTGTAAAATGGACTTGATACAGTAAAAAAAGGTGTTCTTAATGGATCTTATTTTTTTACAGAACAAGGGAGAAAGTTAGTCTCATATGGTGCAGGTATATATAGGGTTCTACAGCAAGCCTATAGAACATTTGCTTTGGAGTAAGCCCAGGTGAACACTATGGGAATTGCTTCTGAGTTAAAATGTGTGGTTTGGGGCTGCAGGCAATGTAAATCCCTACCATGCAGGACTTTAAGAAGTTAAGTTGGAATCTTGTTCAAAAAGAGATCAGTGTGTAATGTATTTTCTTGCAGCACAACTTTTGCAGCTGCAGAATTTTTTTTATACAATAAAATGTATTCCCAGAAGTGTGTCCATGGTAGTCTGTTTTACCCATCCCAACAGGAAATTGTGACACCTTGAAGTTTAATGATCAATTTGGCCTGAGATTTCAATTAAAACTGTTGTAAATGCCAAAGGTACCTTTCCCAAAGGGAAATATTGATACAGTTGTATAATTGTATTAATATTCATTTCCTTTTTTTGGTTTTGTGGTTTTATGAATGCCTACCTGTAAGAAAAACTGCAGTAAGTGTTTTATGTGCAGCAGTTTGACCAAAGTCCAGAATAACACCCGCCCCCCCCCCCCAAATCCTGCAGTATGGCAAATTGACAACATAACAATGTAACTTAGAACCACAATGTGTGGGAAGAATTTTATACGTATCCTTAACATCAGTGTGTTGAAATGGTAATGATGAATAGTAAAATGTTCCAAACTGAAAACAGCACATTTCCAAAAGATTGTGTGGTCCTAGTTGAGAACTTCACCTGTGTTGTTCACCTTTGCATGAAAGATGCAGAGTTCCTTCCCTTTCTGCTCCAGAACAAAGATTACATCATACATGCCACGACCACCTAATGTAGAGATATGAACTCCCTCCCTTTTCCATGGGAAGGGGAATATGCATGCCCCACCACTACATTTTCACCTGAGTAAGTATCTGACCTAGGTGATGGAGTCAGGTAAACTTTCCAGGTATAGTATGAAATGTTATGACAAAATTTAAAGCATATTTAATTATATATAATCTTACCCACTCCTTCTGAATAGATACAACTGAAGGAACCCACTTATGACTTAATCATATCCTCCACTGAACATACCATGTCCTTCAATCCTGAGCTCCCTGCCTACTCCCATGTGTACATAGAGTTCCCTATGCAAATGAAGAAAATAGGGAGGTCCTTTGTAGCCAAAGCAGCTCTCTTTGCGCACATTATTGTTCGCAGAAATTACCGCAGCAGAAAACAACTTTCTCTGGGTGAGATGAAGAGTTAGGGAAAGAAGATGGCAAATTGGTCTTTAAACCATCTACTGTTCTTTTGAGTCACCATAATATGTGAGTGATCCAACCTGTGTATAATAATGTTAATATGAAAAATATAGACAAACATATTTACTCATCTGAAGTTTAAGCATTATGTACAAATAGTTAGAAAAAATCAGTGTATTTATTCATCACATGTAAAGGAGGGTGAGGCTCCTGTACTTTTAATCACTGAGCATAGGAGGGACTTTCAGAATTCTGCAGAGTGCCTTATTGCCTTATTCTGCAGAGTATACAACTGTGTCCTCCTTTGCATATGATCAAACTATTCATCAGTGGTTGCAATAGCCAGTTCTTTGAAAAAAATCACTAAGGTATTATATATCTTTTCTCTAATAATAAAATAGTAAACCCCACGCCTGACAGTGAAAGTTTCAGGCATTGTAATATATTACTACTGAATACTTGGATTTTAAAGTCAGTGCATTGTCACTTGGTCTTTGTAGGATAAATGATCATCCACATTCAGTATATAGAGCTGTTTTACATAATGAGGTACAAATTGAGCACAGGTTTGACTTTTGGAACCCATTTGGCATTTCCTTTAAACTACATTTACAAAGGCAAAAGCAAGCATCAGCCATGTAAAGTGTTGAAGAAAACTACCATAAAAACCTTATTACGAACACTAATGTAGATTGCACCATGGCAAGTTCTTTTGCATACAGTTAATAGAAAGCAGGCAGTACTGTTAAGGCATTCAGGTTTATGAAAAGAATAATACAAGTGCATATACTCACACCTTCCAACATTTCACAGATGAACAAAAAGACACTCTTCTATAATGCTCATAATGCCCTTAATCATAAGCTAGTGTGCACATGCACATACACACTATTTTATGGATGGCTCTTCACCCATTTTATGCTGTGTGAATTTACTCTGCCAAAGCCTATCTTACTCTCACTGAATGTTCCCATTTTCCTTAAAAAAACAAAAAAGAAAGAAAATCTATAAGCGTTTAATGCAGTGTTTATCTCACAGTTGGACTCACTGATTGCAACATATTTAGCAACATTTGGTACCTTGACCAAAGAATTTGAGTGAGAGGTGATGAAGCAGTACACTGGCATTTTGACAACCAAGTAAGAATTAATAGCATTGCCTCAGGTGTGGTCAAATGATATACAGCGCAGTCCTAAGCACTCTTCTGAGTCCATTAACTTCAATTGACCAAGAAGGGCACAACTCTGCTTAGAATTATATATTTAGGCAAAATGAAGTTGTATTATAGAAACTGACATATTTTATGCTCATAATGTTTAAAGTGAACTTGCCATCTGTAGCATGTGCAATCCAGACTGTCCACTAGATGATGCCTTTGTGTCCGTAATGCCTGTCCAATAGCAAATATTCACAAATGATTTGATTTCTGCCTTTAAAAAAAACACCTCTTTCCTGTAAGTTATTAACAGTAACATTTGAAGCAGTTACTCCTCTCTAAACGTGTTGATGTTAATGGGTTTAGAAGGGTATAACTTTGCTTATGATTGCACTGTCACCCAAACTTTAGATACCATAAAAGTAACAGAACATAGCCAGTGCTTTGAGAATAAAGAACATTTTTAAAAAGGGTCAGAATACTCAGTGCTAAAATGCATTGATAATATAGCAATCCAGTTAGGAATATATTTGAGGAGACAATAAAAATTAAATTTGTTTGTTATTCATTCTGAATTTTTCATACAGTTGTATAAATTGGTAATTACTTGACAACTCCCCACTGAAGACACTGGTAGCTGTAGAATATTTACAAGATCAAACAACTGATTAACTTGCACGTTTTTGCCATTATTTCCCTGCCCCCTCCCAACTTTAACCCATCCAAGGATATCAAGAGGGTAGTAAAATAGTATTGACATATTGGAAGTGCAGTGTACATCAGGAACTTGTATATTAAAAGGACTCTTGGGGATCTTCTGCACATAAAAACTCAAGGCACTTTCCCTCTTAGTGATGATCCATTGCCAGGGTTAGTGGCTAGGTTTTGCTGCCAAATCAATATTATCTTTAAAAAAACCCCAGTGCTTTACTTTCCCCCTGAGTTATGACTAACAATCATTCACCTAGATGAGAGAAAGAGCTGCACTCAGGTATACTTTTGAGATGATATGAGTAAGGAAGAGCATGAACCAGGAAAATAGATGCTTGCTTTGGTTCGTGGTTCATTTGGGTTGTGGTTTGTGGGGCCATATGCACTACAAACCTTAACAAGCTTCCATGTAGGGTCGACTAGGGCTCTGCTGGGCAGCCTGGTTCAAACCAGACTGCCAAACAGAGCTCACAAATCATTTCAGCAATCCCTTGGAAGCAAGTGGGGGGGGGAGCAAAAAGGACAGCTGAAATGGCTTGCATCTTTTTCAGCCTAACAGCTGCCGGGTGCACCAGCCTCACTGTTAGGAGGGAATGGATGCAATCTGTTTCAGCAGTCCCTCTCACTCCCCTCTGCTGCCCATCATGAACCCCCATGAACCTCCAAAAAAACATGTGGAGGGCTATAGGAGGGTCAGAGATAGGGATAGGCATGAACCTTGGTTTGTGTACCACAACCTGATGATTTCCATTACAAATTTAGGGTCATGGGGAGGTTCATGCCCATCCTAGTAGAGACTTGTGATCAGTGTACCCAGCAATTGAGTCAAACTCTTCTCTGGATATCCCCATCAATAACTATTTGCTATAGTGTGACTAAATTTTGGGAGAACAGAACAGAAAACTGGAAACTGGTGGTTAGAAAGATGAATGAGTAGATGGAGTCCAGTTTCTACAACACAGAGATGGGGGTGGGGGGAGGGGAGAAACAGGACTGACTTTTGCTTCTTTCCTGTTATCTGTCTTTATCTAATAATGTCAAAAGGGGGCCCTGGAGATCTTCAAGAGACCATAACCTGCAGTATGGATGAGATACATTTCTACTACTCAAAAGTGCTGAAGAAGCAGAGAAGGAAAAATGACTCCTTTCTTTGTGTTTCTGTATAATATTAGAAACCATCCCTTAGTAACAGAAGCAGAAATAAAAACTGAACTTCTTCAGTGTTTACCTAGTGTTCTGTGAAACAGTACAAGGATGCTCTTGTGTATGAAGTGCATGGTAGGATCAGAAAGGTTCATCTGTTAAATGATCAGAGTGTTTCTCAATGAAAACAAAGCGATTAAGAGGAGTTTAAAGAAGAAAGACACCTGAGACTTTCTAAAAAACCCAAGATTTTTGCTGCCAACCACTCTGCTTTCATTTTGATGTGATAATTATGATTCTGAAACATTCATTTGTCCTGCCATCCAAAAAACATTTTTATGTTGGTGTAGGGTCTAGGAAGAACTAGTATTCCAGGATCAACAAAGGACAATAAACTAAAATGGTATATGCCGGCATCTGATTACATTTCTTTATTTTTAATGCCACATATTATATGATTTTATTCTTTTGAAGTGTGCTTATTTTCCGTTTACTGCATATTTTCTCATAGGTGCTTTATTTCAGTAAGCTCTTCTTTTTAAAAAAAACTAGTGTCATTATTTATTTTCTAAACAATTCTTGCATGCTATTAAATACTTTAATACAAAACTGTATTAATTCTCATTGCTGTATTCATGTTTGTTTATTGTCTTGGATACAGGTGAATCTGGTGTTGAAGAGTGGGCCCAGTGGAGTACATGTTCAGTTACTTGTGGTCAAGGGTCGCAGGTGCGAACCAGAACTTGTGTATCACCTTACGGGACACACTGCAGCGGCCCTTTAAGAGAATCAAGGGTTTGCAATAACACTGCCCTCTGTCCAGGTAGTGTTAGCAGCCAATAAATGAAATTGTGGATGTTTTTGAACTGTTTGATTCTTTCATTTGAAACACTAGTATTTAAAGATGTGGCTAGCACAACAGACAATTTGATTAGAATAAGTGAGTGCAATTATCATTCATCTGTTACATCTTTTTTCTGTATTATTGCTTTTAGAACTGTCAGTGAGCTGTAAGAGGATATTTTCTATTGTGAACTCCAGAAATTTAAAGAAAATATCTCATGTATCACTCATGTCACTGTTATTTTGACAGTGCCTTTCTTCATTTTATCTCTTCCTTTATCTCTACTGGTTTTCATGACCAGCAATCTGATGCTGAGGAGATTTGAACAGAGAAAGCCCTTGGGCATCTCTGTTTCATGTTGAGATAAGTGACCTGTAAACTATCATTATCTTGGAAATCTGAAGATGGGTGAAATTCACAATTCACTATAATTAGTTACACGGCACTTGTATGGCTAAAACACCCTAGAATTCTTTCACTGGAGAAAAGTGTGGTTTGTAGTGGATAATACTTCTGAATCTGCCATTCATAATATGAGCAAAACTTATTCTTAGGCCAATTCACATTCACAATGCTGAGTAGCAACTTGAAAAAAATGTCCACGTTGGCTCCAATTAAAGGTAAGGTGGTTGTGTGAAGTCCTTCACCAGATGCTGATGTCTTAGAGCACTGTGTCAGCTGAGTATTTGGAGGAATGAGGGGCCACTTGCCTGTTTTCTAGGAGTGGAGTTCATAAATTGCATTTCTGTTTTTGTGATGGTATGAAGCAGCCTTATACCAAGTCAGACAATTACTCCATCTAGCTCACTATTTTCAACCATGGAGGAAGATCTTTCCCATTTCCTGCTGCTTGCAGTTCCTTATCTGGAAAGGCCAGGAACTGAACTTGTCAGCCAATCGTGCTCTGAGGTGTGGCCTCTCAGAGCTGTTTCCCCCCCCTCAAACATATACATTTAAATGGTGTGGCCAACCAGATGGTTATAGCACTTCCATCTTAAAAGCAGTAGTGGATACTTTTACACGTATAGCCACACCAACTAGTGGTCTCATACTGTACCTTCCCTTAGGAAGGAATGATTGCCAAGGAATATAGATGTCCATTTCTCTTCCTTCAGCTTCCACAGGATTATGATACTGGAAAAACAGAAACAATTGTGGTTGGTGCAGATGCAATGCTCTCCTAAGAAATAAGCAGTCAACCCAGGGAAGATGTGCTGATGCTCTCAGCTTTTCTCTCTCAAGGGCAAATGTACATCCTTCCCTCTTTAACTAGGGTTAAGAGAAATGTCAACACAGTTCTTAGCCATAAATAGGTTGCCTGCACATGGATGTTCTGCTGTCATTTTCTGTACGTCCATATACTTGAAGGACTACTTCCTCCAATATAGTCCAGCCAATCAGTAGTCTGCCTCATAAACCCTGCTTTTTGTGCCCCTGCCTTCAGTGGAGAGGGGTGTGTGTGTGTGTGTTTTAAACACTGGGTTTTAATGTATGAAGGAGCCCTGTAGCGCAGAGTGGTAAAGCTGCAGTACTGCGGTCTGAACTCTCTGCTCATGACCTGAGTTCCATTCTGGTGGAAGCTGGATTCAGGTAGCCGGCTCAAGGTTGACTCAGCCTTCCATCCTTCCGAGATTGGTAAAATGAGTACCCAGCTTGCTGGGGGGAAAGTGTAGATGACTGGAGAAGTCAATGGCAAACCACCCCGTAAAAAGTCTGCCGTGAAAACGTTGTGATGCAACGTTACCCCAGAGTCGGAAACGACTGGTGCTTGCACAGGGGACCTTTCCTTTAATGTATGACTTCTACAGTTTTGTTTTATTGTGCTATTTTGTAAGCCAACTCAGGCAGGTTTCCCAGGAGAGATGGCATGAAAAATTCATAAATAAATAATCCCTATGAAAGTGTCCTCCAGTTGTTCGCTTTCCAAGGTTTCTTCGTGCTTTGCTCAGATATTTTCTGAAATATTGCAGTCTAAGCTGGTTTTTCTACTGCATGGATGGGAAAATGCAGTTTCACTGCTGCCATCTCTTCATGGTTGCCATTCCCTCCCCCTGCCACCAGTGGGCTTTTTGCTAGCTTGATAGTTGCTATATTGCTGTAGCATTATAACATTGTTTAATGTAACAACTACTGCTTTTTTTTTAAAGCCTGTAGAAAACTCTCCAGTGATGAGGGAAAAGGGCTACAAAGGGATGACCTTTGCAAGTGTGGAGGAAGCTTCTGTGTGGATGCTCTGTTGTCACTGCAAATTTCAAAGGCAATGAACCCACAACAGAGGAGTGTTACTGTGTGAATGCAGCCATAACTAACAATAACTAAGGGACCTGTTTACCCAGGATCTGAGACTGCTGTTTAATGCTAAGATCAGATCCTGGTTTTTAAACAGGAATCTTGGTTACCATTAGAGAGCCCCGTGGTGCAGAGTGTTAAAGCTGCAGTACTGCAGTCCTAAGCTCCGCTCATGATGACCTGAGTTCTGCCGTGAAAACGTTGTGAAAGCAACGTCACCCCAGAGTCGGAAACAACTGGTGCTTGCACAGGGGACCTTTCCTTTCCTTTTTCCTTGGTTACCATTAGGGTAGGAGAAGAACTTCATTCATATGAGTGGGGTAAGCTGGAGGAAATCTATATTCCTGAAGCTCCTGATCTCTTAAACATTGCCCTCCAAAGGCAGAACTGACTGCAGCTGAGCATAATATTTAAAATGGAATATTTTATCTAAGTAAGCAACTAGCTTTCTTAAAAATTACTATCCATAGCTGATGGTGTTATGTAGGGATGTTTTTCTTATGCTTGCATATGTTCTGTTCAGCACTGAATCCAAAATCTGCTGTAGAAAAAATGACTTTAAAACTTCAGCATTTTATTTTTAGTGCTGAAATTTGGGATGGAAAATTAAAATGCATTTACCAATTATCCCCAAGAGGCTTCAAAAGAAAAAATTGTTTTTAGAATTCCAGTAGCTGAAAAATCAAGATTTATTCCTGGTACAGATTTCTTTTATTTCTCCATAGCCTTCTGGTCCCTCTTTTTTTGTGTTTTGCTCCTACTGTGCAGTTTTATCCCATATTAGTCTACTCTAAGTCATTCAAGATTATGCAGAATAAATGTCATCAAATTTATATCACTTTGTCACTTTCATATAATGTACTTTTAACATAACTTTTTTTTATTTTCTTCCATAGACTTTGGATTCCCTGTTGTCAGAGAATTCATGCTTCCTTCTATAAATGAGGTTCAGCCCAAGCAAGATGCTGGGAGTCCACATATGGAGCTCCCATTTTTTTAAAACGTTCAGTGAACAGAAGTGTGGTGGCCTAATTCAAATTGACACTGTGTGTTTGGGGAGGGAGGATAAGCCCTCCCCCATGCCATTTCCCTGTTATAAAACAGACCGCAGGATGCCACTACTTGCTTTTTTGAGGCAAACACATGGATACCCATAACAGCACCCACACATTTGCCTCAGGGGGGGCAAATATCAACCCCTCAAAGCAGTTTTAGATAAGGCAAATTGTCTGAGAGAGAGGCCTAAATCTACATTCCTTTGTACTATGGTCCCAATCTGAACTGGGCATCTGTCCCTAGTAACTGTTTTGTTTTGTTTTTTTAAAGTTTTGTGCTCCAAATGTGGAAATTTTAATACTTGATCCATTTTGTTCTGAGCACTTCACATACAAGTACAGAACAGAGTACAATCAGCTATTGCTGCATCTTCAGTTTAGGAGCTGCTGCCGTTAAACAGTGCTGGGACCACGGAAGTTAACAATCAGGAAATGACAGAAAAGATACTCTCCGTGTTACAAAACAATATCAAAATATAATTACAATACTTTCCATTCACAACATAATATTACAATGTAACAAATTCAGTGACAAATACCATCCAAAGCACACAACTACACTACTGTCCATAAGATGATATCAGGTTCTTTCCAAACAGTATAGTCCAATGATGCAAAACCAGTCCGTTCTCGTTTCGGATCCTTATGATCCTTCCTCTGGGACCGTCTTATTAATTTTGAATGTGGTAATCTGATGGTGCCTTATTTCTTTACTATACACTGTTTTCCAGGCTTTCTCTAATTTATTTCATTACTAGAACGCTACTGTTTCATTTCATTTCATTTCATTGAAATGCTGTAAGATGGAGAAAGAACAGTAATGTTCTAGTAATGAAATAAATTAGAGAAAGCCTGGAAAACATAGTAATGAAATAAGGCACCATCAGACTCCTGCCTTCAAAATTAGTAAGACAGTCCCAGAGGAAGGATCATAAGGATCCAAAATGAGAATGGACTGGTTTTACATCGTCGGACTGTACTGTTTGGAAAGAACCTGATATCATCTTATGGACAGTAGCGAAGTTGTGTGCTTTGGATGGTATTTGTCACTGAATTTGATACTGAAATTTACATTGTAATACTATGTTGTGAATGGAAAGTATTGTAATTATATTTTGATATTGTTTTGTAACACGGAGAGTATCTTTTCTGTCATTTCCTGATAGGAGTTGCTGCAGCACTTTTTGTGTCGAACTTTGAAGACAGATCTCAACATGTCTTGCACAGGATTCAGGAGTTCCTTCATCAAATGTAATTCAGTGCATCATCATAACTGAGTCGTTGCCAACTGAATAATTTGAGCATGTCACAGAGTAAACAATATTAATTAATTTATTTACCTATTATTTACATAATTTATATCCCTCCTTTCTCTCCAATGGAGACTTGAAGTGGCTTATTACTGTCCTCCATATTATCATTACAGCAACCTTGGAAGATAGGCTAGGCTTACAGCATGTGTGACTGACCCAGGATCATCCAGCAAGCTTCCATAGGAGAGTGGGGATTTGAACCCGAGACTCCCTGATCCTCTAACCACTATCCCACACTGAATAATTAACATGCATTGGCCAAGTGCTTCTTGGAAGAAGGATTGATGTTACTCTTTAAAATTTTCAGAATGAAGCAATCTTTTGCAAAGCTCTTTTATTTTAATCTACATCAGTGTTCCAGGTAACTGCTACGAATGTGTAGCTCAAAAAAAGAAAGAAAGATCCAGGTGGACAGCCATGTTTATCTGAAGCAGCAGAACGCATTTTGAGTCCAGTGGCACCGTTAAAACCAACAAAATTTTATTGAGGGTGTGAGCTTTTGCGTGCACGCACAGTTCCTCAGACACATGCCAGACATATGTGTCTGAGGAAGTGTGTGCGCACACAAAAGTTTACATCTTGAATGTTGGTCTTAAAGGTGCCACTGGACCAAAGTTTGTTCTGCAGGTGTAAAAAAATGGTGATATTTGGAACTGGATATCAGGGAACTGAAAAAAAAATATAACTGTTCCTTGTTTCCTGGATTCCAAATACCAGTTTGGTATTCGAATCTGTGGTTGTTGTTGTTGTTGTTTTGAGGGGGGTGGGGTTCTGGATTTTTTGTTCCATTATTCTCTGTTGGAAATCTTTCTCAGGGCAGGAGTGACTGTTTTTAAAGCTACTGACACCAAACTGCAGTCGAGCTGCTGGTTCCTGTCCTTTAAAGTAATCCCCAAATTTCAAGTAAATTGGACAAAGAGGCCCAGTTCTGTGGATCCCTGAACAAGATGCCCATAGCCATCCCAACATGAGAATCCATTCCAGTGTGCAACCTGAGAATTGCCTGAGTCAAAATGAATAGGAATTTTGCTGCAAGTCTAGCAAATGTAAAATTAGAGAATCCAGACAATGCAACTGAAGAATGTACAACTGCAAAACCCAAGTATTTGCACCAATGTACAACCTGAGAATTGTCTAAGCAAAATCAAATAGGAACACTGCTCTAAGCCAACTAAATGTAAAATTCAAGGAATCCAGTCAATATGTAACTTGAATAGCTACAGCAACATCAAACCAAAGAATCTGCAGCGAAAAAGCAAAGTGGATACAAAGCTACTGAAGCAAGGAATACAACTGTGCAAAGCCAACAAAGACAATTTAATAGTGCATTATCTAAGACAAATCAACTTTGGAAGTTTTTACCAAACTTGGAAAGACACAGACACTCTAGAAAAAAAGAGCAAAATCCTGCTTGCCTTCAAATGCTGGCTCCCAATACTCCTGGTTAATCCCAAATACTTCTAGGATTTTTTGGGGACTCATTTACTATTATTTCAGAAAATTCTAGATACCAATCAGAGACCAAAATATATCTGAAGAATATTGATAATGTAATTTGGGGGTATATATCAGTTTAGATATATTCAAACGCATATTCCTAGTAACTACTGTGCTCAGAAATCTCACTGCTGCATAAACTATATAGTATTTATTGTTCTTTTCAGAGATTTTCCTTCAACAGCTAAAATCATGCTTTGCCTCTGTCAGACGACATGGGTTATGCATAGAAAATAATTTCATTGAAAGATTATGATGGATAAACTCCAAGAAAATGAGGACAGAATCCTACATTCTCCCATTGTTTGATGGTTTTCTATTTATTTCCATATTATCAGCTCAGGACTACTTATATAATTAAAAAGATGGATGAATCAATACAGAATGTGATAATCCTGTCCTCACATCCACCTCTGGATTTACCTGAATCCTGCATTTTGGATAAAACATGTAACTGACATATACCAACGTTGAGTCAATGTGAACAGGGCCAATAGCACATGATCTTGCTAATTCATTTAGTAATCATATTTATAAAATAACTGTTTACTCATGTTCAGTTGAGCGGCTCCAGGGCGCAGAGTGGTAAAGCAGCAGTACTGCTGTACTGTGGTCTGAACTTTCTGCTCGCGACCTGAGCTCGATTCTGGCAGAAGCTGGATTCAGGTAGCTGACCCAAGGTTGATTCAGCCTTCCATCCTTCCGAGGTTGATAAAATGAGTATCCAGCTTGCTGGGGGGGAAGTGTAGATGACGGGAAGGCAATGGCAAGCCACCCCGTAAAAAGTCTGCCTTGGAAACATTGTGAAAGCAACATCACCCCAGAGTCGGAAACGACTGGTACTTGCACAGGGGACCTTTCCTTTTCCTCATGTTCAATTGAAAAAAAAAATTATAAAAGACTTATCTATCCGTATGGCAGGGTCTGACAGTATTTTGTATATAATATACCCCTGATATTGTGCCTGCTATTGTTAGGTTATGCTTCTTTTAATAGACAATATTAATAATTATGGGTCAAATGACACAAAAGAAGAGAAGACTTGCTGGGGTCAAATGTTTCATCATAATTAGTAAAGATACCTGATACAAACCAAAGTGGGTTAGACATTTTTATTTCTTGCTTCTCACTGAAATCATTTTTATTTCTTGCTTCTCACTGAAATCATAATCCTGTGTCTGAGAAGAAACTGGTGGGGCTCACATAACTGAATATTGCATTGAATCATAGAATCACAGAGTTGGAAGGGGCTATACAGGCCATCTACTTCAACCCCCTACTCAATGCAGGATCAGTCTGGAACATCCCTGAAAAGTGTTTGCCAACTGCTGCTGCTTAAACACTGCTGGTGAGGGAGGGCACACCACTTCCCCGGGTACCTGATTCCACTGTTGAACAACTCTCACTTTAAAAGAGTTCCCCCCCTCCCCAATATCCAGTCAGTACTTTTCTAAATTTAAACCCATTATTGTGAGTTCTAGTTTCTGCTGCCAACAGGAACAGTTCCCTGCCCTCCTCTAAGTGGCAGCCCTTCAAATACACACACATGCACACATAAAATCCCTAAGCTAATGTAATGAAGACCATGATCTTCTCCATGGCAACTAATTTTCTGTGCAAAGAGAATTTTTATTTTTTTTGTTGAGGATTATTTAGTAATGTCAATACCTATGTCTGGTCTTAACTTAAGTGATAGAGCCCAGGGATACATTTACTATCTTGGTGTTTAACTTTCTCTCTCACTATTTATTTCAGTGGGACTTAGGCAAGTATAACATTATTTTGATTGTGTCCATTGCTTAAACAAAGATGCTAATAGTGTGTGAATTAGCACAGACATATACATATAACCCATAATGCTGTTTGTAGTTGATTTATCAATTTAAATTAGATTTTTAGGATGTATAGTAAGCTGAAACTAAATCAGATCACACCAAAGAGTCATGCATAGAATACTTATCAAAGCCATACATAAAAATGTCATTGCCATAGGCTTTTCTTTATCCCATGATCCCCCATAATTTTCTTAGTCAACACTGGGCTCAGATCAGTAATTCTGTATTTGTTTTGTCATACATATGGTAAAGAACTTAGTTTATTCTTAGTTTAGTGCAGTCAATGACCATATTCAAGCATACAAGAAGATAAAACATAATATATTAGCTAAAAGTATGATGTCGTTAAGAATACATGGATCATATTTCACAAATAAAATACACTAGTGATAATATTTCAAAAATAAAAATACATATTAATCTCAAAAATTTAAACTCTAAACATAAGAGAAGACCTAATAAACATCTATTGTTTGCTGGACACTTTGATAACTTAGGCACAAAACTTAGCTGTTACCTTAGAGATGGCTGGAATTTCATCTATGAATAGTTTCTCCAAAATGCCCTGTCCATTAGCCCTGCTAGCCCATCCAAAAAAGGAAAGATTGTCTTATCTCTAATTACTTTATTAAAAGGACAGCAGATGAAGAGATGTTCCTATGTCTCCACCTCACCAAGTCACTAGCATTTCCATCATAGAGATAGTGGTTTCCTGCATAATCATTTAATGGTAAAGAACTGGAAGAGTCAATAGGCTATTAATGTGAATGGTCACTTCTTGTCTCATGACCAGCCATCCAACTGTGTATTTACCACACAGGCATTGATGTGATCTAAAATTTCCACAAATTGGAGGATTTCAATCCATGGAAGCTCAATTTCCCCTTCTCCCTCCCACTGCAGCTGAATATATCCCCTGAAATCCTGCTCCTTGGGAACTGGGGAACCTTATGAGTTTCTGGAGGGGTGTGTGAAGATTCACATGGGGGAGAGTTGATGGAAATGCATGCAAAAATGTTAAGCAGTCCAAAGTTCCTTTATGTGACATGAAATTGACCTCACAATGGCTATACTGAATAAGTATTTGTACAAAAATTATACCCATGGAACTTTGTAAACAGTGGAGTCATCATTTTAGTGGAAGAAGTTGAATTTTCCCCACCTTCCCTTTCTGGCTGTAGATCTGATGTTTTTAGTTGTATGAAAGGAGCACCCTGTGCACAGAAGTGTTTTGGATAACACAGAGACCTCTAGATTGCCTTGAAGGACTGTGATTCTGTCCATATTTCTGTCAATACTTACAAGTGTTGCAAGTTCAATTGACTGTTTGTATGCACATTAGGTAAGTTGCAGACTACAGTCAGCATGGAGTTCCATTCATGGTTAGCGTTGGAGACAGTATGAGGGCAAACTATATGCGTCACCAGAGATCAATGATTAAGATTTCTTTCTTTCTTTAGTGAAGCAGCTGAAGGAAGTAGCACAGCACACAGTGCTATAGGAAAATCTAGAAACAAAGCCCATGCAATATCTTTAAGTAAGACCAGCCAAAATAACACAACACACGGTATGCAATGTATGCACTGTGGGAAAATAAGCACAACACAACATGCAGCTTTGCTGTGAACCAACGTGGCCACCTCGCTTCATTGGTTCTAGAGGAAGTGGCAGCGGGGCAATTTAAATCACAATAATGCCACAGAAGCTTTAAAGGGCTTACCTTTCCTCTTCTTGTAGCTCTGAACTGATTCTGAACTGAAGTGATTCTCCTGTTCTGCAGTTGCAGTGGTTAAAAACAAAACCTGCAAAGAAGGTCTTGATTACAGATCAGTCTCATCATATCTAGTTCTGCCCTTAATCTCCTAAACACCTAAAGTTTCATTAATTACTATTTTTGAACAATATGTTGTTTTTTCACCTCATCTCTGATGCTGGCTAAGTAATTTCTTTTACAATTTTACTATGTTTGTTTTGAACCCTCTTGAGTAGTCATGTTCTTTTTCTTGTTAAAGCCTCTTTGCTTTATTACAGTACATGGAGTTTGGGAGGAATGGTCACCTTGGAGTTTGTGCTCATTCACTTGTGGTCGAGGCCAAAGAACTAGAACAAGGTCATGTATACCTCCTCAGTATGGGGGACGATCATGTGATGGACCTGAAACACAACATAAGCCTTGCAATATTGCTCTTTGTCCTGGTGAGCATATACATGCATATATATATATATAATATATAGAACAACTGTTTGTTGCTTACTTGGGTGGGGTCAGTGTAATTCCTTTGTGCTCTCCTTTGTTTCCTTGTGTGTGTGTGTGCGTGTGCACCCATTCATCTTAAAATCTACAAGAAAAGGGGTATGATTGTGATATTCTGAGAGCGTGAATAGGGATGGTGCTATGCTGTGTAAGGTATCTGATTACTACCCCTAACATTTAAAAGTGGGAGTGGCAAAACTGCACACATAGTGCTTTGTGCTCATTTTGTTTCAAAGCCCCGTTTTATGTCCCACAAAAAGGCATTTTTCAAATAAGTATGATATCCTAAAGCAGCCTGTGACATGACTTGGGAAGGGAGGGGGTGCTGTTGTACAAAAATGAATCCTGTCCACTAAGGCTAAAATATAGGTATCAGTTATATAAATAAAAACCCAACCGTGGTGGCAGTTCTGAGGATTTTCATTCATTGGCTTGCAAAGGATTGGCTCACACTGTCTCTGCCGTGCCATTGGCTGATTCTGCTCTTATCACCCACCACCAGCCCCATCAGGCAATGCATAAGCCCACTGACCTTCAAGGGAGACAGTTCTCTGCTGACAGGGGGCTTACTGATCAGCATGGCCTCTCCTCAGGGCCTGTTGTAGGAAGTCCAGGACAGTCTGTCTGAGAGCAGGCAAGGAGGTGTGAGGGTGCAAAACAGAGGAAAGATTTGTGGTGCCTTGCCCCCTCCCCCAGGTAATGGGCCTGTGTTCATGAGAAAACAGTAGGGTTCCTTCTCTTCAACTGAGGCAAAAGGAATGTTCATTCACAGCAGGGAGGGGCCTTTTCCACCTGCCAATACTCTTCACTCTTTCTATTCCAATTAGGCTGCGGTGGGCTCATATGACAGAATGGACTCTGAGGGAGAGGCCTTTCCTCCTTGGAAAACACTGTTGCCAATCTCCAGGTGAGGGCTGGAGATCACTCAGAGTTACAACTGCTCTCCAGATGGCAGAAATCAGCTCCCCTTGAGGTGCGGGGGAGTGAATGCCTTCACTTGGGTGGGAAGACACAAGGCTGGGGAGAGCACTCATACAAAGGCCTTTAGTGGTACCTTTCCACATTGGTCAGAAATTCCTAAACCCTCTGAGGGAGGCCTTCCTCCTGGAAAACCACTGTTGCCAATCTCCAGGTGAGGGCTGTAGAAGCTGACTGGGTGATTTCAAACCAGCCTAACCTGCCTCACGGGGTTGTTGTTGTTCAGATCAAAGGGGGGAGAGGAGAGGAGAATGCTGTAAAATGATGGCTGATGACTCCTCCCTATTAAACAGTCTGTCAGAGATAGACAGTTGGTCTGAAAGGTCTCACTACAGGTCTCTGAGGCAGAACTCATTGGGCCCAGTGCTGACTACGGCTGCCAGTTCCAGGTTGGTGAGAAATTCCTGGAGATTCGATGGTGGAGTTTGAGGAGGGCATAGGAGTTAGGGCTTCAGTGGGGTCTGCTGCATCCAGGTGCTTGCTGTGGAAGCTGACTGACTGATTTCAGACCAATCACAGACTTCCAGCCTAACCTGCCTCACAGGGTTGTTGTTCAGATCACATGGGGGGGGGGAGAATGATGTAAACTGCTTTGGTTCCCCCCCACACTGTGAAGAATGACTAATTTTCCTATATAGAGACTGCAGGGAGGGCAAAGGAGATGGAAAGCTGAAGTCAGAGGGGCAGATAAAGGAAAAGAGATAGGGTTGCCAACTCAATCTTAGGAAATTCCTGGAGATTTAAGGGGCTGGGCCTGGAAAGGGCAGTGTTTGAGGAGGGGTGGGACCTCAGAGAGGTACAATGCCATAGACTCCAAATCAACAATTTCCTCCTGGTAACCACTGCTGCCAATCTCCAGGTGAGGGCTGGAGATCACTCAGAATTGCAACTGCTCTCCAGATGCCAGAGGTCAGCCCACCTTGAGGTGGGGGGGCGGTGAATGCCTTCACTTGGGTGGGTGGGAAGAACGCAAGGGTGGCAGACACTTGCCCAGAGGCCTTCAGTGGTACCTTTCCATGTTCATGGGAAATTCCTGGAGATTCTGTGGTGGGTTTTGAGGAGGGCATAGGAGTTAGGGCTTCAGAGTTGGGTCTGCTGGACCCAGGTCCTTGCTGTGGAAACTGACTGACTGATTTCAGACCAGTCACAAACTTCCAACCTAACCTGATCAAAGGGGGCAGAAGAAAATTATATAAGCTGCTTTGGTTTCCCACCCTCCACTGTGGAGAAAGACAGCCTATATAGAAGCTGCAGGGAGGAGGAAGGAGATGCAAAGCTGAAATCAGAGGGGCAGATAAAGGGAAGGAGATAGATTGCCAATTCCAGGTTAGGGAATTTCTGGATATTTAAGGGGTGGGGCTTAAGGAGGGGTGGAACCTCAGACAAGTACAATGCCATTTCATCCTAGGGAACCATTGGAGATCACTCAGATTTACAACTGCTCTCTAGATAGCAGAGATAAGCTCCCCTTGAAGTGGGGGGAAGTTAAAGCCTTCACTTGGGTGGGTGGGAAGACAGCAAGGGTGATAGGCACTTGCCCAGAGCCTCCTTCTAGAGCCTGTTGTATTTTTTTTCACAACAGGCCTTACTCCTAGTAGAGATATAGATATAGCTTGCCAAATGGCAACTGAAGTATCATGCATATATGTTGAACAGCAATGGATGTTTTCAATCTTTCCAAAGAGAGTGAAGAACAGAGGAATAGAGAAATGGAAGAGTATGTCCTGAATAAACACAATTAAAAAAAAATCGTATGAGTTACAAGAGCTTGGATGTTAGCAGTTGTGGAACTTTTTTCATCTACCCTTTCCTCTGAGACCAGCCTGATGCTTGGAGTGGCAGGTACTCCATGAACAAAATTAAACTGAGCATGAAGGAATACTGTAAAGGGGGTGTGTGTGTCAAGCAACCTTGCCAATGCTTCCCTTTTGTTTACAATGATACAACAAACTCTTATCAGTGGGATGAAGAAAGGTGAACAATGTTGCCTAATTCTCCCTCTCCATAGCAACTCCCACCTGTAGAACTTTGAGCATCTGCTTTTTTGTAGGTCTCAGGCTGCTGGGAGAAGGGAAGATGGGAAAGATGAATAGCTTCAAGCATTTATTTGTTCACAGTCTGTAAGATCCAAGTTGAGATTTGATGAGTATGTGTAAAACATAGGAGACTATGTGGTATAAAATGAACTGTAAAAATCTTCCTTCTGAATAACTATTTGTTCCTTCTTTCTGAAGATCAGTTTATTGTACATACCATGCCAGTGCAGGTATTCCATAAACCTGTTTAATTTATATAGAATACATTAGAACATGAGACCTGGTTACTGAGACAAAAGCCATTCTGTTCATGATGTTGTACTACCATTGAGCCAGTATGATGGCTACGGGAATATAATCCTTTAAGGAAGGACTCTATTGGCTACTCCAGAGTATAGCTGAACAAGAAGGATAATTGCATTCAAATGTATATGACAGCCTGTGTGTCGCCTATTGTGGGAATACTAATCAGAATCTCTGTTGTTCAACTTTTGTCACTCCAGTGATGTTTCTCCAAAACCAAATGAATGTTTTAAAGTGCTTTGCTTTTAATAATGTGCTCTAAGTATCTCTTCAGTAGGACAACAATCACCAGTAGTGGATTTAAAACAATAAAAAATTAATAAAGTATCTGAGCCATTTAACTGGTATAGTGGAAAGATGCACAGGTCAAGTGCACACAATAGACTTCATTGGTTGATATTAAGTAACCATAGTGCAGTACATTATCTGAGAAATATTGGATGACTTCATAATCTCTCATTTCAACCAATTTCACAATGCCTAATCATGTTTCATAAACACAAATCAGAGACTATAATTATTGTTTGGCCTGCCCTGCTCTTAACATCATAGTACAGTGGATCTGAAATAAGAATTGAAACATAACTCTTTTTTTTTTGTTGCCTTTATGGAAGGCTACAACATAAGCAGGTTCTGTCCATGTCCATATTTGGGAAGTGAGAATTCTTCAGTTTTCAACGGAATCAGAATATTGTCCTCCTTCTCTCTAGTTTTCAATTGATAGGCATTGTTTTGAGACAATCTGATGAACTGTGTGTACCTGCATTCAGATAGTCAAGTGATTTTATATGTGTTGTTTTTCAGTTGTTTTAAGACACAGCTACAGTTCCATGGATGATAGTTGAAGTTAAATATATAAATATATATATATGTGTGTGATTATGTGTCTCCCACAAGCTCCTTCAACATGTAAATAACCCTTCCATTTATCTAAATACCTGATTGTTTGACCATGTTGTATGTCTCCTAAGCTGTTAAATAAATGGAGAAGGTATTATATTAGATGGACAAAAGGTAATTGCTGTTGATCTGTGTGTAAACGTACAATGTTAATCCACAGCCATGATTTTAATGATTCATTTGTTGTATCTGTTTCTTTCTGTTATCCTGCTGTCTCCTCTCTATCAGAAACATTTTAATCATTTCTTTTCCCCCTAACATAATCTAATTTTTTCTTACAGTTCCATGGTGCAATCCTAAACATATAGGCTTGGACCCAACTAGACAACTCCACAGGGACAAGAATTTATGTTCATAGGGTACAATATCCCCCCTCCCATTGCAGCTCAAAATGCCCTCCAAATCTTTTTTTTGAGGAGAGGGAACAAGATGTTGAGGGCCATAGGAAAGTGAAGGTGGGAGAATCATGTTATTTGAGCAAAATCCTTATGCCTGTGGACGCATTAGTCTGGATCCAACCCATTACTTGGAAGTAAGTTCAAACATTTTTAGGGCAGTGCACTGTGGTAAGAGTACAACCTAAGTCCACATTAATAAACACAGAATACATTATAACAGTAATTACTTAACTGGCTCAATTATCATCTGATTTATAGATCCTAGCCTTTACTGTTGTAGAAAGCAGTTCTGCTTAAGGAAGGGAGGGGTTTTTTGGGGGGGGGGCGTGATTTCTCCCTATTGTCCTGCAGTAGCCTGCTATGCTCCTGAATTTCCACTCCTAATAGTTGTGGGAACAGCATGGGGATGAAGCAGGTTGGGAAGTTCCCTTCCATGGCTTATTCCCTTTAAGAAAACCTTTAAGAAATCCCTGAGGTAGCCTGATGGATAGGCTCTAACTGAACCCTTAGGCTCCTGTACTTCATGGCAATTGTCCTGCCTGGCTGTACAGTTCATCATCAGTAGGAATGCTTTTAGGTACTAGTGGCAATGATAGAACTTCTAAGTGAGATGCTAAAAATCAATAATGGTCAACTTTCTTCTCAGGAAAACTGCCACAAATTAAGCCTTAGGTATCAGATACTGCCATTCTAGTGTGTGCTGTATTGAATATAAACATCGGGATGGTTTAATTTCCCACTTTCAGTGTTTTCTCAGTTCCCAGTTGCTCCTTTGAGGGTTGTTCATCCATAGAAAATTGCGTGCCCAGACCTGCAATGGAGCAGGTAATACCCCCAAGGGCCAATTAGGGTCAGGAAAACAGCTCAGGGGCAAGGCAGGAGTCCCTTCTCCCCCATTGGAATTGGGCCCTGTTGTATTTGGAAAATAAGTGCTGCCCGGCCTTGGAAGATGAAAATTGGGTTGTGGCCAAACTTCTTGTGTAGTGTGATGACCCTGTTGATGAGGCAGGGTAGGCTGTAGGACTTAGCCACAGCAGCTGAAAGTGACTAACGTGGGAGGAGGAACTGTTACTCACTAGCTGAAACTGAAAGTAGTGTCAGAGACTGAGGGTAGCTAGGAAACCTAGCCATTTGCATCTGTCAGTTGCGGGATCAAGAATTATATATGATCTAGGAATGAGCTTCCATTTTCACCAGTAAATAGAAGGCAGAAAGCAAAGCAGACTTTTTTGTGCAATAATGAATTTGATTACCTTATATTTATAACACATTATTGATAAAGCATCAAGGAAAAATGTCAGGGAACCCCACAATCATGCAGTTCAATATTAGGCATGCTTGCTTAAAAATAATTTCCACCAAATTTGACATAGCTTACTTCCAGGTAGGGGTATTGACCTATATATTTTCTCTTACACATTAGATTGTTTATATACACAGTAATGCTCACCCGTTTTTTGCATGAAATTCAGAAATTGTAACACACCCTATTTTCCATGGGTGCTGCTGCATCTAAAGACAGGATCAAAGTAAGCCCAACAAGTCCTTCTCTTCTTTGGATGTATCTATTATATAGAATAGAATGCCCATGTTTCCATCTCTTACAGTGATCCAGTACTACTTTCCCTCAACTAATAACTGCCCAGAACTTCCATGTAAACCATGATGCATGCAATGTAGTTCATGTGAATCAGAGGGAAGGGGAACAGGTTTCTTTGGACCCTGTGAGGTTTGCCTTCAGCGACATCCATGGAAGACTGGGTTGCACCCTGATGCTTTATTTTCTGATGTACTTACTTATTTGAAAAATAAGTGGAAGCTGGTAGAAAGGGCTCAGGCTGGTTCTTGCTGCTAACATGGGTTGTATTTCTCTTTTTGTTCTATCTGTGTTGAAATAGTTGATGGACAATGGCAAGAGTGGAGTGCTTGGAGTCAGTGCTCAGTGACTTGTTCTAATGGCACACAGCAGAGAAGTCGGCAATGCACAGCAGCTGCTCATGGAGGCTCGGAGTGCAGAGGTCCATGGGCTGAAAGCAGGGAGTGTTACAACCCTGAATGCACAGGTACATAAGACTCTTTCAGGGATAGTGTGATTTCAAAACAAAAAAGAAGGGGGACTTTCAGTTCACAGAAGAAGACTTAAAAGAGGCCATGCCTCACAGTCTTTCATATGCGACAATTTGATGCCTATTTTTTCCTGCTATGAGGAAATTCCCTCTCATTCTTCTCTAAAACTTTATTGAATGATGTGAACACACTAAACTGACCTAAAGCTTGGGGCGGGGGTGGTGGTGGTGGTGGTGGTGGTGGTGGTGGTGGGAGATAAAATGTGGATTAAGTCCAACCAAAAAGAGCCATTTATAAGTTTCATTCAGGTCAAGGTGAGACATATGTTGTTAAATATTGAAATTAAACAATTGCTAGATACATGTTCTTTTATATTAATCTGAGTGTTACCACCAACCAATGTAATAAAGGAGAAAAACTAGCATACTTTAAAAAAAATATATGATTCAATGCTGCAGATAGCTGTCCAAAGAATGGCTATGATTTCCTTAATAGATGTAACAGATTGTTTGGGAACATTAAAAAAAATATATAGAAAAATCTTTGACATGTTTAAAATACAGAGTTATCTTCAGAATAAGGCAAAAGCTGCAAACAGTAATTCCTTCAACTATTATAAATAGATTATAGGGATTTTTCCTTAGCCTTTTTAATATGAATATTTTTATTGAGCTGTACAACACAAAGCAATTAACAAAAATCATACTGAGAAATGCATAATAGATGTGAACAAAAACATACAGTGATGAGTGAAAAGAAACGAAATACAGTACAAAGAGTATATTGAAGCTTTAGAACAGCAGCTTAAAAGAAAATAACTAATGATCACTGTTTGAAATAACTGAGTTTTTATGCATTCAGGACATGCTGTGAAAGTGCAGTTAGCAGCAGTCCACATTTAGTTATATGGGCAAGTAGTCTGATTTCATGGATGTCATTCTCTGCTTTTAACAGAGATGAGACACGATATTGCCAAATCTAATCACATAAAAGTCCATTGATTTCAATGGTAAACACATGCTTAACTCTTTCCCTTTGAAATTAATGGGAATTTAAAATGTTAACTTTGAATGGCGCATGCCCGCAGTGTTTGGTTGTTTGTTCTGTTTTGCCATATGTCATAATATGTCATTACATACATTAATTAATTTAAACTTGTGCACATTTATACTTTGGTATTAGCCAGTTTTCTAAAGTGTGTTGGGCTGCAAGGATAGTGAATCTGTGCAAGGGAAAGAAGATAAGTGTTAGATAAAACATGTTGGATTGGTTTAAAGTTGATTGGGTTCCACCCCTTTATGTATCTTAACATTTATCATCATGGAACTTTTGGTATCTATTTTTCTAAACAGCTAATGGTCAGTGGAATCAATGGGGCCACTGGAGTGGGTGTTCCAAGTCATGTGATGGCGGCTGGGAGAAGCGAATAAGGATATGTCAAGGAGCAGCTGTCACTGGACAACAATGTGAAGGAACTGGAGAGGAAGTTAGGCGGTGTAGCGAACAGCGATGTCCAGGTGGGAAGCAGCTGTTTATGTTTAATGCTTACGGATACATCACCCAAAAGAGTTATGTTAAGAAATGGGATTTAAGAAGGGATATTTATTTAAAACCGATCAAAAACGTTTTTAATTACCATTTTTTTTAAAGCCCTGATAATTTTTGTTAGGTGTTGTATGCTTGGTCTATGGACAAAATTTGTTGCTATTTTTTGGAAGAAAATATTGAACAATATATTACAAGGAGCTCCTAAACAGTAATCACCTGTATCTTCATAATATTTTAAAACTCCCATACATTTTATTTGTATATATTTCCTTAATGGATGAAATCAGTTTTTAACTTGTTACAAGAGGCCATTCTAGACATCTCAATCCACAGACAAGTGGTTAAATATAGTTAAAATTGAGATGATTGACAGTGCAGACCTAAGCTAAGTTACACTCTTCTAAGCCCATTGAGGTTAATGGATTTAGAAGGGTGTAACTCTGTTTAGGAGTGTACTGCAAAGTGACTCTGACATGAATGGCTTGATTTCTAGTGTTTCCACTTCACTTATTCAAATGCTGGATTATGAAATGACAAAATCATATCAAAACTACAGTATAGCAAGTGGGAGAACCACAAGGACTTGTGTGGGCATATCATTTAATCCTCCCCTGCTATTTCTTCTCCCATCCCTTGTAGCTCACATAGTTTCCCCCCCTTTCTTGCTTCCCTCTCTCTTTCCACCCACCAGCCAGCATCCCTTTATCTGCCCACTCTATCTTCAGATTTCCTTCCTTCCATCCCCCTGGCATCCTTTGGCTGGGAAAACTCTGGCAAATTGCAAAGTGCTGGCTGAGCCAGGCCCAGTTGTGTGGCCAGAAACCTAATAGGACTTGTAGGGGGTTCCTTATCTACCATATCCCATTGTAAGCCAAAATGCCCTCAAAACGAGGTTGGGGAATTGTCAGGTGGGCACCTTGCTTAGTCAGGATCTTTTTACCTGTGTATACAGGATTCCACGTCCAGAAAGTTATGCTTAAAAAAATTAGGGACCCTAATTAAGTAAAACCATTAAAATTTATTAAGAAAAATATAGTCTTCCATACAAGATAAAATACTCATAAAATCACACATTCAGTTCTAGGAAACATAGATAGAGAGATAGGGGAACACATGGGTAGACAAACAGGGTGATATTTACCAATCGTAGTCTTCAAGGAAGGCTCCAATGGCGACAAGCGAGGAAGTGGGAGAGGGGACCGGAAACTGATCAGGAATCGGGGATGGATCTATGCAGCAAAATTGGGATACTGATAGAAGCACACCTGTGGGTAGCTAGTCCACAGATTATAAGGACTCTCTTGAGCCCTTAGGGGATGGAAGGTACGAGGGAGGAGAAAGGTGGTCAGCTGGTGCATGACCTCACAAAAAGGGGAGGTTTCACAGTGACCATAAGGGCTGGACTACTGCGACAACCAATAGAAAGTTCATTGGTGGCACCTAATCAGGTGCTTTCTCTTGATCAATGGACTGGCTTGGATCCTGGATACCTGAGTGAACTTTCAGGTTGAAATGGACCAAGGGGAGGCTCCAAAATGACAGTTGGAAAGAAGAATAGAAGATTACTTGGGTGGGGAGATACTTAGGACTATTAGACTTATTTAAAAGGGTGACAATAGAGAATCAAATCATGGCCTAGGTAACGCCCAGTTTGTACAAAGGAACTTGGCTCTGGCTGAAGATGGTCTTCCTCTTCTGTCTTCTCCTTGGCACTAGTCTTTGTCTTGAGTTCCGTCAAACAAAGAAAGTGGTTGGACAATTAACCAATCCTGGGGTGGGTAGGTTGCTTGCAGGCACAGGTGACATCTGGTGTGTACGTGAGCCATCCGCTTCGCTGGAATGGAGTCAAGCCTTGTAGGAAGATAGCTGCATGTGGTGTTAGCCCTCCACAGTGGATTCTATGGTCAGTGCTTCAAAACCATTTGCCTGGATAGCTCCTGGCGGCGCAGTCTCCTCTGCTCCATGGCTGGGATGGATGTCATACGGAACGACAGGAAGTCTTCCATTCTCCTGGTGGGCACTCTTGTAGCTGTCTAGAGTGCCTTTATTTATTTATTATTTATTTATTTATTCCGTAATTTATATCCCGCCCTTCCCACAGAGTGGCTCAGGGCGGCTCACAACAAACGATAAAACAGTAAAACAAAGCAAAGTTATTACATTTAAAAGTTAAGCATTTAAAAACCTAAAAATTATAACATTATAACATTAAACGACACAATATAAAACACAGCAGTCTAGCAGGCTACATTTATCCAGTCAGGCGTAGGCTAACCGGAAGAGGGTTGTCTTACAGGCCCTGCGGAACTGAGTAAGATCCCGCAGGGCCCTCACCTCTTCCGGTAGCTGGTTCCACCATGTTGGAGCCATTGTAGAGAAAGCCCTATCTCTGGTCACCTTGAGACGGACTTCCTTAGGCCCGGGGATGGTGAGAAGATTTTGAGTCCCAGACCTCAGTACTCTCTGGGGAACGTGTGGGGAGAGACGGTCCCTCAGGTAGGCAGGTCCCAGGCCATATAGGGCTTTAAAGGTGATAACCAGCACCTTGTACCGGACTCGGTATGTTATTGGGAGCCAGTGCAGAGCCCGAAGACCCGGCCGGATGTGCCCCCACCTTGGGAGGCCCAGTAGCAACCGGGCCGCGGCATTCTGCACCAGCTGCAATTTCCGGGTCCGGCACAAGGGCAGCCCCATGTAGAGGGCATTGCAGTAATCCAACCTCGAGGTGACCGTAGCATGGATCACTGTTGCTAGGTCGTCGCGGTCCAGGAAGGGAGCCAGCTGCCTTGCCCGTCTGAGATGAAAAAACGCGGACTTGGCAGTGGTTGCTATCTGAGCCTCCATCTTTAGGGACGGCTCTAATAGCACCCCCAGGCTCTTGACCCTGCCCGCCGGTATCAGCGGAGCACCGTCAAAAGCTGGCAGGGGGATTTCCCCCCCCCCCGGTCCCCGGCAACCAAAACAGAGGACCTCTGTCTTCGCCGGATTCAGTGTCAGTCCACTCAGTCTGAGCCACTCAGCCACAGCCTGTAGTGCTCGATCTAGGTTTTCTGGGGCGCAGACCGGTCGGCCGTCCATAAGCAGATAGAGCTGGGTGTCATCAGCGTACTGGTGACACCCCAGCCCATACCTTCGGGCAATCTGGGCAAGAGGTCGCATATAGATGTTAAATAACATCGGGGAGAGAACCGCTCCCTGGGGCACCCCACAATTGAGTGTGTGCCTCTGGGATAGTTTCCCCCCAATCGCGACCCTTTGTCCCCGACCTTCAAGGAAAGAGGAAAGCCACTGTAAGGCCAGCCCCTGAATCCCCGCGTCGGCGAGGCGGCAAGTCAGCAACCGATGGTCGACCGTATCGAACGCCGCCGATAGGTCCAACAACATCAGTACTGCCGAGCCACCCCGATCCAGATGCCGTTGAAGGTCATCTACCAGGGCAACCAACACCGTCTCCGTCCCATGACCTGGGCGAAAGCCAGACTGAAGTGGGTCAAGGATGGAAGCGTCCTCCAGGAAAGTCTGTAGCTGCCTCGCCACTGCCCTCTCAATAAGTTTGCCCAGGAAGGGCAAGTTTGAGACCGGCCTATAGTGTGCCAATTGGGCCGGGTCTAAAGATGGTTTTTTTAGGAGGGGACGGACCACAGCCTCTTTGAGTGGCACTGGAAAAAGCCCTTCCATCAGGGATCTGTTTATGATATCCCGTACAGGATATCTGAGATCCCCCTGGCAAGATTTGATAAGCCAGGAAGGGCATGGGTCCAATTTGCAAGTTGTTGGGCGGGCAGATAAGAGGATCCTGTCAACTTCCTCCAGGCTGAGGGGGTTGAAACTGTCCAGAATATAATCCGAAGACATGCTCGGGGCCTCGGTTGCGTTAACTGCCTCAAAGTTGACGGGGAGGTCGAGGCGGAGTGATGCGATCTTGTCCGCAAAATAATTCGCAAAACTCACAGCCTATCTCCAATTCAACAGAATTTGGTCTGCCCTGTGGCAGAGTAGTCAGGTCTCGAATTATGTCAAATAATTGTGCCGGGCGCGAAGTTGCGGACGCAATCTTAGCCGCAAAGTATGTCTTCTTTGCGGATTTGATTGCCATCTCATAGGTCTTCAAATTCTCTCTATAAGATGATCGAGTCACTTCATCTCGAGTACGCCGCCATTGCCTCTCTAGTCGTCTGAGATCCCGCTTCAATTGCCGCAGTTCCTGGTTAAACCAGGGAGACGGTTTAAGGCGGGGACGCAGAGGACGCCTAGGCGCGATCTCCTCGATGGCCCTGGAGAGTCCATCGTTCCAGGACTCAACCATAACCTCCAGGGAATCGCCAGTGGGCCAGAAGTCCCGCAGGGCCGTCAGGAACCGTTCCGGGTCCATCAGGCTCCGCGGGCGAGCCAAAATATGCTCTCCGCCTAAACGGGTTTGGGGTGAAATATCCATACGAGCCTTGAGGGCAAAGTGATCCGACCATGGCACTGCTTCCATTGCAATATCGTTCACTTGTACTCCGGCCGCGAAGACCAGGTCTAGCATGTGTCCCGCCTGATGAGTGGGTGTTGTAACAACCTGGGAGAGTCCTAGTGTCGCCATGGATGACACCAGGTCCGTCGCCTGGCTAGAGGCCGCGTCGTCGGCATGCACATTGAAGTCACCCAAGACCAATAGCCTTGGGCACTCCAACGCCCAGCCCGCCACGGCCTCCACCAGGGACGGTAAGGTGGTGGCTGGTGCGTTAGGCGGTCGGTACACCAGCCAAATCGCCAACCCCTCCCCAACGTCCCACATCAGGCCGGCACATTCAATGCCCGGAATCTCCGGGGCCGAGAGGGCCCTAAAGGAGTAAGCCTCTTGTATGAGTAATGCCACTCCTCCCCCCCCGCCCGGTAGTCCGGGACTGGTGGAAGACCGAGTAACCTGGGGGGGTCATCTGGGAGAGAGCCACGGTCTCCCCATCTCGCACCCAGGTCTCGGTCACGCAAGCCAGGTCCGCGTCCTGCTCCTGCAGGAAGTCCCGAAGGACAACGGTCTTATTATTGATGGACCTGGCATTGCATAGCACCAGTGTCGGAGGCGGGTAACTTCGTCTGGTCCCGCTACCTGTCACCATCGGGATGGGACGCAGGCTGGAAGGTGGTCGAGCACTCTCATGTCTCAGCCTCCTTCACTTGTAAGTCTGCCTGCTCCCACCGTCATACCTTCCCCTCCCCAAGAGTACCGGAATCCCCAGGCCAGTCATCTATGGTGGGCACCAATTTGTCGACTGGTGATAACAAAAGCTCGGGGAGTAAAATGCTGCTGTATACAAAACGGGGCAATAGATGTAAGGTATTAAAGTGCAAGGTTCTATTTCTGATATTATAAAGGTTCTAAAAATCTAAGGTGCAGTAGTGTCCAGAAAGTGCAAGGTGGCAAAGTCTGAGGTGCGGTAATGTCCACAAAGGTGCAAGGTGGCAGAGTCTAAATTGCGAGGTGCCAGGCGGCAGAGGGTGGGGGTTGGAACTCAGTCTTGATCCTATTCTCAGATGGAATAGCTGCATAGTTCTTATAGTTGGTAATATTGATGCTCTCATTGATGTTCCTGTTGGGGGTGGGAGAATCTGAGATCTCAGGCAGCCTCCACTCAACTCTAGGGCTCCAGAGGGGTGCTAGTCCCCTCTGTTTCCCACAGCCGTGCGGCTGCTGCCCTGATATCTCGATTACTGGTGAGTTGTAATTCACCCTTTCTCCCACTGGGCGTCCTCAGCTCACTGTCCCCCCTATATGCGGACTCCAGGTGTTTACAATTCCGCTAGGGAGGAGAGGAAGAAAGAGGAGGAAGAGGGCGGGAGAGGGGGGGCCGTCGTCCCACTGGTAGACTAGCTACCCTGGTACTTCACTCCCCTCACTACACCCGCAACTGTCTCCAAGCACCCTAAGCCACAGTCTCCCCAACCAAAACGCCACTCTTAGGCGCTCCTTGCTATTCCTCACACTCTTCGTCTCACACCCCCACCTCGTGCAGCCTCTGGCGCGGTCTCCGGCGGGTTGGTCACTCGGGTAGATGGTCTTCAGGCAGACAGTCCCCAAATAGTCAGTCCGCGGGCTCCGTCCCCTCAGACTCCCGGCCGTCTCCGCTCGCAGGCGTTCGTGGTCGCCGGTCGTCAGCCCCGTCAGCCGCTTCAGTCCGCACCACCGGCCGCAATGTTTTTCGCTTCAGTCCGCACCTCCGGCCGCGGCGTTTCTCGCCGTCTCGGTCGTGTCCACTCGCCCGCGTCCGCAGCCACCAGTCGCCGACTCAGTCAGCCGCGTCATCAGCCAATAGCCCGGTTCAGTCCGCACTTCCAGCCACACCGTCTCCGGCGTCTCAGCGTCGGGGCTGGGGCCGGGGCCATCTCAGTCGTCTCAGCCCTCGTTGGTAAGCACTCTTAAACTGATGCCACCCTCCAGTCATTCAAGAAGGACCCTGGAGCTTCAGAGGCGCTTTCAGAAGGGACTTATGCAGTACTAGTGTTATGGCTGCTAGTACTGCATAAGTCCCTTCTGCCCCTGGATAGGTTTACCCACACTCTCTGGCCAGACGTGTGTGAGTCACTTCTCCAGGTGCCCTGGCAACCAAACTGGTAATTACGATGTTCTGTAAGGGGGTTTTTCCTCACACCCTCCCCCACATTATTTCCTATTTTTTTCATCCTGACAGTCCCCATATCCACCTCTTTCCCTATTCCCTTCTCTCCTTCATGCTCACCCACCAACCTACATTTTATTGCCCCTGTCTTCAGCTATATTTATTATCTATTTACTTAGCATTCCTTCCTCCACAATGGAGACTCAAAGCAGCTTACATCACTCTGCTCTCCTCCATTTTATCCTTACAATAACCCTGTGAGGTAGGTTAGGCTGCGAATGTGTGACTTTCCCCAAATCACCCAGTGAGCCTCTGTAGCAGAATGTGGATTTGAACCTGGGTCTCCTAGAACCTAGTCTTTATGTCTAACCACTACAACAACACTGGCTTACTATTAAGTTTATGTCTATAATAATGTATATCAGTTTTTCTCTGCATGGTGTTCTGTAAATAATGTTGATATTAATCTAATTCTCTCTAATACCAATGTGGGTAATGTTCTGAGGCTCTGGCAGTACCTGTGGATTGACTTCCTCACTTTTTCCCCTTTTGTTTCTTAGTACACCAATATCTTCACTGGTCTAAATTATGTATGAGGTTTTTTCCCCTGAGGGGTTTTTGGCATGGGCCCAGGGCTGGCCCTAGACTATCTGGCACCTCCCTAGGCAAAGTTGACTTCTGGTGCCCCACCCCGCACTCTTGAAAACAGGGCAGCATTACATTATGGAGATTTTGCTCATAGTTTTTAAAGTTCCTATTCTTTTAATTGTCAATATTATTTTTATTTGTACAACGCTTTAGTTGTCCATATATTTTAATTTGTCTAACCATCTAATTATATATTTTTTTTAAAAAAACTGGTGGAAATCCTCATTTGGTTTGCAAGGAATAGCAAGCTGAGTTTTGGGGAAGAGCAATTCCATAGATTTTGGGGCGGGGGGGCGGGCACACAAAAGTTGTAAAAGTTGACAAAACACACCTCGCCCTACTGCAATTGAACCAGTTTCCCAGCTAACAGGTAGTGCATTGTGAACTTCTTAAACTGGAGTCCTTAAACCAGTTTAGGCCAATTTAATAATAATAATAATAAAATTTTATTTATACCCCGCCCTCCCCACCGAGGCAGGCTCAGGGCGGCTAAATTTTTAAATTTTCAGTTTTATAATTTTCTTCTTCCTTATAATGAGCTCTTGTTTTCTTATATTGTCTGTGTTATAGCACTTTACACAGAAAAAAAGGCAATATGCTCAAACTGGATGGGACTGAATAATTCTTCTAGAGCAGGGGTGGCCAAGGATAGCTCTCCAGATGTTTATAGAACTCCCATCAGCCCCAGCCACCATGGCCGATGACTGGGGCTGATGGGAGTTGTAGGCAAAAAACATCTGGAGAGTTACCCTTGGCCACCCCCGTTCTAGAGAAACATTAACATAATCTCAGGCACAAACAATACACAACCAAGTTCTTTAGAATTACTTTTCCTGCTTTCTCATGTACTGTGTCTTATCAGATGTTGCTAAAAGATGCTGTGCAATCTTTGATAATCTGGTTTTGTTAGCCCCTCTGAAGGAATATCATGAGGATGTGCCTGTATGTTAAGAAGGGAATAGTGACAAAATGAAAATGCTGTGCAAAGCTCATCATTTTCCTAGAACCTTTGGGCTGATTGTCCTTTTCCTAGAACCTTTGGGCTGATTGAACCTTGGGGCAGCAAGAAGTGGTGTGTCTGGCTGCCTATAGTGCCCAGGCTCTGCTCAGCCAATGACTGCAGCACTTCCTGCCTCCTGTGCATGCAGCCCAGCCAGGACGGAAGGAAGGTGCCATAGGCCATCTCCTGCCCTCTGTCCTCACAACTGCGTGCTTGCAAAGGGGCTGCCTGTCAAAGTGTCTGTGGACAACCTCTTGTCACCAGTTCTGCCTCAAAAAAAAAAGCCTTGGTGTGACCTGAGTCACATGGGGGTGCCCAATTTGCTCCACCCGAGGACTGGTGCCCTAGGCAATAACCTATTTTGCCTAGTGGCAGGGCTGGCCCTGCATGGGCGGCCAAAAAGGTTTCCATTCCCAGTAGAGCAGCAAACCATCATCACCCTCAAGCAAAAGAGAAGCTTCGATATACTTGGGAAATTCCAGAAATAAATTGGAAGCCAGCCAAGCTGATATAACACTGGTGGTATACGTATCTTACATCAGCTCCCAGGACCCTAGTTACTGAATTTTGTATCAGTAGAACTGTTCAGACATAGTTATATACGTCAGGTAGGCATCGTGCCTTTTGGTTGAGGTTGTTTAGACCTCTTCAGTCCCTGTAGTTTTAGGGGAAGTGGGTGAAGTTACTACTCTGTGTTGTTGGTTGTGTTTGAGAGTATAAAACTCGTTATGGTTAAGGCCTGCTAAGCCTCATCTCTGCCACTATCAGACAAAGCACATTATTCAAAGGCAGTCCTATGGAAAACATGTTATTGGTGTCTGATCTGCATGTTACCAAAAGATGTGTATTGTGACCAGGTTTGTGCTCTCCAGTAATGTCCACAGTTGGTGAGAGAAGATAAGCCTGGCCACCGCCGCAAAGTATTTATCAAGCAACAGTGAAAGACCCAACAGTATCCCTAAGTGGAATTATATCCTTATCTGGTTTTCTGCCTACTCCTGTATCAACTTTACCCACAATCAACACTATTTCCTCCTTGTATTGAAATGTTTCCATTTCCCCACACTTTGTCTTGGTTCAGGATTTATACTGTATCCCTGGAAGTAGATAGAAAGGAGGGAGACTTGGGTGTCATTAGCATGCTGGCAATACAGTATTTCAATTTTCCAGATCAAATTTATATATTTAGCATCTACATAAAACTGCTAGAAAATGCTTTGGGTATTGATCACAGAGATTAACACTTTGCCCCTTGGTCTATAGGATGCTGCAGGTTTCTCATATGAGAAACTTGCAGCATCCTATAGACCAAGGGGCAAAGTGTTAATCTCTGTGATCAATACCCAAAGAAGGGATGACATTTCTCCTTCTTGGCTTAGTGAGCTGGAATAGTCAATAGTATTGAAAGCCACTGAGAGATGCTCAGGAGGACCAGCAGGGCTGCATTCCCATTGTTAACTGAGTGAGATGGCCAAGTTGGTTTCTGCCCCATACCTAGGTAGAAAGCCAGACTGAGAGGGGTCTAGATAATCTGTCTCATTCAGAATTTAAATCCATGGGTGGGGCAGATTTACATTCCCTCGCCAAACTCATATTAGAAAAATTTGAGGCAGTTACCCCAAACTTCTACACCTGACCACTATATGGTAGGGATGAGAGGGAGGGTATGAAGGGAGGGAGGGAATGGCTTCTAATGGATGCTGCACAACACAATTAAAAACACTATGCAGTCTTTTTCAGTAAAAAAAAAAAATCAGATAAATACAGCTTCATTTTATAAGGTATTTGTAGCAGCATTTACATTTCTGTATCTGGAGGTAAACCAGTGCTGCTAAAATCCAATTTTCAAAGGTTGCCACCTGCTGTTAATAAAATATTTTGCAAATAAAATGTACTTGCAAGTTAACATGTACTGTAGGAGGTACATAATATTCTTGGAGCTTGGAGCTCTTTTTCCATTCTAGATCACAGTCTGAGAGTACGACAACAAATATTAATGGTTTAAAACATCAAGGATATTATATATCTAATTATTTACATATGCTTACATATAAATAATTATTTATGTGCATTTCACATATAAATTACAGATCAATTGATTGAAAGTTATAGATGCATTTTGATTTAATGCTCACTTTTAATTTGGCCTCATATTATTTTCATTGATGATTTAACCATATTTTTAACAACCAAATTTTGGGCCAACTTTCCCTTAGAACATAAACACTCCCAGATACCACAGGGCTACCATGCACATCACTAACTGATTTTTTATTTATGTGGATCGTATGCAAGTTTTGTTATTGTTGTTGTTTTAAAACAGGAATGCACAGGGACACAGTTCTGGCTGTCTTGGCATTAGGGGTATGTGGCCTAATATGCAAATGAGTTCCTGGTGGAATATTTCTACAAAAAAAATCCCTGTGTGAAACAATTGTGATATCAGGGGGTGTGGCCTAATGAGTTCTTTCTGGGCTTTTTATACAAAAAAAGCCCTGATCATATAGGCCCAAAGAGACTCACAAAATATATACGGTATACAATAATAAAATACAAGAATATGTCCTCTACAGGTGCTCTCAGGGAGACTTACATCAAAGAAAATGAGACACAAAAAAATCAAGCCATATAAATAGCAACTGCATTTAAAGGCATGAATTAAGGTGTAATAACAGTTGAGTTCCTCCTTGTATCCACTTGTAGTAGCCTATCCTACTTGCTTGAACTGAAATGAAACTGCAGCTTGGGAGTCTTCTGCATTGTAGATCAATGTAAAACCCTGTATCAGGTTGTCCAGAGTCTGTAACATATTCTATGAGCTTTCTGTCACCATGCCTCAGAAGTTTATCTCATTTTTCCTTAGAGTAGTTTAATACTCTTGAACCTTCTCTTTCAGAAGTGCAGCCTTAGCCAGCATGGGCTATACACTTGTTCCCATGCCAGCTTTATCTCTAATCCATAGCATTTCCATTTTGTCTGGATCAGGTTTCAGTTTGTTCACACACGACAAGTCCTTCATCAGTTCCAGACACAGTTTAGCACTACTATCTCCTCCCTCATTGACAGTTCACTCAAAATCTCCAGATGATTTATAGATATTAAATAACATATTAAATAACATGAAGGGGGAAAAATTGAACTTGGAGGAAGCCAAATTTACCTCCTCCCACCTCTTTGCCTTTCTCCCCAAATTGTGCTCCTGTGGATCAGTGTATCTCATGGAAAATGTGTGAGCAAATAGCAGTGTGCATCAGGAGGCAGGAATTGTCAAAAATTGTCCTTCCCAACTCTGCAAATAGAATAGTTTTCTGGTGAAAAAAGGTAAAGGTAGTCCCCTGTGCAAGCACCAGTTGTTTCTGACTCGGGCGACGTTGCATCACAACATTTTCACAGCAGACTTTTTATGGAGTGGTTTGTCGTTGCCTTCCCCAGTCATCTACAGTTTCCTCCCAACAAGCTGGGTCCTCATTTTACCGACCTCGGAAGGATGGAAGGCTGAGTCAACCTTGAGCTGGCTACCTGAACCCAGCTTCTGCTGGGATCAAACTCAGGTTGTCAGCAGAGATCTCAGACTGCAGTACTGCAGCTTCACCACTCTGCTCTTATTTCTGGTGAAGGGATTACCCTTTTTTGTCAACACAATGATATATATATCTTTAAATGTCCATCAATACTTACAAGCATAATGTATAAAACAAATAGCTTATATAACTGGTCATTACTCTGTGTGTGTGTGTGTGTGTGTACACACCTGTGCCTTCAATCCAAAGTAAACTTATTTGGGAGTAAATTCTATTGAACTGATAGTGGCTTTCATTTGAACATGGATGCATAGTGTTGAACTGTAGGGCTGCATCTGCACATCATTGGATCTTGCACTACAGCAGTCATTTACAACTGGGGTATCTTGTACAGACAAGGCAGTCCAGTTGTGGAATTATTACTATAACACCCTATAGCCACAGTCAAGACCGTGAACTGTTGAGAAGACATGTTCCACGTAAACTCAGGGATAACTTTGACCTTGTACATCTGCCATTTATATGGAGTATACATTCAGCCTTTCGTTTTGGTTCATGAAAATGTCTGTGGAACCTCTGAGATTTTCTTTCTATGTGAAAAGCAAAAAAACGAATACACCTTTTCACTCTGATGGAAAACATGATATAACTTGAAGAATACTTTCAAAATGCCAAATAAGTGCTATAAATAATTACAAGCAAATCCCATCCTATCATTTTCTTTTTTTTCTTTTCTCACCAAAAGAGAAAGTACAGTGACTGCTTTATATACCTCCCCCCACCCACCCATAATTATTTCACTGAGTTGGAGGTAAGGTGAAAATACCTATACATTTTGATAACATTAACAAAAGAGCACCCATTATATATGCTTCAATTAATTTCATGCAGATCACTTCTAAACAAAGTGAGGAACAGAATAGTAATATAGAATATAGAACAATTTTTATCTTGATAAACAGTGGAAATGTTGACAAAGAATCTTTGGTAAGAAGCTAAAGAGGAATAATAGAATCAGAATAATAGAATCATAGAGTTGGAAGGTACCTCCAACCCCCTGCAGAATGCAGGAAATTCACAAATACCACCCCCACACCTAACTCCCAGTTACCCCTGCTGCATGCCCAGAAGATGGCAAAAAATAAAAACCTCAGGATCCCTGGTCAAACAAAGACAAAGAGCTGGATTTATATGTTCTTCATTCAGAGTCTCATAGCAGTCTCTTTCCCTTCCTTTCCCCACAACAGACATCCTCTGAGGTACGTGAAGCTGAAAATGCTCAGAGAGAACTACTTTTGAGAGAACAGCTCTGAGAGAACTGTGACTGACCCAAGGTCACCCAACTGGCTGCATATGGAAGGGTGGGGAATCAAACCTCATTCTCCAGATTAGACTTCCCCATTCTTAACGACTACACCAAATTGGTTATCCAGATCAGTCTGCTGCTTTTAACCACTACACCATGTTGCCTCTCAGGAATTTCTTTGTATAAAAGTTTATGTGCATAAAGTCACTTTAATGGGGGAGGGAGAGAGAGAGCATTCTGTCAGGAGTGAGTTGGGCCTTCTCAACTGGCAGAAGACAATATGCCACTATTCTTTGCTAGAATACAGCTATGATTTAATATTGAGTGGAGAAGAATTACCACAGGAAAGAAAGCCTGTGCATAACACAGGATAAGAGATTAAAAATTCCTTAACAACTAACTGTATATTAAAAATGGCAGCAAATTTGGAAAGTGGATTGGTTAGCATTGCCTTTAATTAAGGGGAGGGTCCATAGCTGAGTGGAAGAGCCTCTGCTTTGTGTGCAGAAGGTCTAGGTTCAAACCCCAGTATCTCCAGTTAAAAAGGATCTGGCAGTAGGTGACATGAAAGACCTAAGCCTGAGACTCTGGAGAGTCTCTTCTGGTCTGAGTAGACAATACTGACCTTGATGGGCCAAGGGTCTGTTTCAGTATAAAACAGCTTCATGTGTGTTCAGGTAGTGAACTCACTGAAAGTGTCAAGACAGTGTGCGTTTGCAATAAAAAAGGCCAACGCCATGCTGGGAATTATTAGGAAGGGAATTGAAAACAAATCAGCCAGTATCATAATGCCCCTGTATAAATCGATGGTGCGGTCTCATTTGGAGTACTGTGTGCAGTTCTGGTCGCCGCACCTCAAAAAGGATATTATAGCATTAGAGAAGGTGCAGAGAAGGGCAACTAGAATGATTAAAGGGCTGGAGCACTTTCCCTATGAAGAAAGGTTGAAACGCTTGGGACTCTTTAGCTTGGAGAAACGTCGACTGCGGGGTGACATGATAGAGGTTTACAAGATAATGCATGGAATGGAGAAAGTAGAGAAAGAAGTACTTTTCTCCCTTTCTCACAATACAAGAACTCGTGGGCATTCGATGAAATTGCTGAGCAGACAGGTTAAAACGGATAAAAGGAAGTACTTCTTCACCCAAAGGGTGATTAACATGTGGAATTCACTGCCACAGGAGGTGGTGGCGGCCACAAGTATAGCCACCTTCAAGAGGGGTTTAGATAAAAATATGGAGCACAGGTCCATCAGTGGCTATTAGCCACAGTGTATATGTGTATATAACATTTTTTTTGCCACTGTGTGACACAGAGGGTTGGACTTGATGGGCCGTTGGCCTGATCCAACATGGCTTCTCATGTTCTTATGTTCTTATGAAATAAAATTAATTTGATAGTTCTGTTCATAGAAATGGACACCATAAGGTCAGTGAAATAAAGATACCTAAAGGGCTTGGTAAAACATCAAATTATCTCCTTTTGGTGTGTTTTGGTTAATTCTAGTTTTGATCAGAGATATGAACCTTGGTTTCTGACATCCAAATCTTATACCACACTTTATTAATTGCCTCCTTTTCCAACTCTGTTGTTAGTCAAGGATAAATGTTTGATAGTCCCCCACAAGCATCAAGGATTCTTTGAGACAACTCCTACGCTAAGATCGGATGAACATGATGGACACCAGAATGCTGAGTCTGTGCTCTCTTAACTTCTTCCAGTTGCACAAAACTCTCCTTAAGCCTTCTGAAACTAGCAGAGCCACTATTAATACTTCTGAGAGAGCCAGTTTGGTATAGTGGTGCGCAAACTCTTATCTGGGAGAACCAGGATTAATTCCCCACTCCTTCACATACAACTGCTGGAATTACCTTGGGTTAGTCATAACTCTCTCAGAGCTGTTCCTCTCAAGAGCAGTTCTGTCAGAGCTCTCTCAGCCCCACCTACCTCACAGGATGTCTGTTGTGGGGAGTGAAGGGAAAGGAGATTGTAAACAGCTCTGAGATTCTAAGTGAAAGGCAGGGTATAAAAACAATTTCTTATATATATTCTCTTCTTTTTCTTTCATCACTCTCACCCATATTTTCTTTTACTGTGCCATGAAGTGATACTGCTACTTGCTACTGTATTGCATTGGGAATGGCAGGGATGACTAAATAAGCTAGCATCTGGTTGTTCAGTAAGCCTTGGACCAAATATTTAATAGCTGACCATAGCATATCTTAAAGATATTTCTGTTGGCTCTAGCTGAATATACAAGAAAAAATAAATCAAAAATAGCAACTGTGTGTGAGCCTAGGGCAGAGGGACAGTGAACTGTCCCTTCGTATGGGCCCCCAAGAACAACCAGGCCACAGGTTGCTTGCTCAGGGCTTCTTTAATCTGACTCTGAGTCTGTGTACAACAACAGTTTTTTTTATTATTTTTTGACAGTTTCAGTGCTTGAAGTTGTCCAGCTTCCCTGGGCTTCTATAGCAGCCTTTAGTCTAGCACTTTATTCCTTGCTTCCTGGGCAGAAGACCACTGCTCCTTGGGTGTTCAGTCAGTCAGTCAGTCAGTCACATTTTATTTGTATCCCGCCCTCCCCGCCAAAGCGGCTCAGGGCGGCTAACAACAAGAACTTAATACATACATTGTACAATAAATAACATTTAACTACAATTGATTAAAATCTATTGAAATTCTAAAAAAATACATTAGTGTATTTGGTGCTATGATCGCTGGCAAGTTTGCTTGGTAGTTTAGCAGTTTCAGCTGGTGAGGCCATTCGGAACAAGATGGTCTTGCAGGCCCTGCGGAACTGTTCCAAGTCCCGCAGGGCCCGCATTTCTTCTGGGAGCTGATTCCACAGCTGTGGAGCCATAGCAGAGAAAGCCCGAGTACGGGTACTCTGGAGTTTTACTTCTTTTGGCCTGGGGATAGTCAGCAGGTTCTTCCCTGCTGACCTCAGTGCTCTCTGGGGTTCATACCATCTGGGGGTTAGGAAACCATATCTCACCTCCCTTGCAGTCCTGATTCCACCCACTTTCTTTCCTACCTTCTGCTCCCTTTATGCTGGAGTTTGTCTCTGCCAGACATGCCCCCCTTACTCCTCCCAGGCCACTTTCCCCCCCTTCCAGAACTCAGTAACAAGGGCCACACCCACTCCAGGGCATATTGCTAGTCATGAGAGTTGGTCTCTGCCTGACCGCACCATGGCTGGCGAACCTTTGCTGCTGCTGTGGGTGCACAAAGTTGCATATAGGGTTGCCAAGTCACAGCCAGCAACTCCCAGGAGGGATTTGGGGTGTGGCCTGGTGCAATGTCAGCATGTCTTCCTTCCACTTACTTCATCCTGCTGGTGCCTTAGTCACCAGCAGGCAATGAAAAGGGATTGGTAGCAGGCCTAGTAACCTTAGCTGCATACCCATGGCCACCAGTCAACTAAACATCAGGTGGGTGCACTCAGCCACCCCCAGTCCTGCCAGCCATCTCTCATCCTTGCCAGGACTCCTAAACCTGCTGTGTTTCTCCTGACTCTGCTTCTGCTGCAAAGTGGCTCATGGGCTCCACTGCAGTCTCTCCTACTTGCTCCAAACTCCATTTAACATGTCCAGTCTGGGGCAGGGCAAGGAGATGGTCCCGAGCCTCACAAACTGAAAAATAAAATTGATGTGTTTCAGTTGCAGACCGTTTTTCTTCCTTCTTTGTATGCATTCAGTCTACCCTGCACCTGAAAGATCGTAATGCATTTTATGTTGAATTGCATTTTCTAATTTATTTGTTTAACTGATTCAAATGTTTTTATTAATTGTAAAGGTGCCCCTAAATTTAACCAGGCAGCAGATTTTTAGTGTTTAAATTTCTTTTAATACAATAATAATTGCAGGTGACAGCTGCCATCTTAGAACAAGCATTTCCTCCTGCTATGTAAGAGAGGAAAATGTTTCCACTAAGATTCTGTCTATCTCAATATGATACCATTGTCTAGAAACAAAGAGAACATTTTTTTGTTTTAGATTTTATTGAGTAACATTCATACAAAATATAAAGCAGGTAAAAATACAAACAGATCACATGTATATGTGCCTGATTGCCACATATGCCCTACACATATGAAAGTTTTGGTTTGTACATGCAGTTGAACACAATCTGCTTCAGTTGTGGGTAGGGTTGCCAATCCCAGGTGGGGGCAGGGGATCCCCCAGTTTGGAGACCCTCCCCCCGCTTCAGGATCATCAGAAAGCGGGGGGAGGGGAGGGAAATGTCTGCTGGGAACTCTATTATTCCCTATGGAGATTTATTCCCATAGAAAATCATGGATAATTGATCTGCAGGTATCTGGGGCTCTGGGGGGGGGCTGTTGTTTGGGGTAGAGGCACCAAATTTTTAGTATAGCATCTAGTGCCTCTCCCCAAAATACCCCCCAAGTTTCAAAAAGATTGGACCAGGGGGTCCAATTCTATGAGCCCCAAAAGAAGGTGCCCCTATCCTTCATTATTTCCTATGGAAGGAAGGAATTGAAAAGGTCCCTTTAAATGTGATGGCCAGAACTCCCTTTGGAGTTCAATTATGTTTGCCACAGCCTTGATCTTGGCCCCACCCTAATATCTCCTGGCTCCACCCCCAAAGTCTCCAGATATTTCTTGAAATGGACTTGGCAACCCTAGTTGTGGGGGAGCATGTCTATACAAGCTTTTCTTCTTTCTACTGTGTCCCGTGAACATATTACTGAGGCCTGATTAAGCTTGCATAACAAATATCCCAGGCTACAGTTCTTATTATAGTTCCACATTACTGGGGAATATAAGCAACTCAGCCATTTTTCTTTAGAAAAGCAGTCTTTCCCCCCACAGTATTCTATATGACAAGGATGAGGTATCATGCAAGTACACTGTGGGTGTTTTCACATGGTGACTGCTTGCAAGTAGATTTTACTATTCTTACACAGTAAAAATCCAGTTGCAAAGTGTGTTAGTTACTGTTACGCACCCTATGTACCAACCTGATCTTTCTCAAAATGGGTTAACTGCTGAATATGTGTGGTAATGTAATGTTTTAAAAATTGGCCTTTTTAAAAATGATTTTTTAAGCCTGAATATGCATGAAAGTACCTGTTTACATTCTCATTTATAAGGATTTAAAAATAAATAAATAAAAACAACACAACTCAACTACTAAGAGAAATTACACAAATAAATACTTTAAAAGCACAAAAATGTTAAAAAATGTCCAAGAAATACATGCAGCTATATGCTTATGCTGATTTCAGTGGGAGGAGAAAAACACCAAGCAGGAATTTCTACTGAATATGTGAATCACTTTCCCCCTCTCTCAACTCCTTCCGAGGTGTCAAACTCAGTTGTTTTGGTGCAAAATCCGCGCAGACGCTGCGCAGTGAAGAGGGACGTCGCTCTGGGGTAACCCCTGTGCGAAAATGCCCAAAGAGCAGTCCCAGAGAAGGATGCAAAAGTTCTGTGTGTGAGTGTGTGTGTGTGAGAGAGAGGGAGGCTTGTCTTTGTATCTGTCCTGTCCAAAGCAGGAAGCAGCCACAGAGCTCTCTGTGTGTGAGAGAGAGGGGGGGGGGAGAGGGGAAAGGGGAGAGAGAGGCAGGAAATCAAATCCCACTAAGGGAGGGAGCTGGGGGCAAAACAAGCAATGGTATAGGGTTAGAATGGTGGGTATAGCAGCAGCCCTAGAAAAGGAAGCAGAAGAAGGAAGTTGATTGGAGGATGGATTTGAGCTCTTTGCAGGTTGCATCTGGCCCCTGAGCCGCCTGTTTGGCACCCCTGCTTTAGGACTTTTGTTTCTTTTAGATTTATGATGAAACTGTCCTGACAGCCATTTGTTACTCCGGGGGAGGGGGGGGGAGGTAAAGGTAGTACCCTGTGCAAGCACCAAGTCATTACTGACCAATGGGGTGATGTCACAATTTTCTTGGCAGATTTTTTGTACAGAGTGGTCTGCCATTGCCTTCCCCAGTCCTTTACACTTTCCCCCCAGCAAGCTGGGTAGTCATTTTACTGACCTCAGAAGGATGGAAGGCTAAGTCAACCTTGAGCTGACTATCTGGGAAAGAGAACCATAAAATGCACCAAGGAATTATTAGAGCAGAGTTCCATTTTCACAAAGAGATAGCCTTTTGCTATACCTACCAGGAAGGGCAAGAAGAATAGCTGATGTAAAACATGATCTGGGTACAGAGATATATGGGACATGGGAAATCAAAATTCACCCTGAACCTGGATTGGGTAAGAAGCTCTGCACCAAAAAAGACAATGTGTTAAAAGATGAATAACATCTACTAATCTTTGTCCAAATGCTGGGAGTCAGATTCCCCTGTATGGAGCAGTTAGGGGTCAGTATTTGTATTTGCTGCACAGACATCCAGGAAATGGTGTCATAGGTAACTCTTCAGTATTGTTAAGTTTAGCTTATTGATATGTTTTTATTACTCATTTCCTTAGATATGTAACCAGTAGGCTTGATAGTATTTTCCCTGTCTTGTGCTCTAGCTTAATTTATAGTAATATTTTTTTCCTGTTTAAGAGAGCAGACCTGTGATTCAGATTCCTCCTTTGCATGCCTTAGTCACTCACTCATGCTCAGATATGTGTGGACAGAAAGGCTGAAGTAATTAGCAAACTCTGCCCTTTTCACTTGCTCAGAAGCAGCCTTTGCTAGTGTTCCCCAGATCACTGGTAGTGTGAGAGGTTTGATTCTTAACTTGGGATGCTGGCACAAAGAATAGGAACATGCTTTACATCAAGCCTGTAGCCACAGGGGGGCCTGTGGAGGCCCTGCCCCCCTAACCTCCAGGAGGCCCACTGGGGTGCAGCCTGCTTTTTTTAATTTTTGCCGTGTCTGAGCCGGCGAAGTGTCATTAGCAGCAGCCAAAGCCAGGAGAGCTAAACAGACCACAATGCACTGCAGCAGCAAAAGCAGCAGAGAGGAGAGAGATGGAGGAGAGAGAGGCAGAGGAAGCTGCGTGGAATGGGCTGAGGAGGGGGGACAGAAAGAGCTGCTGGCTGCAGAGTGCTAGGGCAGGGGAGAGGGAGATGGAAGGAAACCCCCCTGCTTGCATGCAAGATGCAGTCCCGTCTTGACTCCAGAGTTTTAGGGTTAGCTGCCTCAACATGTCCACTTTCAGAGCCTCCAGCTTTTCCCCTATCCCAGAAAGCTTCTGAGAAGCGGCAAGCCCTGCAGTGGATGGGAAAGGGTGCCCCCGACTTTTAAAAAAGCCTCCCAACTTTTAAAATTCTGGCTATAGCCCTACTTTACATGCACACACAACATGCATGTAAGCACAAATAGACCAAGGGTGGTTTATGACAGAAACAACTCCCTTTCTTAAACATTTGCCATTAGCACACATTCTTGCTGTTTTGGCACTGTCAGCTCTCCTGATTTGAGAGCACTGATGCTGAAGTATATTTAGCAACTTGTTTTATGTACTTCCACATCATTGAAACATCTGCAAGGATCTATTTGTCAACCTCTGAGGCACTCAACCATTAAGATATTCACTCCCATCACAGGTTTGACTTGTTGGTATCTTCATGGCAAAAAACAAATGCTATGTATTTATTTAAACCATGTTTATACTAATTTTATTGAAAACATCTTCTAAAGATCAAAACAGTTTATGAAATTATGTGAAATTATAAAGCCACAAATACCGACCAGCCAATCAACAACAGAATATGATAGCTGCTGAGTTTTCTGACAAAACTAACTCCTACCAGAGCAATCTGAAAGAAGCGTGACTTGTAGCTCTTTGTAAAAACAGGTAAAGCAATATAATTCAGGGAGAAAGCACCTTTCCAGTTTGAGGGCAGTGACTGTAAAGGCCCTGCTTCTTGAGGCTGTAGTTCTTACCATGGCATTAATTTTTATAGCAACAAAAAACCAGTGCAGTGAAGGGGTTATTATTAGACTAAGACTGAAGAGGTTTAGGTTCAAATTCCCACTCTGTTGTAAACTTGACTCGGTGACCTTTGGCCAGCTACTCTCACCCTTCTTAACCTATTTCTCAGGGATTTATTAGAATTAACCCTTTCCCCACCATCAATTTGCCAACTCAAAATCAGCTCCCATCTTGCTTTTTTCTCCAAGGGTAGCGGTTCTCCTACTGTGCTTTGAGTCACAAAAATGATTCTCTTGCAGGTCTGGAGGGAGGAGGATTAACAGCACAAGCCTCCATGTGTCTCTACTCATTGTTCAAAATGACCATGAAATAAATTTCCCACTCAGTGATGTTATTTATTTATAAGTATTTACATGAAAAATAAATTACAAATATGTTGTTGGCGGTAATGTGAGATTCCTGTTTTATTTTATAAGTGGGTCTCAAAACTACACTAAGTTCAAAAGAGGGTTCCAATTGAAAAACTGCCCTGGGCTGGAGCTTCCTAAATCAAGCACAAGGGCTTTAATAGTAGCTGTTATTCAATAGTAGTTGTTCTGTTCATCCCCTTTGATGGCTTGAGGTGCCAAAGGCTGTGTGTGAAAGCCTGCTACCTTCCCCTTGGCCCTGAAGGAATTGCTGGGGCTTGTTTCAGACTAGCCAGGATTCCATACAGCAATTGAAGAGATATATAGGGAGGGATTGATGTATTTCATAGAACAAGTTCTATGCTGATCTACGCAACCTCGTATGGAAGACCCCTACAGAGGACAAGGTGATCATCCTTGGCGACTTCAATGCCAGAGTAGGTAAAGACTCGGAAGCCTGGAAAGGAGTACTTGGCAAACACGGCATTGGCAACTGCAATGACAACGGGCGCCTCCTGCTAGAATTCTGCATGGAGCACCAGCTCACCATCACCAACACTATCTTCCAGCAGAAGAACAGTCTGAAGACAACCTGGATGCACCCACGGTCCAAGCATTGGCACCTTATCGACTACATTCTGGTGCGCCAGAGAGACCTTCGAGATGTCTTACACACCCGAGTAATGCCCAGCGCAGAATGTCATACGGATCATCGTCTTGTACGCTGCAATCTCCGTCTTCACTTTAAACCCACACCCAGGAGAGGAGGTATCCCTCAGAGGAAGTTTCAGGTTGGCAGCCTCCAGTCAGCCGAAGTTAAAGCTGCGTTCCAGGCAAAACTCCAGTCAAGAATTGAGGACCTCAGTTGCCCCACAGACCCTTCTCCGGAAGCACTCTGGGAACACCTAAAAACTACCGTCCTGCAGATCTCTGAAGAAGTCCTCGGGTTCTCCACAAGGAAGAACAAGGACTGGTTTGATGAGAACAATCAAGAGATCCAAGAATTACTGGCAAAAAAGAGATCTGCCTACCAAGCACATCTTGCTCAGCCCTCCTGTCCTGGGAAAAAAGCAACCTTTCGCGCTACATGTAGCAACCTCCTGCGCAAGCTTCGAGACATTCAGAACGAGTGGTGGACCAAGCTTGCAGAGAGAACCCAGCTGTGTGCAGACACTGGTGATTTAAGAGGGTTCTACGAAGCCCTGAAGGCAGTATATGGTCCATCATATCAGGCTCAGAGTCCCTTGCATAGTGCAGACGGCCAAGTGCTCCTCACAGACAAGGCATCCATATTGAACCGGTGGTCGGAGTATTTTCAGGTTCTCTTCAGTGCCAACCGCGTAGTTCAAGATTCAGCAATCCACCTCACCCCACTTCAACCGGTGAAAACAGAGTTGGATGAGATCCCCACCCTAGAAGAGACTGTTAAAGCCATCAAGCAACTGAAAAGTGGCAAGGCAGCAGGAGTTGATGGAATTCCACCAGAGATCTGGAAGCATGGGGGCACAGTACTACATAGCTCACTTCACAAAGTACTTGTCACCTGCTGGGAACAAGGCAAATTACCACAGGACTTTCGCGATGCAATCATCATCACCCTATACAAGAACAAAGGGGAAAAGTCAGACTGCTCCAACTACCGGGGGATAACCCTGCTCTCCATCGCAGGCAAAATCCTTGCCAGAATACTCCTGAACAGACTGGTGCCCACCATTGCAGAAGAACTCCTCCCAGAGAGCCAGTGCGGCTTCAGAGCTAACAGGAGCACCACCGACATGGTATTTGTTCTCAGGCAGCTCCAAGAGAAATGCAGGGAACAGAACAAGGCTCTGTATGTGACTTTTGTCGACCTTACCAAGGCTTTCGATACCGTTAGCAGGAAAGGCCTGTGGCAAATCTTGGAACGTTTAGGATGTCCCCCAAGGTTCCTCAGCATGATCATCCAGCTACACGAAGACCAGCGAGGCCAAGTCAGACACTGCAACGACCTCTCGGAGCCCTTCCCAATAGGCACAGGTGTAAAGCAAGGCTGCGTTCTCGCACCAACTCTCTTTACGATCTTCTTTAGCATGATGCTTCAAAGAGCCACAGTAGATCTAGATGAGGACGATGGTGTCTACATCCGCTATCGCACTGATGGCAGCCTGTTCAACCTGAGGCGACTAAAGGCACACTCCAAGACAATGGAAAAACTCATCCGAGAGCTACTGTTTGCTGATGATGCTGCACTCATCTCCCACTCGGTATCAGCTCTGCAGCATATGACGTCCTGCTTTGCAGAGGCTGCCAAGCTATTCGGCCTAGAAGTTAGTCTGAAGAAGACAGAAGTTCTCCACCAGCCTGCACCCCAGGAAGATTATCACCCTCCCTGCATCACTGTGGGTGAATCAGTTCTGAAGACAGTCCAGCAGTTCAGCTACCTGGGGTGCATCATCTCCTCAGATGCCAAGATCGACAAGGAGATTGACAACAGGCTGGCAAAGGCAAACCGTGCATTTGGCCGACTGCACAAAAGAGTGTGGAGCAACAAGCATCTGAAAAAAGGCACAAAGATCAATGTTTACAAAGCGGTTGTGATGACAACCCTCATCTATGGCTCCGAATCGTGGGTTTTATACCGTCAGCACCTGCGACTCCTTGAGCGCTTTCATCAGCGCTGCCTTCGCACCATCCTCAACATCCACTGGAGTGACTTTGTGACCAACACTGAAGTCCTCAAGCGGGCAGAGGTTACCAGCATTGAGGCACTGCTGTTGAAGACGCAGCTGCGCTGGGCAGGGCATATTTCTAGGATGGAAAACCACCGCCTTCCCAAGATTGCCCTGTATGGCGAACTCTCCACCGGCCATCGAAATAGAGGGGCACCAAAGAAGAGGTACAAGGACTCCTTGAAGAAATCCCTTAGCACCTGTCACATCAACCATCATCAGTGGTCTGACCTAGCCTCAGATCGCAAAGCATGGAGGCACACCATCCACCAGGCTGTCTCTTCCTTTGAGAACGCACGCATAGCTGGTCTTGAGGACAAAAGGAGATTGAGGAAGAATCGCACTGCTACAGGACCAACCCTAAATCAGACTTTTCCCTGCAGCCGCTGTGGCCGGACCTGCCTGTCCCACATTGGTCTTGTCAGCCACCAGCGAGCCTGCAGCAAACGTGGACTATTGCACCCTTCTTAAATCTTCGTTCGTTCGCGAAGCCAAGCCGAGAGAGAGAGAGAGAGAGAGAGATGTATTTCTTTAAATGCATTGAATTTAATTGCTTCCCTCCCTTTCAGCCTCAATCTGAAAGAAAACAAAAGGCTTCTACCAGCTGAGAGTTTTGCCTCCATGTAGCAATCTGTCATGAGTGTTCGCTAACAGCATGAGGTTAGGACACCCATGTAGTACTCAGTCCCCACCAGTTTTTTGTTTGTTTTGTTGGGAAAGCATTTTTCTTACATGTCGGTCTCTACATTCTAGTCCTATCCTTTCTCTACCTTGTCCTGCCATGTATCTGAACATAAACTGCCCCCATTTTTCATAAATCTGCATGTCGTGGTCAAGTGGATGACAGAGGATTAGCTGAAACTGAATCCTCTTGATAAGATGGGAAATATTGCTAGAGAGGAAAGCAGATGCTTTGGGAGGGACTGACCTGCCAGTTCAAGCTATCCACAGCTAATCAAATATAGAGTGTGCCCCCCCTCCCGCAGAGCTTAGAAGAACAAGTAGGTGCTGTTATTGGGAGTGATTTCTACCATCTTCATTAGATTGTAAAGTTGTCTTTCCTAGTCATGCAGATTCATGATTCCATATCTGTAGAACTGAGTACCTCAACGTATGGGGCTTCCTTTGAAGACAGTCTAACATCTTCAACTGGAAGATCCCCCTGCCTTGAGAAGCCTGTTTGAATTGAAAGGTGGCATATAAATAATAAATAAATGAAATAAAATTGTTAATTTTTTTTTTTGCATGAGTTGAATGGTATATATGTATTATGCTAGTTTTGAAACAGCCTTATTTGGTATCTGTTAACTTGTGTGCTCAGTTTTTACCCATAATTACTGAGCTGGGCTGTATATAACCCATACACCTTCAGGTTGTCTAAAGTGGTGACCTCCATTTGACTTATACTGCATAATTAAATACTAGGGAAATAACATTAAGTAAGGCCTTTTCTCTTTTAATTTTTAGTTTAATTTCTGCTTAAGGTGATAGCTGTATGAGCAGTGACAGACAGACAGTCTGACTGACTCATACTGCCATGACAAGATTGTGTGCATTTTGGGTGAGGATGTTGTTCTATATGTAAAAGACTTCCAGAGAAGATTTGGAGGGGATTGTCTTCACTGACCTTTTGTAAGACTTGTAAGATTTTTTTTTAAAATACACTTTCAGAGGACTTTTAGAGATTCATTTCTAATTGCTTTGTTGTTGTTAACTTCATTTATAGCCCACCTTTCTCACTGAGACACAGTTCAGTCCCATAGTCCACTGTTTGCCTTGATAGTTTGTTTTTTATTATAATATATTCTGAATATAAGAGTAGGAAAGAAAAAAAATAGATAAATAAAATAGAAGCGTGTTCTTGTTCATACTACAAACTTAAATCACTTTCAGTCATTTCTGGTTGCTAGGTTTTCCCTAAGTAGTGTTGGAAACATAGTCCTGAAGATTCTCCTTTACAGGCCTCAAGCTCTTTCACTGAGTCTCCAGATTGCTAAGCAAGCTTTTGGAGGGCAACTTAGCATAGTGATTTCGCTTGTGTAACTTTTGTTCAAATCCTCATTCTGCCAAGAAGCTCACAAGACAATAGGTTTGCCATCTTTGGGTTAGGAAATACCTGGAGATTTACAGGGTGGAGCCTGGGAACGGCAGGGTTTGGGGAAGGGAGGGACCTCAGTAAAGTATAATGCCATAGAGTCTACCCTTGAAAGCAGCCATTTTCTCCAGGGGAACTGAGCTTGGTCATCTGGAAACCAATTGTAATAGTGGGAGTTCTCCAAGTGCCACATGGAGCTTGATGACTCTACCAGACAACCTTGGTCCACTCTGTCTTTCTTTCAGCTTCGCTCACTTCATGGGGTTCTTGGGATATTAAGATGGAGGATGACAGAATTATATATGTTTCCCAAATAATAGGAAAGTCATGACATTTAAAACATTTCATCTTTGCAGTAAAGGCATTTGCACATTTTGGTTCCAGAACAAGTGAGAATGAGCTTGTTGTGAGTGAGATTTAAGGTTGGATTCAGTCTAATATATTTGCTTTAAACTCACTAAAAAATTATATTTATGTCCCAATTTTTTTTAAAAAATACAGCACCTTATGAAATTTGTCCCGAGGATTACTTGATATCGATGGTATGGAAAAGGACGCCAGCGGGGGACATGGCTTTCAATCGGTGTCCTCTTAATGCTACAGGTACCATTTTAAAATATCCATTGTGCTTAAGTATTACAAAAGAGGTATTTTTCCTTCAATGTTATTTTCTTTTATCCCTGTATTCTTCTCTAAGGTTTATCCAGTCTTAACTACTATCTAAATAAAATACTTTAAATCAGTATATCTCATAGGCCCTAGATCAAGATGGGTAGCCATGTTAATGTGTCAGTAGCAGTAGAAAAGAACAAGAGTCCAGTAGGACTTTAAAGACTAACAAAATTTGTGGCAGGGTATGAGCTTTCATGAATCACTACTCACTTCACACTGACTTGCCACATTTTTCAATAGTTCTTTAGATGCTACTGAACTCATACTTAGGATCTGAACGTTGAAAGAACAGTAAATGACTGCAGGGCAATTGAGAATGTGGGATACAAAGAACAAAATTTCAGGTGCCCTAGCTGGGCAGGCCATCCAGTGTGCTTTAAAATGATGTCTGGGTAGAGGTCTGAGTCATGTGAGGGGGGCCAAGGGAATAGTCACCTGAGGATCCTGGGGCTTCAGAGGGATAACCACTGGCAGTATTCAGTTCAGCCAGATTGCTAGAAATAAATTCTGGCATCCTCTTTCAAATTAAAGGATGCTTCAAAGGTCAAGCACTTCAGAGAAACTTGAATGACTCCTGAATTACTGCTTGGGCTTCCTTGCATGAAATTGTATTTGTATTCATGCTTGAAAAAAAGGATGTTGAATGATTCTGAATGAGCTTCTTTCCCTCTGACTGTTGTTTCTGTTCCATAAATATTTTTCTGTGTTCTTTGTGACTCACAGGCACCACTAGCAGACGCTGCTCTCTCAGTCTTCATGGAGTGGCCTTCTGGGAACAGCCGAGCTTTGCTAGATGCATATCAAATGAGTACAGACACTTGCAGCATTCAGTAGGTGCAAAGCCAGCTTTAGTACTTGCTCTGTTTATTCCTTGCTAAACACCAGCATGAATGGAAGTAACTCTTTGCTGTCCAGACAGATCTTTGTATGCGTAAAAAAGCCCCTACAACAAATGCTATGAAGGATGAAAAACATTGTTTAATGGATACCATTTTTACTCAGCCTCCCCTTTTGTATTTCTTTTACAATTTACACTATTATACAGTTTAGGGGCTTCTTATTATTACCTTTATAAAACGTTTATAGGGAGCAGAAGGCAAAGGACACAATTTAGGTTTATTAGAAACTGTGATTGTGAATAAATTAGATTTATTGGAACTACAGGAGAAAATGTTATAGCTTATTCCATACTCCAATGGCATGCCCATAAATCAGATGCTGTTCAAATGGTGGGCCTCAGCTGGGGGCAGCCATAACAGTATAAATTACTGAAGTATATTACAAAAGAAAATTAGTATCTCCACATCTAAAAGGTTTGTCTGTTTTTTTTCAGAAACAAATCAAAATTACATTATTAATAAATACTACACGCACAACTATTTTGTCACACGATATGTGCAGTTAAGAACTCCCAACTAACAAATATTCTATAATTGAAGAAAAGTTCAATGCCAGTTTATTACAGATTTTGCTTTATTCGCTATCTCCAAGATATATCTTCATGATACATTTTGAATAATAGTTTATTTATTTATTATTTTCTTTTACAGAGCTGATATTTCTAACCTTCGCTTTGCCTTCATAGGCCCTTCCCACCATAATAATATCAATATTGATTTTTTTAAATATAACTTTAAATACTTCAGATTTTTCTATTTTAGGCAAAATTTAATAGATTTTTGTGGGCCCTAAAATTTCATTTTTTCCTGAGGTGCCGGAAGTTTGGAGGCAGGCGAATGTTGTCCCCATCTTCAAGAAGGGGAAAAAAGATGATCCGGGTAACTACCGACCCGTCAGCTTGACGTCTGTACCTGGAAAAGTCTTAGAACAAATCATCAAGCAGTCGGTCCTGGAACATTTAGAAAGAATGAATGTGATTACTAAGAGCCAGCATGGTTTTCTCAAGAACAAGTAATGTCAGACTAACCTGATCTCTTTTTTTGAGAAAGTGACTCCCTTACTGAATCAGGAATGCTGTAAACATCGTTTATCTTGATTTCAGTAAGGTTTTTGATAAAGTTCCACGTACTATCCTTGTTGACAAGTTGGTAAAATGTGGTTTGGATCCTGTTACCGTTAGGCGGATCTATAACTGGTTGACAGATCACACCCAAAGAGTGCTTGTGAATGGTTCCTCATCCTCTTGGAAAGGAGTGGCAAGTGGAGTGCCTCAAGGATCTGTCCTGGGACCTGTTTTGTTCAACATCTTTATCAATGGATGAAGGAATAGAAGGAATGCTTATTAAATTTGCAGATGATACTAAATTGGGAGGGGTTGCAAACACAGAAGAAGACAGAAACAGGATACAGGATGACCTTGACAGGCTGGAAAATTGGGCTAAAATCAATAAAATGAATTTTAACAGGGATACATGTAAAGTTCTGCATTTGGGTAGGAAAAATCCAATGTATGGTTATAGGATGGGGAGACTTGTCTTAGCAGTAGTATGTGTGAAAAGGATCTAGGGGTCTTAGTGGATCAAACGCTGAACATGAGTCAACAGTGTGATGCAGTGGCTAAAACGGCAAATGCAGTTTTGGGCTGTATCAACAAAAGTATAATGTCCAGATCATGTGATGTGATAGTATCACTTTACTCTGCTCTGGTAAGACCTCACCTGGCCATCTGACAGCAATGAAGATCCTGTGAATTTAGGGGGAAGTGTTTGTGAGTTTCCTGCATTGTGCAGGGGGTTGGACTAGATGACCCTAGAGGTCCCTTCCAACTCTATGATTCTATGATGTGAGAAAAAATGTAAAACATTTTCTTCAACCTGAAAAGTTTATTTTTTGTCTTTTGATTTTAAAAGAAATTAAAACATTTTTGTGAGCCCCTAAAATTATTGTGGGCACTAGGCACTGTGACTAATGGATACGTCAAAGCTGACCAAGGCAGCTAACAATTTAAAACATACTTGATAAAATTATGTTAAAATTGATAAAAATCAACCTCCCCTTCCAAACACATATCATTAAAACAAATTACAAAACAGAATTAAAATACAGTACAAATCATTTTTAAAAAACCATGATTAGGAAGGAGGGATCATTGGGGGAAAGCGAACTGAGATTAAAATAAAAATTTCTTCACTTCTCTGGCAAAAGACAGCAACAGCAGGGTACAGATTAATCTCTCTGGAGAGAGAGTTCCAGAGCTTTGGTGCCATGACTGAGAAGGCCTTCTCCTGGATTGCCACCCACCTAATCTCAGAAGGCAGAAGCACCCAAAGCAGGGGGTCCCAAGATGATCATAGTGATCAGGTTCATTAATCAGGGTTCATTCATTGTTTAACGGAAAAGTACTCTTACAGATGTGCATTGAACCCATTCTTTGCCAGTAGGCCTGTTACAAACTTTTAACTTCTCCCTGATTACCTCATCCCATATCTACTATTCCATCAGTCTTGAAAGAAAGAAAAATCTGCTTTCATTTCTGAAATGTAATGAATTGACATTTTATAGGAATTGTATCTGACCCCTGCCACGATTCGTTGGCCTTGTTTTATTTTTCTCCAGGCACATGGCACACCCACACGTTTTGACATAAAATTTAAACAATGCACTGTTTATATTGAGATCAGCTGTACAAGATGAGTGTGAACTTGTTGCATTGGTAAAATACATGGAAAATACCCAGGACCATGAAATATGAAGCAAGCCCCTCCTTTCTCCCTTCTGCTCTTTTTTCAGATTGCAAGCCCTTGGACCCTCTCACATTTACCATTTGTAAACTGATCCTCAGTTAAGCCCAGCATGGAGGTATGGGCAGATATAGGGGTGTGCATTTGGAATTTGGACTCTTAGATGTATCTGGGTTTTCTCAATAAAACTGTGTGGGAATACCTGGGACATATTCAGGAATTACTGGTAGATCCAAAAACAGCAGAAAGGTGCGAGCAATCTCAGTTGTTTGTCAGGCTTCTACTGCAGTCCCTTTAAAGTTTAAAGGGACTGTAGAAAACAGCCCAAGGATCAATTGTGCCAGTGAGGATCAGACTGTTCCCACCAGTTCAGCTTGGGAATGGCTTCTAGTGCAGTCCAGTTTAAACCAGGATTCAGGAAAGGCCATTCCAGCTAGGATCTACATGCCACAGGGAAATTGCTCCCAGCAGCACATGGATCTTGGCTCTGGGTTCTCTTGCAGTGTGGTTTAAGCCGGACTACAGGAGAAACCATCCCAGCCAGGATCTGTGTGCTGCTGGGAGCAATTTCCCCATGGTATGCTGATCCTAGCTGAGATGGCTTCTCCTGCAGTCTGGCTTAAAGTGAGCTGCACTAGAAGTCATCCCAGCTGGGATTTGCTCACTGTGGACAGCGATCTCCCCACAGCACAGCAGATCCTGGATCTGTCTTCTCCTGCAACGTGATTTAAACCAGGCTTGATCTGCATGCCACAGAGAGTGATCTTGTGGTGGCATGCGGATCCTGGATCTGACTTCTTTTGCAGTGTAGCTTAAACCAGGCTGCAGAAGAAGCCATCCCAGCTGGGATTTGCATGCCGTGGATAGAGATCTCCCCATGGCATAGCCGATCCTGGGTCTTGCTTCTCCTGCAACGTGATTTAAACCAGGCTTGATCTGCATGCCACAGAGAGTGATCTTGTGGTGGCATGCGGATCCTGGATCTGACTTCTTTTGCAGTGTAGTTTAAACCAGGCTGCAGGAGAAGCCATCCTAGCCAGGATCTGCACACCACAGAGAGTGATCTCCCCATGGCACAGCAGATCCTGACTCTGGTTTCTCTTGCAGTGTGGCTTGAATCAGACTGCAAGAGAAGCCATCTCACCCAGGATCTGCATATCACAGAGCACAACCTGTCCACAGCACACAAATCCTGGTACTGGCTTCTCCTTAAGCATGGTTTAAACCATGCTACAGGAGAAGACAGACTCAGGTATTTTTCTTCTCAAGTGTATTGAAGCCCCCAAAATTCAAGATTTCTGAAAAAGTCCGGATCTGAGTACCTTACCAGTACTGAGATCCGGGTTTTTCCAGAAATACCAAAATAAAATAAAATATTAATAATTTAAAAAGTGCGTCCAGTATACTCAAACAAAAAAAAATCAGAAAAAAATTGCACACCCTCTAGGCAGATCTGGGAGTCAGGAGCATTGGCTGAAATAGTGGGAGACTATTGTGCCAATTCAAACCTCTGTAGAATATTTTTAATCCAGCTGTTTCTACAGTAAAATGTTCAGAGGAAGGAATAAATTGTACACATTGGTTCCCAGTATCAGAACAGACATTTCATTGAGGAATATGGAGACTGCATGATATGCAACCTTTCTAATATAATTTGGAAAAAATGAAATCAGCTGTAATGAGCTGCAGCTGAAGCAAATCATTATTCACCTCAGAGTTCTTTTGATCAAATTACATTTCATCTCAGCACTTGCAATAACATGAGGGAAGGGGGAGAGCAAAATTATGGCATGACCTTGTAAGGAGCACAGAAATCATTTTTATAAGTTGCATTACAATATTTTTTATAACCAAGAACTTGTTGCTCCCCTCCCCCAATGTTTCCCAGTGTATGGGACTGAGATATGTTGTATCTTTGACTGAGGGAAAAGAACCAGCCCTTTGTACTCTGCAGAAATGTAGTATGCATATTCCGGCCTCCAAGCCTCTCAGGATCCACAGATGTTGCATCTTATTTTTAATTTTATACCATTTTGGGGAGGACCTCTATGTCTTCTGTCTTAAAAGATAACTCCGATAAATTTGGTCTTGGGAACTACAAATTAAAACACATATTGGGGTTTTTTTAAAAAAAAAACAACTCCAAAGCTTTCAGAATGGCAGAAATAAATATTCCTTTGTACTATTTCCAAATATTCCGTTCTGACACACAATTTCAATTGGAACATTCAATGTACACAGATTATTTAACTTCCGTGGCATTCTGTTTACTTTGTCCAATCAATAGCTAGAGGCCAATTTCTCTAGTTTCTTCCTCTTCAACACTACTCATCTGCATGTTCATGCATAGGAGGGAGCGGGATTGTTCCCACTGATCCTACTGTTGTAATCCAAGAGGTGAGCAAAATGTCTGTACCAGCCTTCTGTAAGCATATGTGCGTATGCTTACAGTTTGGTGTAGTGGTTAGGAGTGCAGACTCTTATCTGGGAGAACTGGATTTGATTCCCCACTCCTCCACGTACACCTGCTGAGCGACCTGAGTCAGTCACAGTTCTCGGAAGAGCTGTTCTCAAAACAGCGGTTCTCTCAGAGCTCTCTCAGCTCCATCTACCTCATAGAGCGTCTGTTGTGGGAAGGGGAAGAAAAGGAGATTGTAAATTCCTCTCAAACTCTGAGTGAATCGTGGGTATAAATCCAATCTCTTCCTCCTCCTCCTCTTTACATAGAGGCATCTTTACACATGGGGCCATGCTTCTTGCAGCATTCCAGATCATATGTTTGTGATCACTGCAGAAGTTCAGCTACATGTGTAAGTGTCATGTCTTGCATTTCGGTCCCTGAATTTACAACACAGTGCGTTGAGGTGACCTGCGGGAAGCCGCGGATCACCTGACTGTAAGGGATGAATGCAATTTCCCTATGATGATCAGTGGCGGGAAGTTTAACTGGTCAGGATTGGACCTGATCAGAAAGAGGGTTGTTCCAGGGAATTTATATAATAGGGAACTTGGCCCTGCCATGTTGTCTTTGTGATGTACTCACCAATAAAGCATGTTGCATTCTAAACGTCTCCGAACCCAGTAAGAAAATAAGAACATAAGAGAAGCCATGTTGGATCAGGCCAATGGCCCATCCAGTCCAACACTCTGTGTCACACTGTGGCCAAAAAAATTATATATATATATATATATATATATATATATATATATATATATATATATATATATATATATATATATATATATATATATATATATATATATACACATACACACACACACACACACACTGTGGCTAATAGCCACTGATGGACCTCTGCTCCATATTTTTATCCAACCCCGACTTAAAGCTGGCTATGCTTGTAGCCGCCACCACCTCCTGTGGCAGTGAATTCCACATGTTAACCACCCTTTGGGTGAAGAAGTACCTCTTTTTATCCGTTCTAACCCGACTGCTCAGCAATTTCATTGAATGCCCATGAGTTCTTGTATTGTGAGAAAGGGAGAAAAGGTCTTCTTTCTCTACCTTCTCCATCCCATGCATAATCTTGTAAACCTCTATCATGTCACCCCGCAGTCAACGTTTCTCCAAGCTAGAGAGCCCCAAGCGTTTTAACCTTTCTTCATAAGGAAAGTGTTCTAAACCTTTAATCATTCTAGTTGCCCTTTTCTGCACTTTTTCCAGTGCTATAATATCCTTTTTGAGGTGCGGTGACCAGAATTGCACACAGTATTCCAAATGAGACCACACCATCCATTTATACAGGAGCATTATGATACTGGCTGATTTGTTTTCAATTCCCTTCCTAATAATTCCCAGCATGGCTTTGGCCTTTTTTATTGCAATCACACACTGTCTTGACATTTTCAGTGAATTATCTACCACGACCCCAAAATCTCTCTCTTGGTCAGTCACTGCCAGTTCACACCCCATCAACTTGTATTTGTAGCTGGGATTCTTGGCCCCAATGTGCATTACTTTGCACTTGGCCACATTGAACCTCATCTGCCACGTTGACACCCACTCACCCAGCCTCAACAGATCCCTTTGGAGTTCCTCACAATCCTCTCTGGTTCTCACCACCCTGAACAATTTAGTGTCATCTGCAAACTTGGCCACTTCACTGCTTACTCTCAACTCCAAATCATTTATGAATAAGTTAAAGAGCATGGGACCCAGTACTGAGCACTGTGGCACTCCACTGCTTACCGTCCTCCACTGCGAAGACTGCCCATTTATACTCACTCTCTGCTTCCTATTAATTAGCCAGTTTTTGATCCACAAGAGGACCTGTCCTTTTACTCCATGACTCTCGGGCTTACTAAGGAGCCTTTGATGAGGAACTTTATCAAAAGCTTTCTGGAAGTCAAGGTAAACAATATCTATCGGGTCTCTTTTGTCCACATGTTTGTTCACCCCCTCAAAGAAATGTAACAGGTTAGTGAGGCAAGATCTTCCCTTACAGAACCCATGCTGAGTCTTCCTCAATAACTCGTGTTCATCAATGTGCCTACTCATTCTATCCTTGATAATAGTTTCTACCAACTTTCCCGGTATTGAAGTCAGAATGTATGGCCTGTAGTTTCCCAGATCTCCTCTGGAACCCTTTTTAAAGATGGGGTGACATTTGCTACCTTCCAGTCCTCAGGAACGGAGGCAGATTTTAATGAAAGATTACATATTTTTGTCAGAAGATCCACAAGTTCAACTTTGAGTATGCCATCCAGACCTGGTGACTTATTGGTTTTTAATTCGTCTATCAGTTGTAGGACCTCCTCTCTTGTCACCTCAATCCAACTCAGGTCTTTCAACACCCCTTCCAATATAAGTGGTTCTGGAGCAGGCAAACACTTCTCATCTTCCACAGTGAAGACGGAGGCAAAAAATGCATTCATCTTCTCAGCCTTCAGTAATCCTTTGACCCCTTGGTCATCCAAGGGCCCCACTGCCTCCCTGGCTGGTTTCCTGCTTCTAATATATTTGAAGAAATTTTTATTGTTGGTGTTTATGTTTTTTGCAATATGCTCCTCATAGTCCCTTTTTGCCTGCCTGATCACAGTCTTGTATTTGATTTTCCACTGCCTGTGTTCCCTTTTATTAATCTCACTTGGACTAGCTTTCCACCGCTTAAAGGAATCCTTCTTACCTTTTACAGCTTCCATTACTTGGTTTGTTAACCGTGCAAGACTTCTCTTATACCTGTTTGTACCTTTCCTAACTTGTGGTATATATTTTATCTGAGCTTCTAGGATTGTAGTTTTAAATAGCCTCCAAGCTTCCCCAAGGGTTTTGACTGTATTTACCTTTCCTTTCAGTTTCCTCTTCATATGCCTCCTCATCTCAGAGAATTTACCCCTTTTAAAGTTAAACGCGGTTGTGCTGGTCTTTTGGGGCAACTCTCTATTTATACAAATGGTGAAATCAATAACGTTATGGTCACTGCTCCCAAGCGGTGCGATCACTTTTACATCTCTCACCAATTCTTGGGCATTACTTAGGACCAAATCCAGGATCGCCCCACCCCTGGTAGGTTTTGTTACCATCTCCTCCATAGCACAGTCATTGAGAGCATCTAGAAACTCAATCTCTTTCCCCCTACCAGAACACATATTGACCCAATCAATCTGTGGATAGTTAAAATCACCTATGATGACACAGTTTTTACGTCTAGCCACTATCTTTAAGCTTTCCATCACATTATAGTCGTCCTCTATCTTTTGATTTGGTGGGTGATAACAAACTCTCATAGTTAAATTTTCTTTTGGGCCCTCTATTTCAACCCAAAGCATTTCTAGAAGGCAATCTAATTCTCTGACCTCAGTCTTACTGGACCGTATGCCCTCTCTGACATACAGAGCCACCCCACCTCCAACCCTTCCCTCCCTATCCTTCCGATATAACTTATATCCAGGAATCACCGTGTCCCACTGATTCTCTTCATTCCACCAAGTTTCTGAAATTCCCACAATGTCTATGTTTTCTCCCAACACTAAACATTCCAACTCACCAATTTTACTTGGAAGACTTCTAGCATTTGTGTACAAACATCTATAATTTCCCAGGCAAGCTAGGCCCGCCACCTTCCTCCCGCCGCCTCGGGACTCTGGCAGGCAGTCCATTCTGTTTGTCACCATCTCAGTGGACAACTTTGATCCATTACCTGGTAGAAAAGTAACAGCTAACCCTTCATCTCTTTGAGATGAGTCCTTCCGAACCAGAGACATTTCATCTCCTGTTGGCTTTCCCCCAAGATTTAGTTTTAAAATTGCTCTGCCACCTTTTTGATTTTAAGCGCCAGCAGCCTGGTTCCATCCGGGGACAAGTGGAGACTGTCTTTTTTGTACAGCTCCCACTTGTTCCAGAAAGCATCCCAGTGCCTAACAAACTTAAACCCTTCTTCCTTACACCATCGTCTCATCCACACATTGAGACTTCTAATTTGTGCCTGTCTCTCCAGCCCTGCACGTGGAACAGGTAGCACTTCTGAGAAGGCTACCTTGGAGGTCCTGGCCTTAAGTCTTCTGCCTAGCAGCCTAAATTTTTCCTCCAGGACCTCACGACTGCAATTCCCCACATCGTTGGTGCCAACATGCACCACGACCACTGGCTCCTCCCCAGCACTGTCTATCAGCCTGTCTACTACACGCGTAATGTCTGCTACCTTCACACCAGGCAGGCAAGTCACCATACAGTCAGTACGTGGTTTTGCCACCCAGCTGTCTACTCGCCTAAGGATCGAATCACCAACTACCAAGACCCCCCTGCCTAGGGATGGTTCCTTGGCGCGAAAGGATTTCTGCTCACCAACTGAAGAAGAGGTCCCTTCTGAGGGCACATTCCCCTTATCCTCAACCTGGTGCCCTGTTCCCTCTCAACCCTCATGCTCCCTGGCAGCAATGGGGCTGCCATGTTCAGAGCTGGGCTCATCTAACACGTCCCCGAGAATCTTCTCCGAGTGCCTAACTTACTGTCTCTGCTTCTCCAGGTCAGTCACCTCAGCCTCAAGGGTACAAATTCTTTCCCTGAGGACCAGTTGCTCCTTGCATCGAGCACAAACCCAAGACTTCTGTCCTGTGGGCAGATAGTCATACATGTGACACTCAATGCAAAACACTGGAAAGCCCCCACCCCCCTGCTGGCATTCTTCTTTCATGATAGCTTTTTAAAAATATACAGTCCTCTTTTAAAATATACAGTCCTCTTTATTTATGTGGCTCCTCACCTGGAGAGTCTACTTACCATATTGGGAACACAAGGAATCTGGGTTCCTGGTCCTTACACAGCCCCCAGGCTAAGAGCCACAGGCCAAGAGCCCTTTAGCTCTCTGGCAAGGCGCAGCTTAATAATGCAAAGAGATGCGGAACACAGCCACTCCTAATCAATCAGCAGCAATCACCTTCAATCACCTTCACCTTCAGCCCTTCACATGAACTCAAAAGTTTTCAGCAACTCCCCCAGCTGCTAAGCCACAAACCTCATGCTTGTAGCACTTCTCTGCTCTCATCCAGAGCCCTCTGCAATGTGCTCAGACTCTGGCAAGGCACAGCTTAATAATGCCTTACAGTAAGTATGGGAGCAGTGGGTATGTTCCCATTCCCTTCTGCTACATTTGGTGAGCCTAAAGATAAATGACTGAAAAGGGCTTGTGTTTAACTGTGCACCATGCAACTTGTATTTCCAGACTGCTCTGATTGCTCAATCAATTCATACTATGATCAAGTTATATATATATATATATATATATATATATATATATATATATATATATATATATATATATATATATATATATATATATATACATACACACACACACACACACCGGAGTGGGAGGAGTTAATGAGAAATTCCTTAAATCTTCCAGAATGTATTAGTTTGCCTACTTCCAAAAGAGTGTGTGAGTCTGCGATAGCAAAAATAACAGTGTTTTCATCCATGAGGCCTAAAGCACTACTTGCTTCTGTCAGTTTATAATGCAGATAGAAAACTCATCATAGCCAGAATGGTCATTTGCATTACAAATGCCTCCTTGTTTTAGTTTTTCACAGGGGAGAGGCTTGATTGTAATTTAGACCTCATTGTATAAACACTGAAGCAGCCCTGTGGCATACTGAAGACGATTTGTGGCACAGCCTTATGCTAAGAGTCAATGGTAGCTTTCCTCCCATAGGGACTTGGTTAAGCATTCAGCAAGCGGCAACTGTAGCAGATTAACACTACTGTGTATTTAAACTCTTAATTTCACTTCTGCATTTTGCTGTGCCAGCAGCTGTTTATTTGCAGCTTCACGGTGCCATTTTCAAGGACTGTACAATCTTCAAGGGGAATGAATCCCATCGTGCATACTGCAGATCATGCCAAGCTCTATAAACAGCATTCCAAGATACATGTTAGTGGTGGGAGAATAGTCTGCCATCTAGATGTGAACTTTGAGTAATAGAATTAAGGACTTGTACAAATGATATAGATACATTTGCTTGAATTAGTGTAATTATCAATTCAGCCAACAACCAGTACAAGTCAAAAACAAGATATATTCAATAAAACATTTAAGAATAAAATTGATCTAAAATAATGGAAATATCTCCAAGATTTAACAAAGTGGTTGGCGGTTATTTTAATTTTGCTTGTTCATTTGTTTGGAGCAGTAATCTAGTGACAAGAAAGCAGATGATGTGTGTGATATAAGAGAAAACAAAAATTTGTTATGCTTTACAAGATTATCATATTTGCTTTGTGGAGTGCATCAGTGTTACATGGTCATGTACGTGGCTTGTTCAAGACTGCATGCCTTCTCATCAAAGTTTACATGTTGGCTCTGGCAAACACACTAGCCATGTGATCAAATCATGCTGCAGCAGTAGCTTTTTCATGGCTTCAGTGGAGTAAGGAATTCCAGTAATATCCCAGCAGCCATTCTTGACAATTGCTTTATCCAGGTGGGAGAAGTCTGATGCCTGCACTGAGGCTTTTTCAATTGCAGCTCCAATATTATGGAATAGCCATCCTGTGTTTTTGAAGAAAGTAGCCACCTTCTTGGCCTTTAGGAGCTTCTTGGTAGTGGAACATTGATAGTCTGGTTTATTGTCCGGATTTTATTCATGTCTTCTATCTTATTTATTGTTTTTATTAGATTTTCTAATTGCTTCAGCTGTAAACCAGTTGTGGTTGGTGATTTAATTCTTTGTAAGCTGGGTTTCATTTTTTGGGGGAAAGTGGGTTAAAAAGTATTTTAAATAAAAATACATTGTGTGTAATAGCAAAGAGGCATAGAGCGGGGGTGGGGGAGAGAAAGAGAGAAACAATTTGAAATGCAGCTCTCTTACCTCTTGACCACTAAAACGTTCTTATTAAAATGTTTCCTGCTTCTTATATGCCACATCCTTTTCTACCCAACCTGTGAATTTTGCATTGTTTATAAGCTGAAACAGAATACAAAGTCAAACACACCATTAATATGGTAGAAACAGAACAACACTGCTTTGCGCTTACTTTCCCCCCTACATCTTTGTCTCATCGGAAATAGAATTTGAATGCCATCCTCTGCAGGGATATATGTATCAAGTGCCTGTGCATTTCCCAGATGGAAAACTGTTAAAACTCTATTTTGAACATTACAGATATTCAGAAACAAGAAGGATTATATTGTGTTCACAGTAATCAAAGCCAGGCAAGGTCTTACCATTATTTGACAATGGTAGCTTGCTGAACAGTGCCATTTAAAAAGTGTGTATTCTGTTGCAAAAGATGATAGATTGTAGATACCTAGCTGTTTTCCTGAGGCACAAGCCTTTTATTTCTATAGTTATGATCTGTGTTTTCTAATGACCAGCAGCAAGAGATAAAATGCAGGAAGGGCTTACCACAGAGGGGTAAGAAAATATGAAGTCAGTTGACTACAGGAACATGTTAGCAGTAGCACATATCACATGGAAGGACTAGGTTATTAGTTGCACTGCTCTTAGCAACGGTTATCCTGAAAGCACAGAGAAATGCAATGGCAAGGGGTCCATTAAATAATCAGTTGAGGAGTACAGCAAAAACAGTTCTCATGCCTGGAACCAAGGCAAATGTTATTCTCAGTGGCCAACGCTTTAGCCTCAATGAAGGAATAGAGGGAATGCTTATTAAATTCAAAGGTGATACTAAATTGGGAGGGGTTGCAAACACAGAAGAAGAAGAAACAGGATACAGGATGACCTTGACAGGCTGGAAAACTGGGCTAAAATCAATAAAATGAATTTTAACAGGGATAAATGTAATGTTCTGCATTTAGGTAGGAAAAATCCAATGCATGGTTATAGGATGGGGGAGACTTGTCTTAGCAGTAGTATGCGCAAAAAGGATCTAGGGGTCTTAGTGGATCATACGCTGAACATGAGTCAACAGTGTGATGTGGTGGCTAAAAAAAAAATGAAATTTTGGGCTGCATCAACAGAAGTATAGTGTCCAGATCACGTGATGTGATGGTATCGCTTTACTCTGCTCTGGTAAGACCTCACCTGGAGTATTGTGTTCAGTTTTGGGCACCACATTTTAAGAAGGATATAGACAAGCTGGAATGGGTCCAGAGGAGGGCGATGAAGATGGTGAGGAGTCTGGAGACCAAGTCCTATGGGGAAAGGTTGAAGGAGCTGGGGATATTTAGCCTGGAGAGGAGGCGGCTGAGAGGTGATATGGTCACCATCTTCAAGTACTTGAAGGGCTGTCATCTAGAGGATAGTGTGGAATTGTTTTCTGTGGTCCCGGAAGGTAGGACCAGAACCAATGGGTTGAAATTAAATCAGAAGAGTTTCCAGCTCAACATTAGGAAGAACTTCCTGACCGTTAGAGCGATTCCTCAGTGGAACAGGCTTCCTGGGGAGGTGGTGGGTTCTCCTTCCTTGGAGGTTTTTAAACAGAGGCTAGATGGCCATCTGACAGCAATGAAGATCCTGTGAATTTAGGGGGAGGTGTTTGTGAGTTTCCTGCATTGTGCAGGGGGGTGGACTAGATGACCCTAGATGTCCCTTCCAACTCTGTGATTCTAAGTCTGCTATACAACATGATATAAGAACGGGAATTAGTACCTACAAAACTGAAAAAAAATCTGGAATACCTATAAGAATGTGGAATGTAGCAATAAACTACATGCAATTAAACCATAATCCATGTCATTGTTATGTATGGCATAACATGCTCTTTAATAATATGTGAGCCTTAAGTATCATATTGATTAATTAATGGCTATGCAACTAGCTTTTATACTACTTCATGGGCAGTGAATGCAGAACTTAGGGGCTATATGGGGAGAGACTGCCCCTTAGATATGCCAGTTCCAGGCTGCTCAAGGCTTTAAAGGTTAATGCTAGGGATGGGCAAAGAACAGGGAAATGGTGGTTCATGGTTCATTTGATTGTCCAAACTGGAGCTTTATTTCATTTTGTGATTTGTATGGTTGCCTGAACCATTTCATAGTTCATTTGGTTCAGGAGGTGTAAAACTCAGTGGGAGTCTTCAGCAGACTCACCTCCACCTGCACTCCAAATTTGGTGAAGATTGGATTTGGAATGTCCAAATTATAGTCCCCCAAAGCAGGTACCCGAGGAAAATTCAGCTTCAGCTCTCACAACAGCTAACTTTTCTTTCTTTGTGCTGCAAAGTGGAAGCAGCGGAGTCAGGGTGTCTGATAGAACAGAATGGGAACTCTGTGATTGTTTCCCAGAACTGCCAATCAAGCAATGGGCAACAGCTATGGGTATTTCTAGGGCTCTCAGAAATCCATCCCCAGTATTGCTTAGGAATTGACTGAATCAGTCTAGGAAAATTAACCACAAAAATAAACCAAGAGAAAAAGGATGGTTCATCTTTCAGTTTGAGCATGGCACAATCACTGAATCAGTTCAGAATGAACCACAAATCAGCCCGATTCATGCATGAATCATGGTTCATAGTTCATTTTGTGCCCATCTCTAGTTAATACCATTATCTTGATATGAATCCAGTACTCAATTGGTAGCCAGTACAACTGGTGCAGCACAAGCTAAATAAGGGCCCATACAGGCATCACAGTCATCACATTTTGTACCAGCTGCAGTTTCTGGGTCAGGTTCAAGGATAAACCTGAGTAAAGCAAGTTACAGTAATCCAACCAGGAAGTGACCATTGCATGGGTGACTGTGGCCAGGTCCTGGGTGGAGAGGCAAGAAACCAGTTGCCTAACCTGCCAAAGATGATAAAAAGGCTGACCTGGCAACAGTGGTGATCTGGGCCTCCATAGAAAGCGAGGCATCCAGGATCACTCCTAGGCTCCTAAGTCCTAACCCTTAGTGCAGGCATGAACGGTGCCCCATTGAGGGCTGGTAGCCTGATTCTCAAACCTACTCTACCCCGACTCAAATACAGCACCTCTGTCTTCAGTGGATTAAGTTTCAGCCAGTTCTATTTCAACCACCCAGCCACAGCTTCTAAAGCCTTGCCTAGATTTTTGGGGCAGAGTCCAGATGGATTATTGTGCTATCTGTACATGCACATATAGATGCAAAGGCTGGAGGGGGTTTGGGATTGTATTGTACCTATGAGAATCCTCCACAAGTTGGATTAGGCAATGTTTTGCAAATACCAGGAGACACATTTTTTCTCTCTCATCAGTGATTTGAAATTCATTATTTGCCTCACAGTAGAGAAATCAGCAAATCCTGTTATTTACATATCACTCTTTGTATGAAAATGAAGTGTCATCGTACAATGTAGAAAGAGAGTTCACTTGAAGGACACTCCATTTCTATAACCCTAAGCTTTAGTTTCCTTCATAAGAAGACCTGTGAGATTTAGCTTCAGGCTATATGATGTCTGTCACAAAAGAGAGGGGGGATTTCAGAATCCTCATTCTCCTTCCCCTTGACTCTTCCTCTTGTCAACATGCATTACACAGACCAATAACATACAGTCTTAAGGACATGCCTCATGGTTAAACAGCAGCAGCAGCTGCTAAGCCCCTCATGTAGCATCCCAGTATCAGCAAGAGAATCACAGATAATTGCAGCATTAAGACTTAAAACCATACTATAAACCATGTAAACTAAACACCGGGGGTGGGGGGTGGGGGGATCAATATTGAAGCTAGAGAACTGTATATATTCTCCATTAATTATTTCAATTCAGATAAATAGCTCTCATCTCACTCAAATATGCCTTATGGACACCAATTATATTGTCTTATTTTAATTATATGCTTGTAGTATTTGAAAGTAATCTCTTGCTATAGGGTGTAGGTCAGACAATATACAATAAAATGTGTACTTAAAAACCATTAAAACCAAGTAACAAAAATAACAGTGAGAAGTTACTACCTACTGTAAATATCTAAGACAATGAATCCACTACATCAGCACTGATTTCATATGAAGGCCACATGGAATAAGTAGCCTTCCTTCCTTCTTTTCAATATTGATACTCTTCCTTTCTCTTCAGCTCAGAACTTCATTTTCCATTTATCCATTTTATTATCACGTCATCAATCTTGTCAGCCTGAAGGTGAAATCAGATTCACAGGTTGCCATGGCAGGATCTCAGCTTTAAATAAGCTGTGTGAGTTTGGGATGGTTTATGTCAATCAGACAGTGCCCCCTAAGCTGGCATCATACTTCAGGGAGGCCATGGTTGGTCATCCACATCGCTAATGTACTGCATCTATGGACCTGCAGCTGGGTTGGGCCCCGCCCCCCCGCAAAGTCCCACTGTGTGGTGCACAGAACAGACAAGCATGCATGCTCCAATGGGGGCACTGAAGTGCACATTGGTGTGGGATTGGAGAAAAAAGGATGAACCAGAAATTTTTGTTTTAATAGTTAAGGGTACCTTTAAATATTTGCATTTTAAGTAAATAGCACCGGTGGGGGTCAAGTAATGAGGGGAGGGGTGGGTAGAAAGTAATATGTGGGGTAGATAAAAGAAGGGGTTTTTTAAAGATGTAAGATATAGATTTATTACCATATGTTACCAATAAAATTGTTTTAAACAACCAAATAAAATATTCACAAATCCATTTTCTAAAACTTTTCTTTGGAAGTGTTTAATTTCATGAGAAAGATGGATGCCTCTGCAGTGTTAGACAGCTTAAATTTTGACAAAAAAACTATGCTTCTGGCATGAAGGAAGGACAGTTAGAGAGAACAGCCACAGCAAAAGAAAAGGTTTCTCTGCTTTTAATATTTGTGCACAAGAAGAAATTGGGCAGATGCAGCTTGTCATGTCATTCCGCCAATAAATTCATTCTCCTATGGTGTTATTACAGGTCCTACAGAGGAATCACATGATCCTCTTTGCATGTTCTCACACTAATTGTATATAGAATCTTGGCTGAATCTATGAGTGAATGACTAAGTGTGATGCAGCATTTTGGCTGAAGTTAAGCAACTCTGGGTTTAGTCATTTTCTGGATGGAAGTGTTATTTTCTATATGGAAGTGATTGAGAGACGGTGGCTCAGTGGTAGAGCATCTGCTTGATAAGCAGAAGGTCCCAGGTTCAATCCCCGGCATCTCCAAAAAAGGGTCCAGGCAAAAAGGTGTGAAAAACCTCAGCTTGAGACGCTGGAGAGCCGCTGCCAGTCTGAGTAGACAATACTGACTTTGATGGACCAAGGGTCTGATTCAGTATAAGGCAGCTTCATATGTTCATATGTACCCAAAGAAGCAGTCTCCAATTAACTTGGGGAAATTAGCTTAAAGAGACAGAGTGAGAGGCTAGTAACCGGGATTCTCCACCTATGTATACCACGATTTGTCCTGTAAGGGAACTCTCAAATAAACCAGGCAGATTTTCAACCAGAAAGGTTTTAATTAAAAGAAGTAGGCAAAATGCATACGCACACACAAAAAAAGTCTGCATAGAATGGGTGGGATATAAATATAACGTAAAATAAATAAATAAATAGATGAACCTCCAAGTACTGGACAGGAATGGCTAATGGGTTAGATGAATGGAATTAAGTGTTGATTAAATCACTGCTTCATTAGGATAGGTGGATGCAGGAGAAGCAAGGTGTTGGGTATTGATGGGAGTAATCCAAGGGTGAGTCAATCGGTCTTGGGAGACCCATTGTCCTAAATTATGCATCTCTCTGGAGTATGGAGGAAGCAGTAGACAGTCATCCACTCTGACACACAATTCTAAACTACTTATCCAGGCTTGTTCCTGACTGGCATCCATTTTGGGCTAGGCACTGTCCTGCACTTATGATTCTGAGGTGATATTTTAAGAATGGTGTTTATGGTTATTCTAGCTATAAACTGCCCCTCTATTTGAGGACAGGATTGACTGCTAACACAAGACCTCTTAGACACACAGTGTGTGCCATCTTGAGCTCTGTGGCTAAAGGGGAATATGAATGGGATATGTGCATACATGCAAGGTTTTTGTTTAGTTATTTTATTAATATGTTTTAAAAAGTTATCTAGGGAAGTACTCACCAAATAGCAGAACTATGAGTGGTAACAGCGACAAAGTAGTTCACAGCTGAATTTAATTTATACCCTGCCTTTCTCTCCAATTGGGACCCAAAGTGGCTTATAACATTATAACTCTCCTCCTTTTCATCCTCACAACAACCCTGTGAGGTGGACTAGAATTACAGTGTTTGACTAGTCCAGGGTCACCCATGGCAGAGAAGGGTTTCAAACCTGAGTCTCCCAGATCCTCTAACCACTATGGTTGAGTGCTAGCACAGCTTCATTCTCTATCCCTAACTGCAATCCATTTTCACTCTCTTTGGTTCCTGCTTCATCAAGACCACTTTATTTTACACCATGCATTGGTCTGTTGTCTCATTTATCTACTTCCACCAGAACCTGGGTGCCACCTTATTGATCTTCACTTACCATTGACACTTCTCGGAATAATATTTTTGCTTCTATATCATAAGCTATTTTTTTAAGCTAGAAGGAATCTATCAGAGGTTCGTTGTAGATATCAGAATTAGGCTTGTGTTTAGGGGAGAAAAGTAGGGATGTTTTTAATGAAATTCAAAAGTTCCACAAGCTGTGACTCAGTTTTAGTCCCTCCCACTGGCCCCACCCATCCCTAACTCCAGCTCTATTTCTACAGGGTGGCTTACAAATCATTTGTAAAATTCTGGGATCATGTTTAGAAGGCACATTCCTCTTTCCTTTTGTTCTCACTATCTTGGTAAGAGGTAGGGTCCAGAATGTGAGATGCTCCCCAATACTAGTCTAACCACTTTTTAAAAGATGTTAGGTGGGTTGCACAGGGTGGCATTGATGCATAGTGGATTGTCTATATCATTGATCAACTGTCCCTCCAAACAATTAGGGCAAAAACTGCTTGGGTATTTTCTCTTATAATTCTGCACTGCAGGAGGGGAAGGATAGATACTTTTTATTTAAAAAAAACCACCCAAAGCTGGAAATTCAGAGGTGTTTCCTTATTTCTTCAACAGTTTTGTGTCTAAATGCCTCCTTCCCCAGGCATGTAGATTCAGAGTTAAGTAAAGGCAAAATTAAGATATACTGTTGATCATTCACATCTGTAATATTTGTTTTAGACTTTGCATGCTATATCAGCCTGATCTGATTTTCAGTAACTATGGTAACTGGAAATAACATGCTAGGCTACTCCATTTTGCCTTCTGTTGGATAGTGTTTTGACAAACTAGGTCACTATAGATCTTGTATCAATGTCCTTTAAATATTGAAGTACGTGTTTTTCAATCTACATATGCATAGTGTGGGCTGCAAGAGAGAGCTATTGAACTACTGCTTTAACAGTGGTTTCATTCAGCCATCTCTGGGTCGTAAACTGTATCTTAACAAGCTTGCATATAGGATCACTAAAATATGACCTTCACACAGGAAGAACAACTTTGTCAAGCAGACCAACTTTCCTAGATGCTAGCAATCTGTGTACAGAATAATACTTCACTTTTTGGACATATACATTAAAAGGGATGCTAACCATATCCAGGGATGGAATTCTAGCAGGAGCTCGTTTGCATATTAGGCCAAATACCCCTGGTGTAGCCAGTCCTCCAAGAGTTTACAAGGCTCTTTTTTGTAAGCTCTTGGAAGATTGGCTACATCAGGGGTGTGTGGCCTAATATGCAAAAGAGCTCAACCTAGAATTTCCACCCCTTACCATACCTGTTCTGTATCTCAAAATAGTTGTTCTTTCATAGCTGCTCAGTAGTGTAAAATCCAGGCCAATTTGCCTCAGTTCTTCAAAGGAGAGACCCAAAGAGAAATCAGGTGTGGGGCAACCCATTCCTACCTGGGTCCTGATTAATCTTGTCAAATCCCCCAGGTGTTATCTGCAGTCTAATTAATGTAGGGCAGCTTAATTAATTTCTGGCACCAGTTAGATTATAATGTACTAGGAATAAGGCCTGTTGTGAGACTAAAGAGAGCCAGTTTGGTGTAGTGGTTAAGTGTGCGGACTCTTATCTGGGAGAACCGGGTTTGATTCCCCACTCCTCCACCTGCACCTGCTAGCATGGCCTTGGGTCAGCCATAGCTCTGGCAGAGGTTGTCCTTGAAAGGGCAGCTGCTGTGAGAGCTCTCTCCAGCCCCACCCACCTCGCAGGGCATCTGTTGTGGGGGAGGAAGGTAAAGGAGATTGCGAGCCGCTCTGAGACTCTTCACAGTGGAGGGCAGGCTATAAATCCAATATCTTCTTCTTCTTCTAAATGCAATGGGCTCTAGAAAGAGGCTCTGGGAGGGAAGGGAAAGAGATTCACACAGCTCGGTGCTTCCTCTCTGGGCAAGAGAGATGGAGCTCACCCTATACTCTTCTGATGGGAGGGGTGTCATGTGGCCCCCCTCTTTCCTGCCACAGAAGCAAGGCAGTTGGGCTGCATTTGGTGCGGGGGCTTCTAAGTAATCAGACTCCAAACGGAAGGGAGAAGAAGGCAGCAGAGGGAGACAGGAGGCTGACATTGCCATCCATCCTGTCTGGCCTGGCCCTAGCTCAGCAACCACCAGACATGGAGTCACAGCAGAGCCAGACATCCACTGCTGTTCGTGCCCTTTGGTGGTGACCCCAATCCTTGTCGACAGCCACCTGTGGGGCCTTCACAGTCCTCCTCACACCTGCCTGGCAGTGACCACCAGGAAATGGTTGAGGTGTAGCAGAACATCTAGCTAAGGTGAATGATGGGTGGCTTGGGGTGAGGGCCCTGTCTTGGCTGCTTTAGGGTTGGGACAGGGGAACAACAGGCCCCACTTCCCAAAGAGTGGAAGTTGGAGCCCTTTTCTTTGCTGGAGAATGATGAAACAACACTTCCTCCCTCATCATGGGCAACTGGACTTTATTTGTCCCTGCATTTTCCCCTGAGAGTCACCAATGTTGCATCGGGCATCTCTCGCTGTACTCACAGGAATCAGGGAATGAGAAGGCATACCCTGCTCCTTTTTGGTTCTCCTTGTTTCATTTGGCATCCACTTCCTTTTCTTTCCTTTGGCACAGCCACTGCCGCCACGACTGAACATCCTGCTGCCAGCCAGGCTGGTCTTTCTCTCCTTCATGCATGAGTCAAAAGTGAATTGTTAGCAACACAAGTTGCCTTATATATATTACTCACAACAAACAAGTCTCATTCCATACTCCATTATATATAATTATATATATAATTATATATATATATATATATATATATTTTCTTACAACAAACAAGTCTCATTCCATACTCCTATATATATAATGGAGTATGGAATGAGACTTGTTTGTTGTGAGTAAAAAAATCCAGCAAACATCTATCAATTTATGGTGGATAACTTTGTCATATTTTTATACATTATAAAATGCTCCCTGTTTCAATGACATTTCTCTTTCTTTACAACATTGTATCATCATGTTTCATATTGTGAGACCTATCTATGAAACCTATAGGACAACAAAAATAGGGCCTAAATGTGTCAAAATGGAGTGGTCTTCCTAAGAAACTTTCTAATCGGACAAAGATGTTTAATCTTCTCCCCCTAATTATAATGAATCAAGGAGAGATGACAGACATTGTGGCCCTGGATGACTCTATCATCCTAGGAATCATGAAACTCATCCTACCCGCTCCTAAGGTTTTTGGTGGGGGCACCAACATGGTCTGCATAAAGGAAATCACAAGGAAATAATCACAGGGAAAGTTGCAGATGGTTTTTCAGAAGGGATGACAGAATAGCTTCTGATTTTTTTACAGCTGTTATTGTTTGTATTGTCTGGTCTCTTGCCTTTTTCTCTTTGGAGTAACTGTTTTTGATGCTTTACAAGTGATACGGAATCACTCATGATTTCTAATCATATAAAGAGCAGGTTTTTTTAAAACCTGTGATGTTCTCTCTCAGCAAATGCTGGCCTATTGACACCTTCTGCTTCAAGTTATTTGTCTAATAGTTTGGTTTAAGGCATAGTTGAACCTGTTAGATATGGTTTTCTTCATCAGCCAATATTGATTTTTTTACAAGATTGGTACCCAGCTGACAGTTGGGAAGTCAAGATCTAATAAACTGAAGATATCTGACAAAATAGAAAATTCCCATCAATTCTGTATGAGGACAATCAGTTCATACATCCTATCGTCTTATCAACACTGGCTCTGTTCTTACCAACATTAAAGTACATATTCGAAGTACATAAAAAGCAGTTGTAATATCAGCTGTCTGACTCACCCCTGTACAATACCCTTGGTTTAGTCCCTGAGAAGGTCCCTGGTTCAGTCGTTTCAAAGCATCTCAGGTATTGTGAAAGATTTTTCTCCATATACAAATAGTTGTTCTTCAGGGTAAACAATAAAACCAGATTCAGGGTAAACAATACAACATATTTCATATGTTCAACAGGGCAAGATGTAACATATTATACTGCACCAAAATAAATTCCAGTGTGTATGGAACGTACCACTGATTTCTTTCTGTGAGTAAATTACTCACATAATGAGCTTGAACAAACTTCATCATATTGTGATCCTTTCCCCCTCCACAGAGAAGCTCTTATCCCTAAGTATCACAATACAAAACCTATAAATCAGTGTTTTACTAGTGACTTGAATTGAATGTAGATTGCTTTCAAAAGTGTAGTTATTTATGAGCCTTAGCAATGTAACATGTCTGAAGGTTCTATAGAGAATATATGTGAAAGCTAAGTATAAAGAGTGCAGCTGCTTTTTAAATAATATGCCTCTAGATATCAAAATCAGTGACTGCCTCTGGCCTAGCACAGTTCTGTAAGGGAAATTAAAAAGACAATAATTAGCACCCTTATTTCCCTCAAAATGATATCCTGTATAAAACATACACCACTTCAGTACAGCTAATTTACATTTTTCTGTTGATAATACTTCAGAGTATTCTTCATAGAGTATTACTGTATTTTCAGTTTATTTGATGGCAATAACCATAGTAAAGAAGGTTCTGATATTTATCTCACTGTTTTACTTTTTACAGATTAAAGAACATCTTGCAAAAGGACAGAGGACACTGGCAGGTGAAGGAATGTCCCAGGTGACAAAGACCCTTCTGGATTTAACTCAGAGGAAAAATCTTTATGCAGGAGATCTCCTGGTTTCTGTGGAAATTCTTAGAAATGTTACAGATACATTTAAAAGAGCAAGTTACATCCCTGCATCTGACGGTGTCCAGGTATGTGAAACAGTAGAACAGAGTAAAACATTAATTCCTATTGATATGAATTATACAATATTTATTCGTATGTGCTTCTTCCTAGAAGGTAACTAGGATGTACAAGGCCCAGTGAACAGACTGCTAGTTTTAAAACTCTCAGAGTCAGAGTCAGATCCCCATTGGCTCAAACCAGTTCATGCATTAAACCAGAGGTATCGAACTCATTTGTTATGAGGTCCGAATCTGACATAAATGTCTTTTTGTCAGGCTGGGCCATGCATATCATAAAATGTTATACAAGGTGATTATAAAGGCGATTTCAGAAGCCAAATGGCAATAGCAGGTGAATGACAATAGCAGGGTTGATTGGATTAGGTATTGTATACAAAGGGGTAGTAGGCATGGAGATATCAGCGTCAGTAATGAGACAGGAAACCTAGATCTCAATTCCATCCAGGAGGATTCAGTTCAGGAAGATGCAAAGAATAAATGGACATAAGTCTGACTTTAGAAGGCATAACATTCAGTTGCTGTCCTAAGAGTAGCAGTTCTCTTACAAAGGAATTCCAAAGGAAGATTAGAAAGAGAGACTGCCATGGCCTTTTTTTTTGGTAGAAAAAGCCCAGCGGAAACTCATTTGCATATTAGGCCACACCCCCTGATGCCAAGCCAGCCAGAACTGCATTCCTTTGCATTCCTGCTCAAAAAAAGTCCCAGAGACTGCTAAATTGCAATTGATAATGAAGCTCAAGACAATGCATCCTCCACTCCATTCTCCAAGATATAAGGACCAATACAAGTGTTTTAATTCCTAATTATTATTCAAATTCCTAATCCTAATATTTGAAAGAAATTAAAATCCAGATAAGAACAGAAAAATCCAATCTTTCTAAAAAAAAACCCCACCATTTTTTCAAAATGAGCCAAAATAATTTCCCCAATGTAAATTATACTTTTCAGAAGAATCCAGCCAACCACCCTCCCTCTCAAGAAGTGTGCTTGCACAGAAAAGCTTATACCTGGAATAAAATGTTGGTTTTACAGCTGCCATGGGACTCCAACTATTCTCTCTCTCTCTCTCTCTCTCTCTCTCTTCCCCCTCCCCTTCCCCCTTCCTCCCAAAAAGAGGAGAAGCAGCCCCAGAGAAGGAAGCAGAAGCTGGTTTTGTGTGTGTGTGTGAGTGAGGGGGGGGGAGGGGAGGGGGAGGGAAACAAGCAATAGGAAACAGGAAGCAAAGAGCCACTGAGAGAGCTGAGGAGAAAGTAAGCTATGGTGCAGCTGCAGCAGCAGTCCTGGAAAAGGAAGCAGGAGAAGAAAACTACTCATAGGTCAGATCTGAGCCCTATGGGGGCCAGATCTGCCCATGAGCCATATGTTTGTCATCCCTGCATTAAACGGTTACAAATTGTATACTTACAAATACCTCTGTTGGAGCAGTCCTACCACTATGGTAATGAGACCTGTGTCTTTAGCATACATATATGTGTACATATGTCTAACTTTTGCTGTCCTTCCCATCCCAATGAATGTCAGATTTGTACAGATGTATAAGTGAATGGCCTGTGTTTAGCATTATGTCACATGCATGGCATGTGAAATTCAACTCTCAGTATCAATGTAACCTGAATAACGCAGGCTAGCTTAATCTCATCAGAGCGCAAAAGCTAAGCAGGGGTGGTCTTGGTTAGTACTTGGGTGGGAGACCACCAAAGAAATCTAGGGGCACTACACAGAGGCAGGCAATAGCAAACCATGTCTGAACATATCTTGCCTTAAAAAACCTATGAAATTACCATAAGCAGCAGTGACTTGATGGCACTTTCCACCATCTCATCAAAGTAGCAACCCCTGGGGGAGTCAGGGAACAGACTCCTTTCTTTTAAGCCACAAAAAGATGTAAAGATTAAAATTACACTGATAAGGAGCCAGCCAGCAGATTACAATTTCTATATAATGTACGCTGGGAGAATTTCTGTGTCATGGTTACTTCACGTGGTTACATAGCATGGAGAGTTTCTCCAACTGCTTTTGACAACATTCGTGACACTGCCACACATTTCTGGTGCACATTGGTAGTAGCACAGAAATTTCAAATAATGGGGGCAAACCACATAATGGACTTTCCTAATAGTATACCTTTTACATGGAACAGACATCAGCTCAGAGAATCTCATGTAGTTATCATAATGTCTAGACTGCCTTGCAAAAGACATCCTTTTTTTCTGTCTTCCTTCTCTCCATTCTATGTGCCATGAAATATTGTGATATTTTTGTTTTCAACATACAGCATAAAATAACACTATATGAATTAATACAAATTAAGATACATGTCCATGTTTCTTTAACTTAATTTTCAGCAAGACTTGGAATAGAAAGCGAGTGTTGGGACTTAGAAATCAGTCAAATATTTTAAAAATTGGGATATGCATTTACTGTATTTCAAGGCATTTGTTGTAAGGATGGAAGATCAATTCCCATTGCATTTACAGACTTTCTTCACCCTTGGGGACATAAACTGAAGAATCCCTAGATAATTACAGCCAGGAAAAGGCACCATTTTGCTCCCTGTTTTGTAATTTATGCAGTACAATGGCTAACACATATCTGAATTTTATGACATAAATAGTGCAATCTAGACAATTGAAGAACTGATAGTGACATCTTTGATCTTAATATCTGGAATCCATCTAAAGTTCAGTTGAAGTAAAGTCAGAGTCAGCAGAGTTGTCTGTAATGTTATGCCCTTTCTAAACTGCATAAAGGTTATTAAAATATAATCTTGGCATGGATCCCAGGTAATTTATTGGCAATTAATTTTATCTCAGAAATCAAATGTACATTTTGAAAAAGTGTGGTGTGGTGCATCATTTTCAATATGAAATGCTAAATCATCATTCAGTAAATTGATCTATGACTAATGTGTAATGCATATATAATAGCGTAATGAGCCCTTTTATGTATGCACACTCTGGACCCTGCACATTATAGTAGGATGTCATCACACAGCACCATTGGTACAAGTAGTCAAACAATATTATTCATATGAGTATAATAATTAAGATAAACTGGAATTATGCTTATATAGGATATTGTCAATTTGTCAGTCTTTATTGTCTGATTTTAGCTACTACTCATGCACACAAGACATACAAATGCAGATTACCTGATGGTTTGGGTAATAGGTGCTCTTTGTATAAGACTATAGACAATATTTCATTTTGGTTTCCATTAAAGATAATATAATTTCAATTGTAGTTTGGCAGGTTTCATTTACAGTCTGGATACTAAAGTTCCACAAGTGCTGATAATTATCCTCTCACCTAGTTCCATCTGATTTATTTACATTGGAGGGGGAATATTATTATTGAGATTACTATGTTTGGTTGAATATATATCTGAATGAACATCCCAATAGCATCCTATTGAAAACAGTGGACAACTGTATTTGAATTTTCATTATTTTACACATCTAATTTGTGCTTTCAGTTTTCAAAAGAAAAATATCTGGGACACCCCAAGGATGTTAGAGACCACAGAGCAGAAACATGAAAAGTCTATGGAAATAAAGGGACAAGGCTAGAATGTTTCTATAGGGCAGTAAATAACCACAGAGGAAAGCTGCAGTCAGAAATAATTAAATTGGAATTAAATTCCAATTAAGTATTGGAAATAATTAATTTTATCCTTTTATTTTATGTTAAATTAATTCTCTCTTTAGCTGATAACTTAGCATGAATAATATGGAGTGTTTGTACATAGTACATGCAGTTCTGCCAAGTTATTCATGGAGAGTTTTGCTTATTTGAAGTGCTTCTTAGCAATTGAGATGTACTTGCATGCCTCCTTACAGAACAAAAGCATTTTTTAAAAAAATACAACTAGCTTAAATAGAATGAATTTTGGATCCATCAATTAAGAATATAGCAAAGAATATCAAATGGGGAAAGTGAGTCATGATCTCTGTATGACGGTTGTGTATTCTCAGTAACCTGGTGTAGTATAAACATGCAGGAAACTCAAGGAGGCCTAGGAGTGGTGTTGTCAAGTAGTAGGGTTGCCAGGTCCAATTCAAGAAATATCTGGTGATTTTAGGGGTGGAGCCAGGAGCAAGATTGTGACAAGCATAATTGAACTCCAAAGGGAGTTCTGGCCATCATATTTAAAGGGCCTGTAAGATGGAGCTATTCCACTAGGTTTTCGGTTGAGGCAAATGGGCATCGTTTATTTTCACTGTCTACACCATCTTTATCCTCCCCACAATGATGTACCATATGAACTATTATATTCGGGTTGATAACTATATTGTGCTCTGCAATATGAGCCCCCACCCCGCCTTTGCTATCTTTACTGAGTTGTGTTGTTTAAATGTATTTTATTAATTTATTGCTGTATTTTAACGGTTTTATTATGCTGTAATCTGCCCTGAGCCCACCTGGGAAAGGGCGGAATAAAAATCCATCAAATAAATAAATAAACAAACAAACAAAGAACCGCACACCTTTTAAATGCCTTCTTCTTAAATGCCTTCTTCTGGGGCTCATAGAATTGGACCCCCTGGTCCAATCCTTTTGAAACTTAGAAGGTGTTTTGGGGAGAGGCACTGAATGCTATACTGAAAATTTGGTGCATCTACATAAAAAAAACAGCTCCCCTGAGCCCCAGATACCCACAGATCAATTCTCCATTATACCTTATGGGAATTGGTCTCCAGAGGGAATAATGGAGTGCCCAGCAGACACTCCATTTCCCTCCCCCTCCCCCCTTTTTGATGACCCTGAAGTGGGGGTAGGGCCTCCAAACCAGAGGACCTCCTGCCCCCACCTGGGGATTGGCAGTCCTATTAAGTGGCCAGGAAAATACCTAGGAGTAGGAAAATATTTTCTAATTACCTTGGATTGATTAAGTCTACTGCATAATGCTGTCAGTAGGGCCATCCTTTGTTTTTCTAAGTCTCCTAAGGGAGTAAGGTGTGAGCAGCAGATGTTATTGAACATTAGGCCTGGCAAGCATGACTTAGCAGGCTAAGTTAGTATAAAAGTTGGGTGAAAGAAGGCTCAGAAAGCTTCACCAGAGTTCAGGACAGGGAAAGTGCTGTGGAACAAGACTTTAGGGTGTCTTTGTTACTGGAAGGAGCTCCCAGCAACAGAAGGAATGTGCAATTATGTTGTCTTTAGTGAGCTTTAATAAAACAATGCTTCTAGAAAGTATCTTGCCTCTGTGAGCTTACTGATTTTCCAGATCCTAAAACAACTCCCTACCACTGGCAGAACACCTGGTTTTCTTTCTGAACTAATGTGAATGGTAGCAGGGATTAAGGTCAGAACTCACAAGTAATATTTATGAGAAAATAATATTTATTCGGAAATTGACACCCTTTATTTTGCATACCAGACTGCAATGCAACTATGACATTGCTGCATCAGCAGTGTAATTAATTAGTCTATGACATTGAGCTGAGAGAGAGCTGGTAGTACATCCCTGTCTGAAACACAGTCTTTGATGATTCAGAAAGGTTTAGAATCAGGCAGTTAGCCATTAACAAAAGCATAACAAGACCAATGCTTTAATTCAAACCATGTATATTCTAGGTTCTTTAAGATGGTCACACTACATACTAAATATTGTTATAGAAGATTGCTACAGTCATCTGTTGAAGGGAGCTTTGATTCTCAAAAGATCATACCCTGAATATCTTGCTGGTCTCTAAGGTGCTGCTGAACTTGAATCTAGCTGTTCTACAGCAGACCAACATGGCTACAACCACTGTCATTTTAGGATTGATTAAACCCTTAGGACTTTTCAAATTATACTCTGGCCATAATAACAAAGCAAGAGACACATCAGAATAAACTTGCATCAAAACCTTTTTGTGTGTGTGTGAAAAAGAATTTACATACAATAAATAAGTGTAATTTTTAAAAAAAACTCAAAATGTGAAACCAGTTGAAGTGTGTAAGTGGGAGAGACTCAAACTAACTCTAGCTCTCAGTTTTAAGCTGGAGCATCAGCAGCCAGGTGGCTCTCAAGCATCTTTCCACCCCCAGGGGTCAGCTACACCACTTGAAAGGGCTACAGGTTTCTACATGATCTGCAGCTCGTATTGAAAAGGAAAGGGCTGAAGGTGCACTGGGCATTCAGAGACTCAAGCTAAGAATTTTATATCTATACATTACTGGTTTACCTAGTGATCTTTATTGGTTGTCATCCTTTGAACACTGACAAGAACTAACACACATAGCATTTTGCATGTGCAGCACATATTTTAGCATGAGTTATATTATCTTCTTTAGCCTCCTTGTTTCATTACTGTTTTTCACTGTTATGATTTTTAAGGAGCCTTCAACCTTGTTGTATACCTCTTTGTTCAAAAAAATCTGTCTGTTCTGGAATAGAAATAATGCTTGCATCTGCTTATGCTGGGTCATTGCAAAGGTAATAATGCTGATTGCTTAGTCATAATTGGGTGTTGGATATGGAATTATGTGCACTTTCCTTTACACCTGTAACCCCTGTCAGTGGTTAACTGCTACCACAGAACTGATGTCAAACTTCATTAGAATTAACTAGCATTCCTATTTGATCATGGATCTGAAGCCGCCATTTGAAGAAAATGGCAGCATTGTGTCTTCACTAGCTATTCTGGATTCTAATATTTGTTGAACATTTTGCACTGGTCTATAATTTAAACTGTTTAATTTGATGCTATTATTGTGTCATGAAAATCTCCATGCATCTACGTTTCTACAGCTCCCATATTCTGGAGGCATAAAATGAAAATAGATAGAAGCAGATGTTAGTGTAAATTGACTCAGGCTATAGGACGGCTCTGTCATATGCTTCACAAAGTTCAATTATGAATCATGAGAAAGTGGAGAATGCAAATTAAAGTTAACTAGGTTGCTGAATTATACTTCAACACTATCAAGTTTTTAAAAATCATATCACAAATTAGCATGATTGCATAATGTTTAGTATTACTCAGATTAGTCAGAGTAGCCCCAGATATTTCTATAGTGGTGCTAATCTTACAAGTGTATAAACCAGAGTTGACAAATACCATGTACCAGGTCACCATGGCATCTGGAAATGCCACTGTGGTATTCAGTATTTTCACCAATGAATTTATCTTAGTATATCTTAGCCTTTCCCAACATAAATGCACCACAAAGTATTGGTATTGTTAGGCTCCGAATATCAGGGAGTCAAAAATATTGTTATTCCCAGTTATTCTGATTCCTAATACCAGTTTGGTATTTGAGTCCAGTCTCCCCCTCCTTTTTTGGGGGGGGGGTGTATTCTGCTATCATTTGTCTTCATTATTCCCAATGGGGAATCTTTCCAGGGAGCTGGAGGGTCTGATTTTTCAAAGGAAATGGCAGTAAAATTTTCTGCAGAGCTGCTGGTGCCTGTCTTTACATAACCCCAAAGTTTCAAATTGGACCAAATCTAAGTCCCCTGATCAAGGTACTCCCAGCCATCCTCCATTTTTTCCTATGGGGTAGAAATTCCATGCAAACAATCACCAATGATACAAGAGCAAGCAAAGCAACCACTAGCTAAAAGCCTTCCAACGCAAACAGAATCAACAAGCCCAATAGAACCAAAAGAACCAATGCACAGCCAGGAATCATAGAAGAATCATGGGGCAAAGTGGAAAGCCTAACACAACCAAAGTCAAAGGAGAGAATCTAAGCCAAACTAATTTGACATGGAAGGATGTACTAAAACAAATGATGCAAATTCCATTTGATATAATGGGAGTCATTAATGCCAATTAACATGCACGAGCTTAGTTGAAATGTATTAACAATGAGGGTCTTGGGGCGAGACTGGATGACTACTCTGAGACTGGGATGACAGACCCCAGAGTGGAAGAGTTGTCCCTAGGAACAGAATCAGTTTTCTGGGACTAAGCAGTCACTAGAACTAGATAAATGGGGGCTGGAAAGCCCAGAACAATTTATCTGGTTCCCGGGACTGTAATTCCATTCTGGGTGCTATCTTTCCAGTCCTGGAACACCTCTGCTACTTCCAGGGCCATCATTCCATTCTGTGGGCTGTCATTCCAGTTGCAGAACACATCTGCTGTTTCCAGGACTCACCAGTCTTTGAGGGGAGAGGCTCATTCCAGTTCCAGTTTATCTGATTCTGTCATTTCACTCTGGGGGTTGTCATTCTAGTCCCAGAATACTCCTACTCCAGGAGTCCATCATTCCACTCTGAAGACTATCATTCTAGTCTGAAAGCACTGATTCCAGTCCAAAGGGCTGTCATTCCATCTCTTCTCCTACTCCCAGGGGCCATCAGTAATTGCACTCTGAGAGCTGTCATTCCAGTTGCAGAACACTTCTTCTACTCCATGGGGCCATCATTTCATTCCTGCAGCACTGATTCCTGTCCAGGGAGACTCATTCCATTCTGGGGGCTGTCATTACAGTCCCAGGGCAGTCTATCAGGGCCCAGAGAGAGTCCCAGAGCAGTCTATCTGGGCCCAAAGACCATCATTCTACATCAGTTCTGTATTTCCATTGCAATTTTTGTGTGCTGAATCCCCCAATGTCAAACCAGAAGGCAATGCAAACCAACAAGAAGGGCAAAGACGCAAGACCAACAGAACCAGTTTCAAAGCATGGAATCCAAGCCAATACCAAGGCCAGTCAAGAAGACACTGACACACACAATAAAATCAAACATTCCTGGGAGCCTTAACATGCTGGCCCCCAATATTTTCAGTTACTCTTAAATATACCTGGAATTTTCAGGATCAATTTACCAGTATCCTGAAAAATTCCAGATGCTATCAGGATATCTGAATTTTCCAGAAAATACCAATAAGGCATATAAAATCTCCAAATGAAGATGAAGATGAAGAAGAAGATATTGGATTTATATCCCGCCCTCCACTCCGAAGAGTCTCAGAGCGGCTCACAATCTCCTTTACCTTCCTCCCCCACAACAAACACCCTGTGAGGTGACTGGGGCTGGAGAGGGCTCTCACAGCAGCTGCCCTTTCAAGGACAACCTGTGTGATAACTATGGCTGACCCAAGGCCATTCCAGCAGGTGCAAGTGGAGGAGTGGGGAATCAAACCCGGTTCTCCCAGATAAGAGTCCGCACACTTAACCACTACACCAAACTGGCTCTCCCTAGTTGGCTCAAATGCACATCCCTAGTTGGAACCAGCTTGTTTTCCTTGGTAGAAAAGGGAGAAAGGGTTTCCCCTTGACCACTCACAAGCCTTATGTTTTGTATCATGGGACTTGCATGGACAAAAGTCATGTAAAAGGATGCTGTAAGAAGGGGGGGATTGCACAAGACTTAAGGGAAGAATGGGTGGATTCAACCCAAAGCTTGTCATTTTGCATCAGGATATTTTTTACATGACATAAAAATGAGTATGCATGAAGTTCTTATAATTACTTGTTTGTATATACATTTATTTTATTTATTTATTTTTATTTATTTTATTGGATAAAATAAGCCCTTCCTGCTGAACCAGGAATTTAATTTTACAACTTTCTTTGGTGGTGAATGAACTCATTTCTAGTTACTTCCTATATTGACTCCAGTATTCACTTTAATTGAGCTTTTTAAAAAGTAATAATGGAATTATGAGAACTCGGGAGAAGTTAGGCTAGGGTTAGAGGTTAGCTTTTTGTTAGGGTGATAAAAACCAGGGTTACCCCATATGTATTTAAATACTATAACACTTTCATCATAGTTTTTATAACATTACAAAAACTGTGAAGATGTTAGGATTAGGTTTTGTGGTAGCAGTAATTAGCAAATGTATTCATTAAACATGAAACCATGAAGGCTGAAATATTTGGGGGATTGCTCCTAGATCGAAAGAACATTTGTCAAGGCCTGGTATAATTAATGCCTCAAATGTATTTTATTAAAGATATTTGATAAAATATTTACTAAAGATATTTTAATAAGCAGCACTTACAATCTAAAATTATACATACAAATATTAGCTATTTAAAGCCTCCATTTTACACATTTAAGGTTATGTTAGAGCATAGTTTAAGTCCAGTGGCACCTTTAAGACCAACAAAGGTATTCAAGGTATGAGCTTTTGTGTGCACACACCTTGATCACAGCTTGAATAAAACTTCGTTGGTCTTAAAGATACCAAGATAAAAAGAACAACAAAAGAAGAATTAACTTCTTGGGGTGGGGTGGTGGAATGAATGATGGCAATTTCGACAGAGATTCTGCACAACACTTTCTTTAACCTCTATGTATGGTCAGGGCTGTAACTAGTCAGGGGCCATGTGGGATGCCCTCTCCCAAATTTGCCAGACATGACACACCCGCTCCTGGCCCCCAACCCTCCTCCTCTTGTTTATGTTTAATTAAAGTATCATCCCCTGGTGGCCCCTCCAGGAAAAAAAAATCCTAGATATGGGCCTGTGCATGGTCCTTTATCAAGTCAAGTCAAGACATATTCCAGTACTTTGGCTACCCAAATGTGGCAAAGCTCTAGATTACTTTCAGCAGAATAAGATTCTCTGATTCAGAGTCTGCTCCAGACTCTGAACTGAATCCAGCAGATAGTAGAATACTTGCCTTGTTGGATCTTAACAATCATAGGCCATTAGAATGGCATGCAGCACAATGACATGGTGCTGTAATTATGCGTGATGTGCCAAAAATGTGGAGAGAGGTCTAGTGCGGTATGAAGAGCATGATATTCTGTGTGTGTGTAAACAGAGGAATGTGGTGCATCGTGGGATTGATTAAATCATTATCCATGTGCCAGAAGTGTCTGCAGATTTGTGGTGAAGTAAAATACTATGCAAGAGGCATGGGAATATCTGCACCCCCTCTATTACCTTCTGTATACACTCCAGTGTTTTCCATTGCAGCATGCATGGCAATGATGTCATTAGCCTTTCACACAAATGGGTTTCCACCACTGTAAAAATCTGTTTAAAACCCCCCATGTAGGGTTTTCTGCAGGGTAAATTAGAACCTGACTTGATCGGCTGTAAGTTGGCTTCTGACCAAAAGTTGAAAACTTTTTTGGCAAGTGTTTTGAGTTGTTCAGTCAAAGTGAACATATCATTGAATGGTTCACAATTTGATTGTGGGTGTCCAACAGGCTATGTTGAACAGCTGAACTGGTTTGCTGAGAAATGTGTGGCTTCCCTAAGAGTGAATACTTTGCAAACAACCACGTACATTATGCATGTTAGAACTCTAGCAACCCATAGAGTAGGGCAACAGGCAAGAAAAATCTGAAGGCACATCTAAATGGGTTATTGTGCCTAGATCTCTTGTTCATCCTCTCCTGGTTTGAACACAAATTTATCTGTAGGTAGATGCTGTGTGTGTTAGGAAACCAGATAGTATCTACACATATAGTATATCTGCCTGGCCTTCAGGATCACCTCAGTTCAGGATTGTGCACATACAATCTGGCATATGTAGATCTCAACTGCATGTTATTAACCTTTACAGAATCTTGGAAACAAACCTGTATTGTGAGTATAGGTATGCTGAATTTAAAAGACACCATACTAGACACCATCTCTAGAAGCCATGGAGATGGGACAGGCATGTCCAGCAGGATGATCCCATTCCCCTATCAGATGCAAACTTCTACTCATTCAGACTGAGCACCCATGAATGTTCTAGGAGCCGTAACATTTCTTAGGAAGCAAATAGTGTCAACCACTGGTGAATATGTGCTTTTAAATAAGTTTATTACAGTCTCACGACCAGAATACAGCATAAACATAATATGAAAAAATAAAAACAGACATAGTATACTAAAATAGAGATCAATTCCTGCAGTCTAAGAATTCATGCACAAAACTCAGCATAATCTCTGAATTCTTATCTGATAGGAACCAATTAAGTCTTGCTTTGTTTGTATTAATATAAACAGGTGCCCTATCGACTAATGGAGTAATAATTCTAAAATGAGCCTCCCTATAATATGGGCAACTGAAAAATGTATGCTCTACAGATTCAACCTCACTTAGAGGGCATGAGCATAGCCTTTCAGAATAGGGGATTTTATTGTACCTGCCTTGCATAACTACTGATGGAAAGGCAGAACATCTAGCTAGAGAAAATGTCCTTCTAAAATTTCTTCCTTCCAATGAAGTCAGATATGATGGCGGCTCAATAGTGCTTTTGATATTTAACAGCACCTCAAGTTTGGATGCACTAGAGATATCAGACTGTCACTCTATGTCCTCAATTCTATGTTTAATTAGCCCTTTAGCTTGTTCAAGTCCATAAGATACGAGTAACTGAGGTGAAAAGCCAATTCTATGAATATGGCTTGCGCCAACTGGATTGGAAATCATCCTGGAAAATCAAAGGAAACAGGCCTTATGGGTTAAAATGACCTTTCAGCCACATGTAGATGGATAGAATACAAACCCTAGCTTCAAACCTGAGATTACCAGACTCCAGTCGTATCCAAGCATTGGATACACAGTTTGGAACTTGAAGAACAACTTTTAGAAATTTGCTCTCAAGGAGATATCTTGAATTTCCTGCTCAGTTGGCCCAGGAGCCATGTCTTCCAAATTGGATAAAGTTAAATCAATAAGAGCTCCTCCCTTTGAGATCATATAAGTCTTTGGGGGCAGCTGCATAACAAGTGCCTGTTGGATAACCTTAGATGATAAAGAAATGTCCAAAGTAATAGAAGGGTTGTTCATAAGGTTAGAGGTCTCAGGCTGTTGGATAGCATTATCTTGAGTATTACAGCATTGCGAAGGAGATGAAGTTTCCATTAGGTCGATTAGATCCTTCAGGAGTTCAGCACTTTTTGATGTTTCATGCAAGGTTTGCTTCGTCTCACTAATCAAATTGGTGAAAGATTTGGAACAAAATGTTGATTTTCCATTGCTATCCATAGGAGATATCACAGCTTTGTCCATATATTGTGGTTTCTGAATTTTCTGAGAACCCCTATCAGGTGGAGCACGGCCACCACCACTTAAGAGGAGAGTGCTCTTTCTTGTGTCCTGAAAAACTCTAATTGGGCAAATGCCAAAAGTGCCTAAGAAGCCTCTATTTTTAGCAGCATCTGTGGGATAGTGGATTACTAAAAGAAGAACCATTATTCTGATTAAAGGACGATTAAGAAGTCTTTCAGTTTGTTCCAGATCAATGTCATCAGCCTCCAACCTCAATAAACGGCATAAGGAGAAAATCACTTCTTGTCTGCTGTCCCAACGGCCTGCATTTACTGCAATCTGGGCAATTTCTAGGGCAACCTGAGAACTTTTCCATATCAAAGAGTCCTTGGAGAAGGGTTGGTCTACAACTTCAGCATTTGGAGATGAAGGATGGCAAGAAGCAGCACTAGAGTCTCTCATTTGCAGTGGCTGAGAACCAGTCTCTTCTTCAGGTGAATGTTTTAACGCTGCTGAAGGAAACATGCCTCCTTCCGAATTTCTCTTAAGCAATTTTTCCAGATTGGCTGATATTGTATTTAGTTGCTGAAAGATGGCTATAACTCTCAGCCGTTAGAAGACACTGAAGTTAAGTCTGCTTTTGTAATTTCTCTGGTTTTTTTAAAAGCTGTAGAATTTAAAGGACTTGAATTCAGAGTAGGTTCCTGTAGGGGAATAACAGTCTCTCCCACACTTTCAGCAGATACCTCATTATTTAGGAATGGAACTTGCAGAGAGCTAGAAGGATTCAGGTCTTCTGAAGACTCCAATGCACTGATCTTGTTTTTCGACGGTGCTCCGTCATACAGAAAGTCATCTATGTGAAGCTGCTTTGGAGATTTATTATATGATGTTACCAGAGAGCCAGAGTTAGAATCATTTCTATTTCTTTTCTTAGTCATTTTACCAACACTGAAACACCGCACAATAGTAGAAGGCTGCATCAGCTAATTTATCAGTAATTAGAGACTATCAAAGAGATTTACAGCTGCAGCTACATTTGCAATGGTTTCTTTAAATCTTATCTGTAAGCAAAACAAACTGTCCAAACTGCAGGGTTCCGTTATTAAACTATTCTGACTTGGACGGTAACCCTGAAAGATAAAACAAATCCAAAGGATAAGAAGAAAAACCTTAATGCCTCGGAGCTCCATGAAAAGCGTCTGAGCAGGACACCGCCCTGACCGGAAGCTGAACTGTGAGTCCTCACACCTCAGGGTAGTTCTGCCAATATGTGCTATCTGAGGTGTGTGTGTGTTATGTCATAAATGCGCAAGTAATTCTGGTTCAGTAGCTTGTCGGTTTGAAATTTGCATAATGTTTGGATATTTGCATTGTGCTAATAAGACATGTAAAACTAAATTAAAATCAATAGTCTCTCTGGGCATTTTTAACATGAAAGCTTCTCCTTTTGGCCTTTAATTAACCTTGTTGAAGTATAGACACATGTAGGGAATGTCTGTAGTAGCCTTGTAATCTTTTACACTTTCAGAGGTGCTACAAAGGGGAAAATGATAGAAATGAGGCTATTTCCTTTGGGAAGAATATTGTAGGTTAAGTCTGTTCTCATCTCAATTTCACACTCTCTTTTATAATGGACTATATATTACTGTCATTCCAGTGATGCAGTGCAGGATATTAGAAGGATGCAGCATATATTTGCTGATATGAATATTGGCTGTCTGACTCATCATGTATATAAAGGCAGTAGGGAGGTTCCCAAATTTATTTATCATACTTATTTTATTTTATTAGAGTTGTATCCTACCCTCCCCGCCAAAGCAGGCTCAGAAATGTCTTCACTGAACAGTGGAATGTAACATGATTTTTGCACCTTTCTGTTTGTTATTCACTGTAATGATCTTTCACTATTTACACTAAAAAAATCTAATTAGCAGTGGAATCCTAAAAGGAATTGCTCTCTTCTAAATCCATTTTAGTCAGTATGCTTAGAAAGGTGCAGGATTAAGACTGCACTGTGAGTCATATTTTTTACTTTTCAGCTACAAGCAAAAATTACTCATCTGTTTCTCAGCTCATGATAGCCTAAGTTCAACAACAGCAGAAAGAGTGACAACATCAAAATAATAATAATTGCCATACAGTCAGGAACATCATCAAAGACTTCACTTAAACCAAGATGGGTAGTCCTGTTAGTTTGTCTGTAGCTGCAGAAAAGAAAAAGAGTCCGGAAGCACCTTAAAGACTAACAAAAGACATGGCAGGGTATGAACTTTTGTTAGTCACTGCTCACTTCTTTAGATACAGCTAGAATGTGAGTCCATCTGTTCTATATAATCCAATCACACCTATTGTCATTTGCTTGCTAATGTCATTTGGCTTCTGAAATCACTCCACTTTCACTTATACCACATGTATAAAATCTTCATTCTGGTTTTATCATTTTTGCAAATGTAATGCAGCTCCCATCCAGAAGCAAGCTGCACAGCCTTGCTTCTGGGGGCCGTTTTGCCTCCTCGCAAGGAGGAGGAGCGGACAGGGCAGCATCAGAGGTGGAGGCGGAGGCACGCCTAGAGGTGGGCTCCGCTCCCTCCTCTCAGTCTTCGCCTCATGCTTGGCTCTCCCTCCCGCCCTTGATGCAGTGTGGGTGACCGCTGGTTGCTCAGTTTTTGAGGACCAGGTAGGAATTTTTTCGCCACTTCTGTTTTGGCTATAGGAAGTGGTGTTTTTCGCCTACCTCACACTGCTTGTAGAAGGGATTGTGGAATTGGCTGGGCTGTGGCTGGTTAAATAGGTCGGTCACTTTTAGGTTGGCTGGGTTTTGGCCTAAACTTTCATTATGCAGCTCGGAAAGCAGCTGTAGCACCCCACTTTTGGGGTACGGGGTCTCGCTAAATCATTCCTGGACCGTGCGGGACGGTTGAGTGATGGGTTTGCATGGATTGATTTGCCCGTTAGCCGTGTGGCTGGGGGTTGGAACTCCAGGGCATAACCTTTGCTAGGCTGCCTGGGTATGAGCCATGTATTTTGGCCAGACCTAGGGGCAGGGTGGCTCGCCTGTCATGTGGCAGGGGAGGGGTATTTCATCCCCTGGCCCTGCAGTGCTTCCTGTTATGTTATAGCCCTCGTGTTAATGTAATAAATAAATAGTGGCCCTTTAGTTACCCAAACCCTTGTGTCCGACTCTTCCTTCCGTCTGGGGAGGGGGGCAATGAAGATCAGTGTTCTCTTTAAAATCTGATATAGTCTGCTGCAGGCATTTAGTAACAGTTCATGATGCATCCCCAAAGCTTTGTTACAGAGGTGTAGGAATGATGAGGCTAGGCAGGACAGAATACAGACAGTAATATAATAAATAATGTTGTGGACAAATCTCTGCTAGTAGGTGGTTGACTGGGTGTGATGTCATGACAATCCTTCCTCCAAAGAATTTTCATAAATAACCCCTAATGTTCAAGGAACAAAGCTAAAAAGTTAAATCTGCCTGGGGTGAAAATAAACCAAGCAGAATAATCTGGTCAGACTCCCATAATTCAGTTTTTGAGGCACCAAAACACCAAACTTGATGTCAGATGCTTCCTTCAATAGTGGGGGCAGATCTTTCTTCTGAGGTGCTCCATTGATATCACTTTAATGTATGGACATGCCAAGAAGATATAGCTGGTTTTTATTTTGCTTATGATTCCCAACATTTTTGATCTGTTCCACCATGGACACTAAGGGAAAAGCCCATCTTCACTCCAGTCTGCTTTTCTAAACAAAAGATGCTGTCTCCTAGCTACTGGGAAGCAACAAACTTTAAACATGTCCTCCTCACAACACTGCAGAAGAAAGGGGTGAAAGAAACACTGGGGTGGCCTTACCTCACCAAGCCTCCCTCCCTTCGGGAAGGATTTAGCCAACAAAAAGGCCAAAACTGAAACTTCAGCCCTCAGGGGGGAACTGCCACATCTTTATTTTTCTTTCTGTACTCAGTTTTTATCCCAAGTGAATCAGGTTGCATTCTGTATCAGGCTGCGGAGGAATCATGGAGTTTTCGGTTTGAAAGCATTTGAATATATATCAGATACTGTGCAGAAATCCAGTATAATAAATGTGGTATCAATGTGACGTGAAGCCCTCATACATGAAAAATAAAACCTGTGCAGAAGAGCCCCCCCCTCCTTTCCAGAATCTGTTATTTGATGTTTCTGTTCAGAGAACATGCCAAGAAGTTGTTTGGGTGGTTAATGTTAAAAGTCTTTACTACAGCAATCAAAGCAAGTATAACACCCAATTTGCATGTTGAGCATGCCCTTGGAGAAGGGTCTCCACAATGAACTGATGTGTGGCTCATTTCACAATGCTGTTGTAAATGCACTCAAATTTGCCTGTAGTGTTTGTCCAGTGCTGTTTTTGACAGTCAAGCGTGCAGAAGATGCATCTATCTTTAAGGATGTGTTTTCAGTAATGTCAGTTAAGGCCTTCATTTGAAAGGCAAATTTCTTTGAGTGATGTAAATAGCTTTCTCCCCTGTGGAGATGTGAAAGTATGGAGGATAGCAGTGTTAGTATTTTTAGTATTTCTTTGCCAGACTGAGAAAGGGAGTGTTCCATTCTCCAAGGAACCTTCAGAATTCAGGCTCAAATTTATTAGCAATTTGGGAACATCATTTTCCCCATACCAGACCATGCACTGTCCTTTCACATTACATTGTAGGGTTGCCCAGTTTAATTCAAGAAATATCTGGGGACTTTGGGGGTGGAGCCAGGAGACTTTGGGGATAGAGCCAGGAGACGTTGGGGCGGAGCCAGGTGCAAAGGTGTGACAACCATAATTGAACTTCAAGGGAGTTCTGGCCATCACATTTAAAGGGACCACACATCTTTTAAATTCCTTCCCTCCATAGGAAATAATGAAGGATTGGGGCACCTTCTTTTGGGGCTCATAGAATTGGACCGCCTGGTCCAATCTTTGAAACTTGGGGGGGTATTTTGGGGAGAGGTACTGGATGCTATGCTGCAAATCTGGTGCCTCAACCTCAAAAAACAGCCCCCCCCCCACAGCCCCAGATACCCACGGATCAATTTTCCATTATTTCCTATGAGAATAAGTCTCCATAAGGAATAACAGAGTTCCCTCCCCTCCCTCCCCCCATTTTCTCTCCTCACTCACACACATGCTTAACTGTCTCTGGTGCAAGTGGGCAGGCGTGTTGGTCTGAAGCAGTAGAACAAAGCAAGAGTCTCTGGTGCCTCCACAACCAGGTCTGGAAAGTACAGGGGCTACCCTGCTGTCTTTTACACACACACTCACTTGTCCGAAAAGAAAGCAAAACAAACAGAGGGGCTGCACTCTCACGAGGTTGCTAACCCTTCCCCATGAAGTACTTCCTGCTCCAATTTAAAGGCACACACACATTTTAAAACTATACCTGTTTGCAGGTCCTGCCCAAGATCTAGAGGTACAGGGTGGCTGTGGGGGAGGAGCTTCCCCCGCTGGCCAGCTGGCTGGGGAAAGCCTGTAAAACCGGAATCCTGGCTGCAACCTGGGGATTGGGAAGCCTAAGGGGAAGGGAAGGGGCAAAGAGAAGCTGCTGCGATGGGGCTGGGTGGGAAGGAAAAGAGCGAGGAGAAGCTACTGCGATTGGGGCTGGGTGGGAAGGGAAGGGATGAGGAGAAGCTGCTGCGATGGGGCTGGGTGGGAAGGGGTGAGGAGACGCTGCTGCGATGGGGCTGGTTGGGAAGGGAAGGGGCGAGGAGAAGCTGCTGCGATTGGGGCTGAGTGGGAAGGGAAGGGGCGAGGAGAAGCTGCTGCGATGAAGCTGGGTGGGAAGGGAAGGGAAGTGGCGAGGAGAAGTTGCTGCGATCGGGGCTGGGTGGGAAGGGAAGGGCCGCAATTTTTCCCCCGCTTCCAGATTTTTGGCGAGCGGGGGAGGAGGCTCCAAATCAGGGGGTCCCCCGCCCCAGGCGGAGGATTGGGAAGCCTATTACATTGACAGTTATTTTAAATTCAAGAAACTGTAGTTTCTTGAATAATTAGTTAATAGCTAACGTGTTGACTGCTGGCTTGCCAGACAGGTTTACAGGGGGAAACTAGAGGAAAGGACAAAAGGAGGCAAATAAGGGAAGTGTTAAGTAAGAACTCCCTTTCTGCCTTTTGCTTCTTCTCTGCAAATTAACCACCACCACCGCTCCACACACACTTTGCAGCTGTTTGGCACAGATCCTGGTTTTAATATGCCTTTCCCAGTTCCCCTTCCTGCTGTATCCTCTGCACCTCCACATAGCCTCTCCTGAGAATTAGGCAAAGAGTTGTATGGGATGCAGCACAGGGTGCTTCAGTGGGAAAGAGGCAGAAAAAGATATCACTTCCCTTTTTCTGCTATTTCTTGCACAATCAAACCTCATACATGGATGGGGCAATTTCTGGCAATGCTCCCTTCCTCCTGTTTCTGGGCTCTTCCCAAGAGTCCTCTGACCCTCCAAGAGAATCTTTTTGAGGGCTGAAGGAAGCCACAATAAAAATGGCCCTTTGACAAGGATTCATTGCATAAGTTTCTGTTGAGTTCTCAGTTCCTGGACACAAGCCATTGTGTTGAAGTCATTGCACCCAAGCAGTAGAGTAACTTGTTCAGTTTGGCTTCTTTTTTTACTTTGGGTCAAGCTGAAGGCCTTCATTTTAAAATGCAACCCCCCTCCCCCCCAAAAAAACCTAGATAATTGAGAGACTCTGGATAAAACTACATCACTTTTTTAAAAGAAACAGATATTTGAGATGAGCTCAGCTTTTACTAATAAAGATAAAAGCAGTACTAGAAGGACAGGGTAACTATGCTAGATGAAATTTTAAAAGGAAGTTCTAAGAATGATGTGGAAGACATTGATTGAAAGGAAATGTGTTATTTAATGGCTGCCTGGCATGAGTCTAATTGTCCCTTATGTGACTCACTTAAAGATACTCCAATAAGTAGCATAATCAAATATAGGAAAGTAAGAGCTTGAGGTCAAAATGTTAGAGAAAATTATCTTTTCTATTTAAGTTTTTGTGTGCACACACACCAATGGAAAAAGTTCCTATTGGGTTTTGCTAGGTTGTTCATTTCATTGTTTCATTTTTAAATAGCAGCTTGGGGAAGTTTTGTTAGAGATCCTGAATTCCATTATTGGATACAGTGGCTTCAGTCCTCTGTTCAAACAATGAAGTCTCTTTTGGCTCATGTGCTCATATTGGTGACAAACAATTTCTCCTCAGTTTAATTTGGAATATCCCTGCTCAACAGGAAAAACTTCCTTTTAAAAAATGTAAAATAAAGTCCGTTATTTCTGAGATCATTCTGAAGTTTGAAAAATGTTGTGTTGCATATATTGCCATAATGGGGAGCATGCTAGGAGCCAGGTGATTTTGCCTTACCTTCTCCCTGGCACCCAACCCATCCCCTTATCTTTCCCTCCAACCTTCCTGGCATAGCAGCAGCAATAGAAGAGGCACATTCCATGAAGATCCGGAATCAGAACCTTCATTATGCCCCAGACCTCTGTCTCAACAGTGTCCTGATGCCAAAACCCTTCAGATATATAGTTTTCCAAACAGGTTGGCAAGAGCCCAGAAACCCTTGGAAACAATATTTCTCAGAAAAGTGTACAATTTGGCTTCCATTAGCCATAATGGAATCCCCAAAAATAGCCCTCATTAACATCAATGTCAGGAAAATTTCAATAGTAGGGAAAGGAAATGATGGTTCTAGCTCCATGGTTGCCAGGTCCAACTCAGGAAATATCTGGGAACTCTGGGGCTGGAGCCAGGAGACTATGGGGATGGAGCTGGGATGATTTCCCATTCCCTAAAAATAAATAAAAATACAGCAGTGCAGTTTCCATGAATACAATCTTCATTTCCTCCCCCTCTTTTTGCATTCAAATGTTTCCACAGCAGCTGCACTTCCACTAAAATGAAAGTGAACTCACACACACACAGCAGCCAAAATAAACTATCTGCATGCCTGCATTTTTGTGATCTCCCTGGGGCAATGGTACGGATAGCTTTACTCACCAGAGTTGCTGAATGTAACAATCTGCTGTATTTCAGCCAATTCATGGAAAGAGAGGTCTAAGGGTGGACCTTCCTCTATACTCAGATTCTGGTTAACTCTTTACTATCCCTTTTACTACATAAACAGCTTCTGAAAGGAATGCAAAATGAACAGAGGGATTGGGGTCTCTGGCTTCCTCTCTCTCACACACATGTGGCTCTTTCTGCTTGCCCTCCGCAGCTTCATTCTCACTTAGATTTAAACACACACACACACCTTCCAAAACAGAAGCAGCTGAAGCTTCTGAACCTGCCTGAGATCTAAAAGCACATCATGGCTGTTGAGGCTGGCAGCAGGGAGGAGCCTGCAAAATTGGGGGATCCCCTGCCCAGACCTGAGGACTGGCAAGCCTGTCTAGCTTCAGCTGCACCTGCAGAGAGGTGATTCTACTTTGAGCTAGGTCTGAATTTCAGAATTCAGAAAAGGGTCCAGGCAAATAGGTGTGAAAAACCTCAGCTTGAGACCCTGGAGAGCCACTGCCAGTCTGAGTAGACAGTACTGACTTTGATGGACCAAGGGTCTGATTCAGTATAAGGCAGCTTCATATGTCCAATGGTTTGAACTCAGCTCTTGATGGATTCAGGAATTCTGAACTGGTACAGCTATGACTCCTTCCATTTCTGAAATGCTATACGATCATTAACCAATGGAGCTAAATATACAAGTTTTTGTTAGTGTGACATGCATGTATGAAACTGGTTTTTTTAAACTTGAATAACTATGATTACAAATATTAGTTGGGGAATACTGATTAGAATTCCGATAAAGATTGTGGAGACACAGTCTTAGCCTGCTCAGTCATGATCCTAAGTGACTGACATTGGGCCAGTAGTTCTCTCTCAGTGTAAATGGCTATATAATGTTGTTGTGAAGATAAAATGAGGAGACAAACCATGTATGTTACCATGAGCTCCTTGGAGAAAGGGTGAGTTAGAAATTTGATTTTAAAATGCCAGTTTAATATGACATACCTGGTGCATGTGAATTTTACTGTTCTTGATAAGGGTCTAAAGCAAGCACTTTTTAAAAACTACTGATGTTATACAGAGAAAGAGCATCTGGGCTCTACTTGTAGAAGTATGGATAGAAAATAGTGTGGCATGGAATATTTTAAAAAGTCAGACTTTGGGTACACATTGCATGGTGATGTGAAATAAGAAACTTCAGCAGATGCAGGGGATTCTGGGAACAAGTTTAGGTCCCAGTAAAATGCCCATGCACAAGGAGTTGGGAGTGAGCAGTGAAGTGGCCAAGTTTGTAGCTGACACTAAATTGTTCAGGGTGGTGAAAACCAGAGAGGATTGTGAGGCACTCCAAAGGGATCTGTTGAGACTGGGTGAGTGGGCGTCAACGTGGCAGATGAGGTTTAATGTGGCCAAGTGCAAAGTAATGCACATTGGGGCCAAGAATCCCAGCTACAAATACAAGTTGATGGGGTGTGAACTGGCAGAGACTGACCAAGAGAGAGATCTTGGGGTCGTGGTAGATAACTCACTGAAAATGTCAAGACAGTGTGCGATTGCAATAAAAAAGGCCAACGCCATGCTGGGAATTATTAGGAAGGGAATTGAAAACAAATCAGCCAGTATCATAATGCCCCTGTACAAATCGATGGTGAGGTCTCATTTGGAATACTGTGTACAATTCTGGTCACCGCACCTCAAAAAGGATATTATAGCATTGGAAAAAGTGCAGAAAAGGGCAACTAGAATGATTAAAGGGTTGGAACACTTTCCCTAAGAAGAAAGGTTAAAACGCTTGGGGCTCTTTAGCTTGGAGAAACGTAGACTGCAGGGTGACATGATAGAGGTTTACAAGATAATGCATGGGATGGGGTAAGTAAAGAAAGTAGTACTTTTCTCCCTTTCTCACAATACAAGAACTCATGGGCATTCGATGAAATTGCTGAGCAGTCAGGTTAAAACAGATAAAAGGAAGTACTTCTTCACCCAAAGGGTGATTAACATGTGGAATTCACTGCCACAGGAGGTGGTGGCGGCTACAAGCATAGCCAGCTTCAAGAAAAGGTTAGATAAAAATATGGAGCAGAGGTCCATCAGTGGCTATTAGCCACAGTGTGTGTGTATATATATATATATATATATATATATATAATTTTTTTGGCCACTGTGTGACACAGAGTGTTGGACTGGATGGGCCATTGGCCTGATCCAACATGGCTTCTCTTATGTTCTTTGTCATAGCCTATGAAGGAGCAGTGATCTGCTTGTTTGGAGCATGCTGAATTTGGTTGTTCTCGGCAATGGCTCTCTAATTAGACTCCTTAAGGCAGTTGCTTCAGGCAGCAGATTTTGGGAGGCAGCAACTTCCTGTCACTCTCCAGGGAGCCAGAGGAGATAATCCTTATTTCCTTGTTCCCTGAGGCCTCTTTACAAACAGTGTGGCAATCCACACATGGCAGTTCTCACAATTCTCATGAGGTTCCTTTTTCTCATGAGAATTCAACCATTATTTTGGTGGTCTGTTGCCAGGGCAACCAAAATGTTGGATGTGTTCCCCTGAGTGGAAGGAATCTTAGTAGAGTTTGGGAAGTTGTTTAGCATGTGTGCATTGCTGCTCTGTGTTTGAAGTGTATTGAGTGGAAGTCAAGCAAGGTGAGCTGAGGCAGGAGGGTGGTGATAGCAATGAGGCAGTGTGTGTGTGTGTGTGGTTTTTTTTGTTTGGGGGGGGGGTCATGGCTCCTTCCTCCTCTTGTGGCAACATATTTTGAGCCACCACTAGTTGTTTTGCAGGCAGTCACAGAAGTGCAAACATGGTACACCTTCAGTCAATGAGTGAAGAAGGGCTGGTTTTTATACCCTTCTTTTCTCTATCCTAAGAAGTCTCAAAGTGGCTTACCAATTGCCTCCCCTTTCTCTCCTCACAATAGGCACCTTATGAGGTAGATGGGACTGAGAGAGTTCTGAGAGAACTGTGACTGGCCCAAGGTCACCCAGCAGGCTTCATGTGGAGGAGCAGGGACTTGAACCTGGTCCTCCAGATTAGAGTCCTCTGCTTTTAACCACTGCATCACACTGGAAAAAGAGTATATATTTCTTCATATAGATTTGAATAACTTTGGGCTATTATTGCTTATTGTAATGTAAAAGTTCCTTTTCTTACATTCACAGAACTTCTTTCAAATTGTTAGTAACCTTCTGGATGAAGAGAACAAAGAAAAATGGGAGGATGCACAGCAAGTAAGTCTGTTTACAGAACCTTCGGGTTTTTTTTCTTTAACAGGCCTGTGGATAACAGCACAACTTGTTCGTATTTGTTAAGTGACAACATAAAAGTTAGTGTCTCAGGGTTTCATGGAGAAACATCAGTGTAAACAGTGTGATTACTTTTTGGCTCAAATTGGCTGTGATGAAGCCGAAAGGAAGGATCCTACAAGAACAAAGCTTTTTCATCATGCTGCCCTTTGGGGAAAATAGCCTTAGCCCCTCATAAAAGGACTACTGGCATTCCATCTCAGGATTTTAATTTTTCTTCATGGCATCACTGATGTGTTTGAAGGAGGTGGCTTCCTTCTTATGACACTATCTGAAAAAGCTACTTGTGAACCAAGTTACTTGTCACATCCCTGCTTCATGCTGTGGGCTTTGAGGAGTGTCTTCTGCCTTGTAAGTCTGTAGAGCATATGTCTTAGAGCTCCTTTTCATACTATGTTTTGTATTTTGGTAAATGTTTAAAGGAGAAAAAATATATACAAATAGCATGTGTGAGTTCTGACAGATTTGTATAAGCCTGAATGGCTACCCTTGAATTATATGCTCTACCCAGTGTGGAAATTAGGGCTTTATCACTAATATCTATAGCATGTAATTTTCCCATTTTAATTTTGGTGGTAATTTTTAAATTTTCATTTATTGAAATATTTCTATCTCACCTTTCTGAACTGGATGCAGTTTCTAGCTTGTCTTCAAGGGGAGCCCAACACAGATCCTATTACAGTAATTTGAGGGTACAAATGTGTAGATCAGTGTAGCTAGACTGGCTGAGACTAAGAAAGGAGAGACTTGGGCTGGTTACAGATGGGTGGTTTAAGCCACCCTGGGGACAGCAGGCGAGCTCCCCCAAAAGGTGCGTCTATACACATACATCTGCCTGCTGTCCCTGTCCCGCCCCTGAGCCATTCCCAACTTACTAGGAGCTGACTTAAAATTTCACCAAATCTAGGAGAGTCTGAGCCTATTTTCTTTCAACATGTATGACATAATGTTCTTTAGCACTACCAATCAGCAGACGGGGCACATGAACATCTGGATGCTCCCTGGGGCACTTGTGGTCCGTCAGGATGCTTCCGGGTGCTCCTTTTCCAGGCAGCTCACTTCCAGGTCACCTTGATGCCACTCAGAGCTGCCCATTTGTAAGCAGCCCTGGTGAACCAAATGCAGCTAATGGAAGGCACTTTTAGTCATTGCACCAAACAGCTTTTCAACCAACAAGGGTAGTCCATGAGCACCCCTAAAGTAGTGCTCTTGGTGGGCAAAATATTTTGCAGTCCTTCCAAGGATTAGAATGTTCACCTATTTAGTGCTTATATAATTCCAGGCCTATGTTACTTCAGTGCCATATTTTTCTTATCATTACTAGGTCTTCATCTCACTAGGAACAGTCCTGTAGGTTACATGACAACAGTGTTGAGAGCAAGCCAATCACTGTAGAAAATAGTGAACTTTTTCTCAAAATAGATGAAAAATTTCCATCTTTTCCTTCAATGCCCGTAAATTTATAATGTCATGAAAAGTACACTCATCATAAGTACTGCCTTAGTATAAATGCACTGAAATATGCTTTAAAATGCTATCAACAAAGAATCAGGGTCATGTTTGCAAGCAGCTTAAATGGAAAATGAGATATTCTTATATGGATGTTTGTATACAACTATCCAAATTAATTTAGCATTTGAAATAAAGGTAACATGAAATAATGCTGTAACTTTTTAATTCAATGAAGCCTTTGCTCCAAATCATGTATTTAATCCCTGAATTGTATTGATTTTTTTTTAAATTACTGTTTTGTTGTAAACTGTCACAAATAGATGGATAAGGTGAGGCTGTTAAATAATGATTCTTTCCTCTGGTGTCCATGTAAGGAGTGCTCAAGACTCATCAGATGCAGTGGAAAGTTCTCTTTGCATACATTTTCCCCCAGGAGACCCAAATGCATATTAGGCTTCAGAGGTCCTACAACTGTGGAAGATGAGAAGTGTTTGCCTGCTCCAGAACCACTTATTTTGGAAGGGGTGTTGAAAGACCTGAGTCAGATTGAGGTGACAAGAGAGGAGGTCCTACAACTGACAGACAAATTAAAAACTAATAAGTCACCAGGTCTGGATGGCATACATCCAAGAGTTCTGAAAGAACTCAAAGTTGAACTTGTGGATCTTCTGACAAAAATATGTAATCTTTCATTGAAATCTGCCTCTGTTCCTGAGGACTGAAAGGTAGCAAATGTCACCCCCATCTTTAAAAAGGATTCCAGAGGAGATCCGGGAAATTACAGGCCAGTCAGTCTGACTTCAATACCGGGAAAGTTGGTAGAAACCATTATCAAGGACAGAATGAGTAGGCACATTGATGAACACGGGTCATTGAGGAAGACTCAGCATGGGTTCTGTAAGGAAAGATCTTGCCTCACTAACCTGTTACATTTCTTTGAACAAACATGTGGACAAAGGAGACCCAATAGATATTGTTTACCGTGACTTCCAGAAAGCTTTTGATAAAGTTCCTCATCAAAGGCTCCATTGAAAGCTTGAGAGTCATGGAGTAAAAGGACAGGTCTTCTTGTGGATCAAAAACTGGCTAATTAATAGGAAGCAGAGAGTGAGTATAAATGGGCAGTCTTCACAGTGGAGGACAGTAAGCAGTGGGGTGCCTCAGGGCTGGGTACTGGATCCCATGCTCTTTAACTTGTTCATAAATGATTTGGAGTTGGGAGTGAGCAGTGAAGTGGCCAAGTTTGCAGATGACACTAAATTGTTCAGGGTGGTGAGAACCAGAGAGGATTGTGAGGCACTCCAAAGGGATCTGTTGAGGCTGGGTGAGTAAGCGTCAACATGGCAGATGAGGTTCAATGTGGCCAAGTGCAAAGTAATGCACATTGGGGCCAAGAATTCCAGCTACAAATTCAAGTTGATGGGATATGAACTGGCAGAGACTGACCAAGAGAAAGATCTTGGGGTCGTGGTAGATAACTCACTGAAAATGTCAAGACAGTGTGCGATTGCAATAAAAAAGGCCAACGCCATGCTGGGAATTATTAGGAAGGGAATTGAAAACAAATCAGCCAGTATCATAATGCCCCTGTATAAATCGATGGTGCGGTCTCATTTGGAATACTGTGTGCAATTCTGGTCACTGCACCTCAAAAAGGATATTATAGCATTGGAAAAAGTGCAGAAAAGGGCAACTAGAATGATTAAAGGGTTGGAACACTTTCCCTATGAAGAAAGGTTAAAACGCTTGGGGCTCTTTAGCTTGGAGAAACGTTGACTGCGGGGTGACATGATAGAGGTTTACAAGATAATGCATGGGATGGAGAAAGTAGAGAAAGAAGTCCTTTTCTCTCTTTCTCACAATACAAGAACTCGTGGGCATTTGATGAAATTGCTGAGCAGTCAGGTTAAAATGGATAAAAGGAAGTACTTCTTCACCCAAAGGGTGATTAACATGTGGAATTCACTGCCACAGGAGGTGGTGGCGGCTACAAGCATAGACAGCTTCAAGAGGGGGTTAGATAAAAATATGGCCACTGTGTGACACAGAGTGTTGGACTGGATGGGCCAATGGCTTGATCCAACATGGCTTCTCTTATGTTCTTATAACAGTAATACTCTATGGCTGGGTTCATATGGGTGGTTTAAGCCCCCCCAGGGACTGCAGGTGAGCGCACAAAAAATGTGTATTCAAACATGCACATCTGCCTGCTACCCCAATCCCATTCCTGACCCTTCTCTGACTTACCTGGAGCTGTCTAAAAAAAAAATGGTACTTAATCGCTGGGGTGCCTCTGAGGCATCTTCCCAGCTGTCTGGATGGTGGGCAAGCACCTGGGGAGCTGTGGATGGGGCACATGAGCACTCTGGATGCTTCCCTGGGGTGCCCATGGCCTATCCCTGTTCCTTGGGCATCTGAACACTCCAGTTTCCACTGGCTCACTTCTGTGTCAGCACACTGCTGCACTGAGCCATGGGTCTGAATTCAGTCTATTTGTCCTTCATTAATAGTCTTTCATGTTGGAAGATGAAAAAGTTGAGATCCCAGAATTGCTGTCTGACAGAATATCAGGGAATTTGTTTTCTGTGAAGGTAGACCATAGAGCACTATGTTTTTTCAGCTTTGAAGCTGAACATAATTATGATTGGTAGAGCTGAAGGAAATCATGTCATACATGCTGAAAGAAAATAGGATCAGACTCTCCTAGATTTGCACATATTTAATTGAGAATGCTTGAAAGAAAACAGAATGAGATTGCTTAGCTGGAAATCGCTCACTTTTCAACCAGTTGCCATTGTTTGGATTTGGTGAAATATTCATTGTCTAATATAAACCGCACATGAATGTTTTATGACTTGAGAGATTATCGACAGTGCATAGGGACTTTCAAAAGACCTTGTATAATTATTGTTGCTTGGGATATTAGGCACAGTATGTGTGTGTACACAGTCACTTCCTGTACACAGGACTTGGTGGGGTAGGGAATGATTGAGAATGGGTGCTGATGACATTCAGAAGGGCTTTTCTCAGGGGAGTTCTTTGAAATCCTTTCCCACACTCAATGGACAATTCCTGAAAATACAAATTTAGCATGCTGAGGAAGAAGGCTTGGCTAGAAAGCTTCTCACTTAGCTGTGCAAAAACCCCCCATATGTCTGGTCTTGCTGAGCCTGAGCACAGCTATGTGAGTGAAAGTAAGGTTCTGGCATGACCCAGCAGTATTATATATCCCATTATCACTTAAACTAACAGGACTGACCTGATTGGTTTTATAGGAGACAGGTCTTATCATGCAAAATCAACAACTGCCTTCTCTGTTGTGGCCTCCACCCTCTGTTGTGGCCTGCTTGAAATGGTCAGGAAGGCTCCTGCTCTCATGGTATTCTGCAAACTATGCAAAACAGAATAAAGTTTGAGTCCAGTGGCATCCTTAAGACCAACAGAGTTTAATTCTGGATATAAGCTTTTTTGGTCTTAAAGGTTCCACTGGACTCAAATATTGTTCCGTTGCTTCAGACCAACATGGCTATCCACCTAAATCTATGAAAAACAGAATTATTCAAGAGGGCTTTTCTATGCAGGCAATAGACTGGCACTGTACTAAATGATTCACAAAGGCTGAGAACAGATGGGCATTCTGAGGTGGCTTGGACGCGTTGCAAATCAGGATGGCTCAAAAAGAGCTGTCCCAATGCCTCTGCACACTCACTCGCATGCCGCCCCCATCTAATCTGCGCAGTGGCTGGGTGCCACAGCATGGGAAGGTGCCCCAGAAGCCAGATTCCTTTTTTTCCCCTTGGGGAGCAAGCGCTTGTGCACACAAGTGCTCCAGCGCTCTGAATGGTTTATTTTTTTAAAAACACCTGGGAACAGCTTGGGGCGGCTTGGCAGTTCCACACCGCCAAGTCACCTCACTTGCACCTTTCCCTGTCCAGACGACGGGGAGGTGACTGACGGCCAGCTCAAAGATTTGCTACCACTTTGGAAGTGGTAGCTTTTTGAGCCAGTCTCAGGCACCTGGAGGATGGGGTGAGGATGGGAGGAGGAAGGGCAGCAGATGTTGCAGTCTGTACAGATTTTTTGGGCCGACTTCAGAGGCATCTCTGAGTCGACCCAAAATGCCAGTCTGTTATCAGCCAGAGTTACTCAGAAAAATTATTAGGGACTGTGGTCTATACTACTGCGTATAGTTTGTTGAAACTTGGTTCCTACTATGGGATTTTACATCATTTAATGAGTCACATTAATATTTACACTTTGCTTTAGTTCTGTTTTTAGACTTCCGGTTGGTTCCATAACGTTAATCCTATTGCATGTTTATTGAATGTCCCATCCATCAATTGTATTGACTTATTCTGTGTAAACCACCTTGTATTTAAGGGAGAATGGTGAACTGTAAATAATAAATAGTAATCACATGACCTTTACTGACCTTCAGATGTGTGAGGCTTTTTGCAGTTGTGGATGGCCAGCCTGTATTTCCTTCCTTTTGGTCACTGTTCTATGATGAATCACAGTCCAAAAAGTCAGAATATTCTCAGCAAATGAAAGAATGGGGGAATGAATCAAAACTTTATGGTGCATTTAGCAACGAACAGGGACATCTTTCCCACTGTTTGTCAGCAGATGTAAAGTAGAACAAAGAGAGCTGACCTTTGCTAAAAACATTTCCAGCAAAATGGTCTTCTTTTATCATTCATACAACAATTTAAGCAAAATATATATTTTAATTATTTACAAAACAATTTAGTTAAATATATATTTGATTAAACTAGTGGCAGAGATTCATCATAGACATACTTTAAATACATTGATGTTCAAAGTCACAATAGAAATCTTTTATGCAGTCATTCATCTAAATATGCATAAATTGTGATATATTGGTCTGTTGATTTTAGGTTTTTAATGGATTAACATATTTGTTTTTATGCTGTTACTTGCCCTGAGCCTGCCTTGTTGGGATGGGTTAGATATAAATCCCATCGATCGATCAATCAATCAATTTATGTGCACAGAAGAAGATGCAACTTCCCCTTCCCCATCCTTTGTATTAAGTAATTAACTGGGTCTAAATTAATTAGGTCCATTAGGGATGAATTGTAGTGTAAGTGTAGTGTAGTGGTTAGAATGCTAAACTAGGCCTGAGAAGACCCAGTTTAAAATAATTTCTTGGGAGACCTTGAGCCTGTCATTCTCTCTCAGCCTAGGGTTGCAGTCCCCAAGTCCCAGTGGAAGGTCCCCAACTTCAGTGGGCTTTGATTCATCACTGGCCAATGAGGAAAACTCCACCCCCAAACCAGTGTTGCCAAACAATGTCCCTGGCACTTCCAGGTGGCAACATTGTGCCAGGGACATTGTTTGGCAACACTGGTTTTGGGGCAAACCCTTCTTTTCCCTGCATCATGGTCTTGATCCAAAGTGTCCTTTTGCTGAGCTTTTCCACAGGAGTTGCACCCAGGAACTGTTGTTTTGTAAATTTAGGGCTGAAGGAAAAACCCCCAATATAGTTTTGCCCAAAAACTAGAGTGTCACATGCGGTGTCATTAACATGATGGCATCACATCGGGGGCATTGCACACAATGTCTTGCCCACCCCAAGAATGCTCCCAAATTCCCCTGGCAGCCCTATCTCAGTCTAACCTATCTCACAGGCTTGTTGTGAGGAAATAATGCAGAACCATATAAAGTCTTGAATACCTTGGTGGTATAAAATACATTAAATGAATAGAAGAGCTGCTATAATCCTCTTTCCCACACCTAAATTCCATAGGACCTTCTAGGAAGCCAAAAACAACAAGTTAAACAAGTTAATCAGTTTCAAAGGGATTGTAAGACAGTCATGTAGATATATCCATAGAGTGCAAAGATAGAAGCCAAGGAAACATTTTGATCAGATTCAGTTGTAAAGCATAGGAGTACACAAGAAAATATAGCCTTACATTAGTATTTTAAGAATAACTGGAATGTTTTAGAAGACTCATTGTATTCATAGTTTAACAGCTGTGCTTTTTTGTGCTGATGGTGTTTAACACCAAATAGGAAAGAACTGGAGGTTATTAATTCATAGGGTTGGCATAAGTTACAAATGATTTGATGGCACATAATACACATATGATCATTAACCATTAGTTCCATTTCACAATATATGTTTTCTGCAGGGAAAATTTAAATGTTGACAGGTGGAAACTTGGAGTTAACTGAAATTGGGGTGCATCCTTATGGTTAGATTATAGTTCTCTGGATTCAGAGTTCACAGGTTTGCTGCTTAATAGTAGTGTGGGAACAGGGGAGAATTGCAGTGTTGCCATGAAATACTAGCACAAATCAGCTCACATTTAAATGAACAAACAGAAAACTGTGGTAGAGTCATTCCTCTGCTGATGTCAGTAAACAGTGGGACTAAGTGGGGTTATAATCAGAATAGAACCAACTGTGTAGATGGAAAAAATACAGGAAGTGAATTTCATTATCAGATTATTCACTAATTGTCATTACATTATGCAAAAGCCAAAACCATACTGACTGATTTGCACAGAAAAGACCTCAGTGTGGAACTGGCCTTACTATATACCAAATGTCATCATAGCTACTGTGGCCCAAACCATTGTTTACTATATAACAGTTAAAGCAGATTTATAGGGATGAACTTCCTGACTATTAGAGCAGCCTGTGAGTTCCTGGGTGCAACTCCTGTGTAAAAGCTCAGCAAAGGAACACTTTGGATCAAGACCATGATGCAGGGAAAAGAAGGGCTGCTCCTCTCAGTGGGGCAAATAATGTCCCTCTGCAACCACAGGCTGTTTGTCTCCCAAAATAATCTTGATAAGAAGGCAGGAGCCCCTCCCACCTTTACACCATGGTCCCAGTCTGAATTGGTTCCCTGCCTTACTTTTACACAGTTGTCACCAGGGACTTACAGCTGCAATATGGCTGCCAGCCCATGTTAACTACTGCTATAAAGTGTAACATGTAGTTTCACTCTTAGTTAACATGTTTCCATATCTGAGCTTTAATATTTAGTTGAATGTTTCTACAGGAAGAAATCTTTCTGCCCATGCAGTGTGATTTTCTCACCTCCCCTTCCAGCTGCAATCCAAATAGCCCCCCTCCCAAGCAGTGTTCCTTCTAAGCTGAGTTAGCATGAGCTAGCTCATAGATTTTTAGCCTCAAGCTCACACATTTTTGTCTTAGGCAGGATGACCCCAGAGCACAATAATTTATGCAGTAGCTCACAACTTTAATGCCAGTAGCTCACAAAGTAGAATTTTTGCTCACAGGACTCAGGAGCTTAGAGGGAATATTGCTCCCAAGTCCTCTCTGCCAAAATATTCAGGTGGAATTAAGCCATTAGATATCAGATCACACTTAAAAATACTGAGACAGTAACAAATATCTTTCAGATACTGTTCACTTTGTTTTATTTTTGTTTAGGATGCAGCTACTCAGCTGTGTTGTTTTCATTGCTGCTGTGACGAGGCATTCACAATGGTAGTGGAGCATCTTTATGTCCTACTCTAGTTTTCTTGTACCATCCTCTTTCCTTTCTATGAAATCTGGACAAGAACTGCCACTCCTTTTCCTTTGCATCTTCACTACAAAAAAGGGCTAGAGATATATTTTAAAAAAGAAAGAAAGCTGAGAATTCAGCGGAATTGTGCCAATAAATCATCATATTGTTATTCCGTCTAGCACAATAGCAATTACCATTTTTTTAGACAAGCCCTCGGAAAGTGAGGAAAATTGTGGCAGTGAGGGCTAACAGATGGAAAATGGCCCTGATGTTGGTGGGATCTTTGAAGAAACTCATCTTATCCAAATGGCATACAAATGTGCTTTGGATTGTGTTCTTTTAGGGAAAAAAAGAAAAGAAAGAAACCCAACAAAGCTGCTTTGGGCAACATCCAAGCAAAGCAAGGATAACCTGAAAAGTGAACCATTAGAGAATGATGTCAAGGGCGTGCTAAAAGAAAAAGTCTCTCAACTTTGAAAGCAAAGGTGGAGCAAAGCCTCAATTTGGAAGCAGCATCAGTCATAAATGTGCTCAGAAGTAACATTTTCAGTTTAATGTTCTTTGAGGAGCTGCTACTAAAATCCCTTATTCCCTTATTGATAGAGGACTAAAGCACTGCCACATCTGTACTTTACTGTACATGGTACTTTCCAAGCTTGAAAAGGATGATTGCATACATTTTTCTATGCTAAAAACCTATTATGGAATAGCTGCTGTTTCAGGGTCTGGTTTTTGTTTTTTTTTTGTTATGCTGGTAATGTTTACTTGCATTGTATTTTTTAAGAACTTGTAGTTATTGTGTATCTGACCTTAATTTCATAGATCTATCCAGGCTCAATAGAGCTAATGCAGGTGATTGAAGATTTTATACACATTGTTGGAATGGGAATGATGGACTTTCAGAATTCATACTTAATGACTGGAAATGTAGGTAAGAAATAGGAATTTATCTTATCATACATGTGCTATGTTGAAAAACAGCCAGTGTGCATTTCATAGATGTTGCTTGTTTCTTAAAACTCTTAGCCTCTTCCAGTCCTACTATTAGATCAGTTAATCTATCATATCCCTGAGGACTATATTTTAATTTGATGCTAAGGACTATAAAACAGAGATTCTAACCTTAATTTATACATTGTATTGACTAGGAAGCAGGCTAGAAATTATGCAACATAGTACATTTTTATAAGTGATAGTATAAATAATAATATCCTTATTCCTTAACTGAAATTACTTTTGAAATGTTTTTAACTGTTTGAGTTTTCAACATGTCTCTGTACATTATGATACTACAAAGAAAGAAACAATGTGTTCTTACCTAAATTAAAACATGAAATCTATTAATGCTGCTCCACTTGGCCTTGTGTGGGTAATCAAACTGCTATTATGGACACCACCTGAATTCAGGTATCACAAAGAAACCTCAGTTTGTATGGAATGAGAACAAGCTAAAGTCCTTGGCTTTCAGGGTTCCTTTCTCTCTCCTCAAGTATTTAGTGTCCAAGCCGCAAACCAGGAGGTTGTCAATAAAACTGTTATTTGCTTAGACATCCAAATTGGGTTCTTTAACAAATTGTCTTTTGTTTCTTGCGTATAAAGAATTCTAAATGACTCCTGAGGTTAGTGATGCCTGAATGCAGCCAGTGCCTTTGATGAAAAGTGGTAACCTATTGTGGTTCACTGTATGCAGTCATCTGTAGTTAAACAAGAAAGCAGTAAGGGTTTGCAAATATTAAAGAACAACTCTATTTCTTTCTTTCTTTCTTTCTTTCTTTCTTTCTTTCTTTCTTTCTTTCTTTCTTTCTTTCTTTCTTTCTTTCTTTCTTTCTTTCATGTGATGTACTTGGGATTTTGCATTCAAACTCATGCAAACATTTCAATTTTAAAAGATTGTTTTCACTGTGAGACCAGTATTTTCAATTTTGTACACAGGGATATTAATAATTTAAAAAAAATGTCTCTTACAAAAGTGCCCTGTGTTTCAGAGGTGATAGCACTGCTATCTCTTGATGTTAGATTCAGTTTTCTTGCTAATATCCTTCACCTTTAAGTTGTCCCATCCCAGCTGTGAGTATACCTAAAGTCAATCTCCTGCAGGAATAATCCACACCTCTATACGCGTTTAGTACTATGCTTGGAGTTAAAAATATGATTTCAGGCTGCAATCACACATGCGAAATAATGCAGTTTCAACCCATTTTAAATCCACTTTCAAACTGGGTTTTGTCATCAAAGATTTCAGGTTTTCATGGCTGACAACATCATTAGGGTTTGTAGAATCTTTCGGACTCAAGTGCCGTGTTCTAAACACGGCACTTGAGCCCGAAAGATTCTACAAACCCTAATGGGTTTTGTCAGTTTACACAGTAAAATCCAGTTGGAAAGTTCATTGAAAGTGGATTGAAACTGCATTATTTAGCATGTGTGATCACAGCCTCAGAGTTACAGTAGTTTTTTACATTAAGATAATTGTATTTTTTCCTTATGTTTATCACAGGGCTGCAGTCTTAGGCTGAAAAGCAAAGAAATTTCAGTGGGGGGCCAAGTTCTGGGAAATTTCAATAGCTTGCTCTTAGATGTATTCAAGATTGAACTGTAAACAGGGAGTGTCTTTCAGGAGCACTTGCTGTGATTAGATTTTACACCTCTTAATCATCAATGGTGTGCCTGAACAATAGTTATGTGATCTGAAACACTGGAGAAGGCAAGCTCTCCATAGTTTGATTGTAAATTGCCCTGGGCAGAAGGATGTGGAATAAGTTTTATAAATTGGTAAGTAAATGGTTCTTCTGGCTTAGCACTACACTACTCCTTTGAATGTGCTTTCTGTGCTGCATGAATAATATAAATTACAGAGGAGTTGGTTCTTCAAATGGAAGAAAAGAAGCAAACCTCTCAGCTTTATGTGATGATATCCTGCACAGAGGTGATGCCTCCACCCAGCAAACCCCCACACCTTCCTAAAGTCCGCATACTGCCCAATCCATAGGCCATACTCCAGTCACATTGAATTGACCTGAATGGGATTCGGATTAGCCCTGTGTAGGACAACAATGAAAGAAAGTTTTATTGTTATGGTGCTCATGATGGCAACAAAATAAAAACAAAATAAGTGTAAAAACAGAATTATCTAGCTTGCACTATGTCCACATGCTTGAGTCCACTCATGGAAGGGATAGTACCTACCTACCTACCCTCATCCACTGAAGTCTTTTGTGCCACCCCAAAAGCTGTCAATTAGTGTTAGAAGGCCTTTCAGAACAACTGGGGATGCAGCATAAGGGGCTGCATATCAGCCTGGAAAAGTAGGAATATCAATAAAACTCTCTCTCTCTCTCTCTCTCTCCCCCTCCCCCCCCCTCTCTGGCAAGTGGAACTCACAGAAGGGCATCTTGCAATCTAGTCTTTATCCTTTAGGAAGACAGCTAAATACTAGAGGTTGAGTTCACAAAGGTTGACCAGATTTAATGAAACAATCTTATATAAAATTTTGTTCCCTGATTTGTTATGTGAAGTGGCTATTTCTATTTCTCGGCCCTCTTCCAATCTGCGTCCCATCCCAAGGGTGACAGGTAGTAGGGCTAGATGGAATAACCCACCTCCGTCATTGGTGTTGTGCAACACCAGGTCCATCAACAATAAGACCTCAACTCTTCGAGAGTTTCTTCTCGAACAAAACATGGATCTGGCTTGCGTGACTGAGACCTGGACCCGAGAGGATGATACTGTAGCCCTCTCGCAAACAACTCCCCCGGGTTACTCAGTCCTACATCAATCACGGACTAGTGGGCGGGGGGGAGGGGTGGCATTATTTATACGGGAGGCTTACTCCTTCAGGGCACTCCCGGCCCCAAAGATTGAGGGTATCGAATGTGCCGGCCTGGCGTGGGAGGCTGGAGAGGGGTTGGCGGTCTGGCTGGTGTACCGTACGCCTAACGCACCGGCCAGCGCCTTACCGTCCCTACTGGAGGCGGCGACGGGCTGGGCGCTGGAGCACCCAAGGTTGATAATCCTGGGTGACTTCAACGTCCATGCTGATGACCCGTCCTCCAGTCAGGCGACGGACCTAGTGTCCTCCATGGCGACACTGGGACTCTCTCAACTTGTTATGACCCCCACTCACCAGGCTGGTCACATGTTGGACTTGGTCTTTGCGGCCGGGGTTGTAGTGAGCGATATAACCGCCACGGCGGTGCCATGGTCGGATCACTTTGCCCTCAAGGCCCATGTAGATATGCCTCCCCAAACCTGTTTAGGCGAGGAGCCTATTATGGCTCGCCCGCGGAGCCAGATGGACCCGGAACGGTTCCAAATGGCTCTGCGGGATCCCTGGCCCTCTGGCATTCCTCTCGATGACCTGGTTGAGTCCTGGAATAACCGGCTCGCTAGGGCCATCGAGGGGATTGCACCTCGACGCCCTCTGCGACCTCGGATTAGGCCGGCTCCGTGGTATACCCCGGAATTGCGCCGGCTGAAACAAGGCCTTAGACGGCTAGAGAGGCAATGGCGACGTACTCACGACGAAGCGACTAGAACATCTTATAGGAAGTTTATGAAATCCTATGAGATGGCAATCAAGGCCGCAAAGAAAACATACTTTGCGACCAAGATTGCATCTGCAAATTCGCGCCCAGCCCAATTATTTAGAATAATTCGGAATCTTACCTCATTGCCACAGGGCAATCCAAAAGCTAAGGAATTGGAGATAGGCTGTGTGGCCTTTGCGAAATTTTTTGCAGAGAAGGTCCAATCGCTCCGCCACGACTGCCCTGCCAACTTAGATGCAGTAAGTGAACTTGAGGCCCAATGCGTGTCTTCAGATTTAACCTTGGACTGCTTCGACCCACTCAGCTTGGAGGAAGTCGACAGAATTCTTGGCACTGCACGACCCACAACTTGTGACCTGGACCCTTGCCCCTCCTGGTTAATTAAGGCCTGCCAGGAGGAATTGAAATGTCCTATACGGGACATCATAAATCGATCCCTTTCGGAGGGTGTTTTCCCAACATCCCTGAAAGAGGCAGTGGTCCGCCCTCTTTTGAAAAAAGTTACATCAGACCCGTCCGTATTGGCACATTATCGGCCGGTCTCAAATTTGCCCTTTCTGGGCAAAATTATTGAGAGGGCTGTGGCGTTGCAGCTGCAGAGCTTTCTGGAGGACACTTCCACCTTGGACCCATGCCAGTCCGGCTTTCGCCCGGGCCATGGGACGGAAACAGTCTTGGTTGCCCTCATAGATGACCTCCGGCGGCAACTGGATCGGGGTGGCTCGGCAGTATTGCTGCTGCTCGACCTGTCGGCGGCGTTCGACATCGTCGACCACCGGCTGCTGGCCTGCCGCCTCGCCGACGCAGGAATTCGGGGGCTAGCCTTACAGTGGCTCTCCTCCTTCCTCGAAAATCGGGGACAAAGGGTGGCAGTTGGAGGGAAGCTGTCTCAGAGACACCCTCTGCACTGTGGGGTGCCTCAGGGAGCAGTTCTCTCCCCGATATTGTTTAATATCTTTATGCGCCCCCTTGCCCAGATTGCGCGGAGGTATGGGCTCGGTTGTCATCAGTACGCTGATGACACCCAGCTCTATCTATTGATGGAAGGCCGGACTGGCGATGTCCCTATAAATTTGGACCGGGCGTTACAGGCCGTGGCTGACTGGCTCAGGCTGAGTGGGCTGAAGCTGAATCCAACGAAGACTGAGGTCCTTTGCGTGGGCCGGGACGGACCGGGAGGGGAGATCATTCTGCCGGCTTTTGACGGTGCGCCACTGATACCAGTGCGCAGGGTCAAGAGCTTGGGGGTGCTACTGGAATCCTCGCTATCAATGGAGGCCCAGATAGCCGCCACCGCAAGATCCGCCTTCTTTCATCTTAAAAGGGCGAGGCAGTTGGCTCCCTTCTTGGAACGCGACGACCTAGCAACTGTGATCCACGCAACGGTCACCTCAAGATTAGACTACTGCAATGCCCTCTACATGGGGCTGCCCTTGTGTCGAACGCGGAGACTCCAGGTAGTGCAGAATGCGGCGGCCAGGCTGCTAGCGGGACTACCTAGATGGGAACACGTGCAGCCTGTGCTGCGGGATCTGCATTGGCTGCCGGTTGTCTACCGTGTTTACTATAAGGTGCTGGTTATCACCTTTAAAGCCCTATATGGCCGAGGACCTGCCTACCTACGGGACCGCCTCTCCCCATATATTCCCCAGAGAGCACTAAGATCCAGCTCCCAAAACCTTCTACAAATCCCTGGGCCAAAAGAGTCCAGACTCAAGATAACCCGGGAGCAAGCCTTTTCACTAATGGCCCCTCGTTGGTGGAACCAACTCCCAGAGATGGTGCGAGCCCTGCGGGATCTGAATCAGTTCCGCAGGGCTTGCAAAACCCATCTTTTTCAGCTCTCATTTGGAACAGGACCTGACCAAACTGACTAACTATTGTAATTTTAGCCACTTTATGTTGAAATTGGAACTGATGTATGATAATATGTAAACTATGACCGACAGAAATATAGCACCTATTTCTACCTACTTTATATTTTTATATCTTTTAATCTCCTATTCTCTTATTTTTATATTTTTAAACTTTATTAATTCATGTAATTGTATTATTTAAACTATTGCTGTCTATTTTAACCAAATCATGCTTGTCATGTCTGTAAGCCGCCCTGAGCCCGCCTTCTGGCGGGGGAGGGCGGGATATAAAAATAAAATTTGCTTTGCTTTTGCTTTTGCTTTGCTTTCTATTTCTCTTTTTCTTTCTCTATTTCTTTCTATTTTTTATATGATAGCTAGTATGATAGTCTAGTTTTAAAAGGAAAGGTGTTCTCTCTAGTTTGTAATTTGATGGTGGGGAAAAGAGATGGAAACAGCTTGTAATAGTAAAAAGACATACTTGTCTCCTTGATGATTATAAACATCTTTTTGAGAAAGCTTCATTATTACCTAATTTAATGTTCATTTTTGTGGCTTCTGGGCAGTTCCCACATGGGACTGTGCTTGTGCAAGCCTACTGTGGAGATCAGTTCCAAGGGTTTCTAGGTTCCCCTAGAATATTTGGAGTGCTCCTCCTCCCCTCCAGCAAAAGCCAGAGTTTTTCCACCCAAGCTGGCATATGACAGAGGCAGGGAGAGCGCTCCTTTTATTTATTTATTTATATTTATATATATATATATATATATATATATATATATATATATATATATATATATATATATATATATATATATATATATATATATATATATATATATATATATATATATATGTATCCCGCCCTTCCCACCAAGGTGGCTCCTTCCCTTTGTCCTCTCTTCACCACCATAGAGACTGGACACTTTAGCTTTGCTACTTACCTAAGACTTCAGCCTTTTGGTTGGTAAAAATCTATTTCCTTCTCTCTCTTCTGTGGCCATTGTCTTTAAAGAGAAGAATTTCTCACTTCATTACTTCTGAGTTATTTTGTAAGCCTCAATTCTGGCCACCTCAGCTTCTGAGTGGGCATAGTTTGAGGGCTCCAGATTTTTTTGTAAAAAATCAAACAAACAGAAGGCATATGATATCCCATGTCTCTGGAATGACTCTGTTCAAAAAATGTTCTAAGTATGGTCTTAAAATGGCACAGTCAGACAGCCATGACTGCTGCCTTCAATATCAACAACATTGCTGCCAGCCCAGTTTGCAAGTGGTTCATATCAAAAGGCTAACAAGAATGAGCCTCCAAATTGAAAGGTTTTTTGGTGGGAGAAAACTTTGGGATCTCTGAGCTCTGCTCAGACACCAATCAAAGGGTCAGAACCAGAGCATAAGGCCTATCCTCTCTCTTCAGGTTCAGTGCCCTTGGGTTCAATGTCAGAGCCAGGCCCCTTTTTTGGCTCCAAAGCAGCCAGTTTCATAATAATAATAAGTTTTAATTTATATCCCGCCCTCCCCGCCAAGGCAGGATCAGGGCGGCTAACAAGACATGAAGTTCCTTGCAAAAGAAAACATCTAAGTCTAAGCACAAGACTTCTCATGCATTGTCTGTCCATCCTTTTCTGTCAAGGTCAGAACCAGTACCACTCAATGTCCTTGTACCCTCTCTCCAGTTTGGTGTATTGTTTTGGTGTAGTGGTTAAGTGTGTGGACACTAATCTGGGAGAACTGGGTTTGATTCCCCACTCCTCCACATACACCTGCTGAGTGATCTTGGGTCAGTCACAATTCTTGAAAGAGCTGCTTTCTCAAGAGCAGTTTCTATCAGAGTTTTCTCATCTCCACTCACCTCACAAGTGTCTGTTGTGGGGAGAGGAAGGGAAAGGAAATTGTAAGCTGCTCTGAGACTCTGATTGAAGGGTGGGGTATAAATCCAATCTCCTCCTCCACCTCCTCCTCCCCCAAGGCTGTCCTCTGGTGATGAGGCCATTGAAGTGCCTACTCCACCTTGTCCGATTGTTGAGGCTCTGCCAGCCAAATGACTTCAGACAGCTTTGGGTGATTCTTTGGTTCCATACTGTTGGAAGCCTCCTCCACAGCCATGGTTCCAGTATCCACCTGCTCCACCAATGTACTGGTCAATGCAATGGGAACAGCAAAGCTTCTTCCCACCATCACAGTTTCCTCTGGAATTGAGCCACCATTCTTGGCACTGCCCTTTCTCAACTCCATTCATGTCAGATCTGAACCCATCTGATTCAAATAAGGATATGTCCCCATCCTTGGTTAGTTTCTTTGGAACTGTTTCTGGATGAAGCTATTGGTGACCTTTCCCCCATCTCTCTGGCAGAGGAGCTCCATCTTACTCTGAGCAACTAATTTGTATGACAGAGTTGTTGCAGCTCAGTGTTATATGCTCAAAATCTCCTACATTAGATCTGATTCTAAAGATACTATTCCCTCCCAAAGCGGAACCTGTCAGCTTTCTTATTCTACAAGCCGTCCTTGATATAGCCAAAGAGATATGGGCCAAACCTGTGTCAGTCTCTCCTTTGGCCAAAAATATAGGAAATATATGCAAGGGTCAAAGATTTGCCCTTCAAGGGCAAGGACTGGTTTAGTGTTTAAACTGATGAAGTTCTGGACAACATGCAAAATAACTAGCTTATTGCAAGGCCCCTTGACACAACCAGTCCACCCACCCAGACTTATAAGCCTTAGTATTTCGCACACCATGAGTCTCATCTTCAGCCTCAATCAGTACTAACTATCCTTCTCAGAGTCTTCACCACATCCCCCTTTAAGTTCAGCACTTGCAGGGCAAGTAGCACCAGGGATGATGGCAGGATGCTAAATGTTGTCCCAGTTTTTGGGGGAAGTCTCTTGTTGAGGAAAATCTCATGACTAGGCTAAGTTTCCCCAACCATTGGGTCTGGTCTCTCTGTTACTGGTTCTTACTATTGTTGAACAGGGTTATTTCTTAAGCTTTTGTATTCCACCAGTTCATTGTTCACTGTTTTTTTCACAATCTACCCCTCCTCCTGAGTTACAACAGGAGGAGCTTGAGCTCCTCAGTAAAGGCAATATTGAGTCTGTTCTTTTTATTGATGTTAATAATGTTTTTAAAATTATTTTCTGATTGACAAAAAGGATGCTGAAAACATCTGATTCTGGATTTAAGGAGCCTCAATATGTTATTAATTGTCTCAAAGATCCTTATGGCCACATTTCCCTGAGGTTCTGGGTTTGTTTCAACCTGGTGATTGGTTTGCTATTAAATCAAGATTGGTAGCTGTGTTAGACAATACTGAAAGAAAAGAGCAAGAGTCCAGAAGCAGCACCCTGAAGACTAACAAAATTTGTGGCAGGTTATAAACTTTTTTTTTAGTCCTTGTTGCTGTATCTGAAGAAATGAGCAGTGAACCTTATCAGCTTTGGTACTTAGATTTACCATCAATAGATTTCATTTGGCTAAATCAATCCAAAGCCTGCTAGGCCGCATGGCCTCAACAACCACTGTGGTGTCTTTTACCCGGCTCTTTTAGAACTCTAAAGATATTATTTAAAAACATGTTACATTGCAAAATATTATAAAATGCAGAGGGGAATGGGAGCACAAAACTTGAAGCTCCAAAGTCCTCTTCTGTCTTGCAATATCCTATTCATTAAGTAGCATTGCTATAATCAAAGTGTGGTGGAGAAAGGGTAGAATGCAGTTGTGCAGTTTGATTGCTTTGGTGCAATGGGAATGATTTGCTCTGGAAGTCTATTTCTAGATCATGAGTTTAATTGATAAGGATGCAGAAATTCCAGAATGGCCTTATCATATTTGCATTCTGTGTAGATAATATCGTGGACGGGTTCCAGTTATAGCATGTGAACAGAACAGATATGCAGGAGAAACAATGCAGTTTCCTTATAACTATTTCTGAACAAATCCTTTAATTGTAGAAAAATTATGTTTAAACTAGTATTAGTAGTATTTGTGTTTCAAATACAATTATAATCCTATCTGAAATACTCTATCCCTGCCTTTTATTTTAATAGGTCAAATTAGTGGTAGGAAGATTATGAATTACAAACATGAATTACAAATGGGGGGTGTGTGTGTCTGTTTTCTGACTGAGATGCAAACAGCCATTAAGTATCACTTAAATATGTTCTTATCAGCTGCACAGTTTGTGAAACCAAGGGATAAATAGAATGGCTTAACCCCAGACTTGTGCCCTGGTGACCATAACACTTGATTTCCAGTGCTTAGTTGACCTCTTATTTCATTCTATTTCTCACTTTTATGCTTTTCTGGTAGTGTTTCTGTTGTGTTTGCCACTTCTTTGTAATGTAGCAGCATGGCTGCTTGCTAGTTTGCTTAACATTTTTACCTTCTCTCTGTAGAATAATGGACTGAACATTTCTGTATTGATCTCTGTGATCCTTAACAGTGTAGTCCTTAGCTGTATACTAAGCCCCTGACTTAAGAACATCTGAGTTACAAACTACCTGAGTTACAAACAACCAGCAGAAAGAAATAGACAGACTTAACTCATGTGTGTCTGAATTAACGCAGTTGGAGCATATGTTCTAGGACTGTCTAGAAAATGGAAACTTGGAAGGCAGTGGAGGAAAGAAGAAGAAGAAGGATCTGTCCTGGGACCTGTTTTGTTCAACATCTTTATAAATTATTTGGATGAAGGAATAGAGGGAATGCTTATTAAATTTGTTGTTAATACTAAATTGGGAGGGGTTGCAAATACAATAGAAGACAGAAACAGGATGCAGGATGACTTTGACAAGCTGGAAAACTGGGCTAAAACCAATAAAATGAATTTTAACAGGGATAAATGTAAAGTTCTGCATTTAGGTAGGAAAAATCCAATGCATGGTTATAGGATGGGGGAGACTTGTCTTAGCAGTAGTGTGTGCGAAAAGGATCTAGGGGTCTTAGTGGATCATACGCTGAACATGAGTCAACAGTGTGATGTGGTGGCTAAAAAGGCAAATGCAATTTTGGGCTGTATCAACAGAAATATAGTGTCCACATAATGTGAAGTGATGGTATCTCTTTACTCTGGTCAGAGTCAATAATGGTCTATCTATGGTCTATTAATGTATGATTTTATTCTGAATTGAGTCTATTACTTGGGTCTATAGTTTTTATTAAATTTGTAATAAATACATGCATATTTTCATATATTTGATAATATTTATGCTTCAATTTTAGATGAAGAACTATTGGACCCTTATATTCTGATTTTCTTAACCTTTTGGATCTTAATTCCATGTTCCAAACATCCAGTTTACAAATGACCTTTTGTATAGCAACTGTTCCTAAATTGGGGACTTACTATACTGGTAAACCTCTCCTGGAACCTGACCTTAGAGAATATCTATGGTGAAAAACAATCTATTATTTGGAGGTTCTTCTGCCACCATGCTCTCCCTCAGCCAGTGGTCAACCTTTTGCTGTTCCAGACCATTTTGGGCAGAAATTACTTATTGTGAACAAACAATTTTATTAGTAATATATGACAATATATTCGATTTCTTATATCATTAATAACTACTTTTCCCCCCTATCCCGTATATTACTTTCTACCTACCCCTCCCCCCATTACTTGACCCCCGCCGGTGTACTATATTCAAAACATTATTATAAAAGGTACCCCTAATTAATAAGAACCAAAGTTCATATCCTCCTCCCACTTATACTTAATCATTATCAAAGATTGTCCAATGTCATTTTATTTTCCATTCTTTTATTTTCTATATCTTCTGAACTTCTTCCACTCCATCTTAAATACTTCTAAATCATAGTCTCTTAAAGTTCTAGTTAACTTATCCATTTCACTCCATGTCATAACTTTAACAATCCAATCCCATTTCTCTGGTATTTTTTCTTGCTTCCACAACTGGGCATACAATGTCCTAGCGGCTGAGAGCAAGTACCAGATTAAAGTTCTATCTTCTTTTGGAAATTTTTCCATTTGTAATCCCAACAGAAAAGTCTCTGCAACTTTGTTAAATTCCTCTCCCAAAATCTTAGAAATCTCTTCCTGAATCATCTGCCAAAACATTTTAGCTCTTTCACAAGTTCACCACACATGGTAGAAAGAACCTTCATGCTTTTTACATTTCCAACATCTGTCTGGCATCTTATTATTCATCTTTGCCAATTTTTTAGGAGTCATATACCATCTATACATAATCTTAAAACACTTTTCTTTAATACTCTGACATGTTGAGAGTTTCATAGAGTTCTTCCACAAATATTCCCAAGTTTCCATCTGTATTTCTTTATTTACATTAATTGCCCATTTAATCATTTGAGATTTCACTACTTCATCTTCTGTAGACCATTGTAGAAGTAATTTATATACTTTTGAAATTAATTTATCATTGTCTCCAAGCAGAACTTTTTCCATTTCTGTTTGTTCTTTTCTTATTCCTTCAATGTCATTCTCCACCAAGCTCTTTATTTGTTGCATTTGAAACCAATCATATTTATTATTCAACTCTTCAGCAGTTTCTAGGCTTCCCAATCCCCAGGTCCCAGAGGGGGATCCCCCGGTTTTACAGACTTCCCCCCTCCCCCAGTCAGCTGGCTGGCGGGGGAAGCCCCTCCCCCACAGCCATCATGCACCTCCATGAACGATTCCCATAGGGAATGATGGGGAATTGATCCATGGGTATCGGGGGCTCTAGGGGGGCTGTTTTTTTAGATAGAGGTGCCAAATTTTCAGTATAGCATCTAGTGCCTCCCCCCAAAATACCTTCCAAGTTTCAAAAGGATTGGAGCAGGGGGTCCAATTCTATGAGCCCCAAAAGAAGGTGCCCCTATTCTTCATTATTTCCTATGGAAGGAAGGCATTTAAAAAGGTGTGCTGTCCCTTTAAATGTGATGGCCAGAACTCCCTTGGAGTTCAATTATGCTTGTCACACCCTTGTTCCTGGGTCCACCCCAATGTCTCCTGGCTCCACCCCCAAAGTCTCCTGGCTCCATCCCCAAAGTCCCCAGATATTTCTTGATTTGGACTTGGCAACCCTAGCAGTTTCCAGTTCTATTTTGCCACTTTGTATTTTTAATAACTGATTATATGACAACCACTTTTCTTCACCTATCTCAGCTGTTATTTTTATTACTTCAGCTGGTACTACCCATAACGGTCTTCTCTCATCCCCATACTTCTTATATTTCATCCACGTACTTAACAAATTATTTCTTATGTAATGGTGAGAGAAAAAACCGTCCATCTTCTTTTTCCCATAATCCAAATACGCGTGCCAGCCAAATTTATTTCCATGACCTTCCAGCACTAAAAGGTTTTTGTTTAACAGCATTATCCATTCTTTTATCCACACTAAACAAACTGCTTTCTGATATAATTTTAAATTCGGTAATTGAAATCCACCTCTCTCTTTTGCATCTGTCAAAATTTTCATTTTAATCCTTGGTTTCTTCCCAGCCCACACAAATTCTGAAATTTTCCTTCGCCATTTATCAAATTGTTTACTATCTTTCACAATGGGAATAGTTTGAAACAAATGCATTATTCTTGGTAGAATACTCATTTTAATTGCAGCTATTCTACCCAACAGTGACAAATTAAGCTTGTTCCATTTTAGCATGTCTTCATCCATTTTACGCCATAAGGTCTCATAATTATTTTTAAACAGATCAATATTCTTCATTGTTATCTCCACCCCCAGATACTTTACCTCGGAAGTGACTTCACAACCCGTTAGTCTCTGTAATTCTTGTTGCTTATTTACCTGCCTTTTTTTGCACAGAATTTTTATTTTTTCTCTATTAATACAAAGTCCCACCAACTCCCCATATTCTTGTATTTTAGCTAACAACATTACTGCTTTATAAGCATCCCAGACCGTCTGAAAATCTATATCCTCTTTGTCATTCACTTGGAAAAAAGCTTTAGTTTCATTTTCTAGGTATGTCATTCTGTAGCAAATCTTCATTCAATCTCCATCTTCTCAACTTCTTGGACAATTTTGTAATCCACATTATTGGGTTATGATCAGCTCCAATTTAGGTAAGATCTCTATTTTCCTTGTTATAAGACCTTTAGTTCCCCACAACATGTCAATTCTAGAAAAAGTTTTGTGTCTTGCTGAAAAAAAAGTATAGTCCCGAACTTCAGGGTTAAATTTTCTCCATATATATTCCAAATTTTCTTGTTTGACCAATTCAAAAAAAGACTTTGGCAATTTTCCTTCTTTGCTATTGTTTTTTTTCCCCTCCAGACCTGTCCAATGAGTTCTTAACTGTTCCATTAAAATCTCCCATTATCAAAACCTGGTCATAAGTCAGTTCATCAAGCTGTTGTATAATGTCTTTTTAAAAAAGCATCCTTTGCACCATTAGGCGCATACAATCCCAATAGCAACTTTTTCCCCATTTAATATTTTTTCTACTGCTACAAATCTTCCATCTTTATCTTTAAACACTAATTTTGGCTCCAATTCTTGTTTAATATAAAAAATCACTCCCCTTTTCTTCTGTTCAGCCAATGAAAAAAAATTCTACTCCCAATAGTTTATTCCATAAAAATTTATAATCCTTTTGTTTAATATGCACTTCTTGTAAACAAATTATGTTACAATTTTGTTTCTCAATCCAATAAAATGTTGCCCTTCTTTTTTGTGGAGAATTTAGTCCATTTACATTCCAAGACAATAATTTGTAATCCATCATGGTGCAAATTCTTTATTTTCTTCATAAAATCTACACATTTCCTGTGCATTTGTAATTGTGATTCTTTTCTCCTGAAGTTCAAAGCTCAAGCCTTCAGGTATTATTCATCTAAACCTCATTCCATTGTCCCTTAATATTTCTGTCAATTTTTATATGTTCTTCTATCATTTATCACTTGCCTTGGCAACTCCTTCATGATTCTTACTCTGCTGCCTCCCACTATCAATGTCTTTTCAAAGTTTTTATTCATGATCCTTCCCACCATTTCCTTTGTCATATATCTTATGACAACATCTCTTGGTAAGTTATTTTTCTTGGCATAAAGTGAGTTCACTCTATACATATAATCATACATGTTTTTAGTCTCTTCGGGATCTTCCTCTAAAAATTCTGCAATTATTTTTATTATATATTCTTTTAAATCACCATCTTCCTTTTCAGGTACTCCTCTCAGACGTATCTGAGTCTCCATCAATTTGCAGTCATGGATTGTCACTTTTTCTTGCCCTTTCAACAAGGTGGAATTATATACTTTCATTCTGCCTTCTACCTCCTGCACTTTCTTAGATGTTTCCTCTGTTTCCTTTCTAAGATCTTCCATATCTTTTTTAATCTCTTCAATAATTTCTTTTTTTTTTTGATTCAGTAATCATCTCTCTCATGCCTTTCATCATTCTGGCCTCCATTGCCTCTAATTGGTCCTGCATTTTTTCCAATGAAGTAGCCCTTGTACGGGGCTGCTTCTGTTAAAACATTTAAAACATTGTGTTAAAACATTGTGTTAAAACATTGTGTTAAAACATTGTGTTAAAACATTTAAAAACAACGAAAAATTGGACCTCACCAATTTTAAATTCAACTATCAGATTCAAAAGAATAGGGCTTGCCTTTTATGACAAGCCTAATTTCGCCTTCCTCAGAGCTCCCAAAGTCAAGATATTAATTTTTAAAGTTTTTAAATCTTTCAAAATGGCGGTTGCGACTTTTTGCTGCTGTTTACAATTTTTTCTCCCTTTTAAAAACGTCTGAAGTCCTCTCAAATAAAATGTCCAATAGTATTTATCTTCTTATCCAATTAATTCCAACAGTTTTTAATGTCCCGAATACTTTAAAAACAAAATTTTAATTTTGACCTCCGAGCAATGGCCACTGATGTTTGTCAATGCTGTTATATTCCTACAGTAGTTTTTCCATCCGCTACTTCTTGCTTTATTTGCCACCAAATCTCATTCTCACTGGTGAGATCTCACGATACTTGACGTACTTCTTGTATTGCTTGAATGTTCTGCAGGTCTGTGACGATGGTGCTTTTTTCCAAACCACAAGTAGACCAAACAATAAATTCCTTTCCACTTTTTAGCACTGTCCTTTATAATTACAGAGTCCAAATTTCACCTCTTCCTCCCTTCTTCTTCCAAACTTTCTAGATTTTCATTTCCCACTTCTTAAATTTATTCCAATAAGCTGTAAATAGTCCCGGAATGAAAGATAGTAATCTGTACCTTCTCTTCCAATTATCCAAGTCCCCACTGATCTTGTGTAGCTTTAGATGTTTAGCAATGTCCAAGAAGGTTAGGATTCTGTTGAGCTTATGTCAAATAAATGACTCTGAAAACTTCTGCAGATGATGAAAATGCAACTCTTCACAAAGACCCCTCAAAGGAGCCCCCCCTCCCCCGGGACTCCCTTTTAGCTAAGGTAAATCTTCTCGAAAGTTTCCTGTGCATATTTTGGACTAATCTCTGACTGAGAAAAGTAGGCAGTAGGCATTAACTTGCCTTCCACTACCCCAAACAGAAGTTCCAGCCTGCTCCCATTATGAGGAGCAGCTCAGCTCGACATTTTCCTCCCCCGGAAGTCAGAAATCACTTATTGCAGACAGACTTCATCTTTCAGTTCCTTCTTAAAGAAAGATGATGACTATTCTATTTCCTAAGTGCTTTTAGGGGATTCTCTTAAAAGGAAGAAAACACATTTTTCCTTCTTATCCCCCTTTGAGATTTAATATATGTCATAACTATATTACATCTCTTTTATTATAAAATACTGTTTAAATAAAATGCATACTGAGGCTTATTATTTAATATAAAATGTACACTGGTGCATAACCTGTCAACATATGAACATCCTATCTTATTAAAGTGCTTTAGGCAGTGTGGTGCAAACAGTGTCTCACATCCCCAAAGACAGCATCCTGTACCATGGTTAGGATATAGCTGTTAAAGTAGTTGGCTTGGAGTGGGGAGAGCCAGGTACAAACTCCCTCTGAGCTATGAAGGCTGCTGTACCCTTCCTCAGCCTTTTCAAGATCACAGGGGTGTGTATGTGTGTGTGGAGACAAACTAGTGTATAGCAGAATCATAGATGGACCCTGAACCCCTTGGAAGAAAGATAGGATGGGATGTTATCAAAGAAATGAAATTTTCACTGTTGAGTATTGCCATCCTGCCCTCATTATTTCATGAGGCTGCTGCAGGGTCATCCCTGTCTCTTTCAGTCCACTGAGTTTCTGATCTCTGTGCTATATAGTCACCAACAACCAATCCCTATCCCTGCCCCAAAACTATTGCATGGCTTTTCTGTACCTTTTGAGGACTTGGGGGCAGGGAATTACGCTCTGCATATTGTAAGGTTTGTGAGCTTTGGAAAAGATTATCCTTTTTGTATAATGCATTGTCAAGCTATAAAGAGCCATTGTTAAGATGTAAAGAGTGTGTGTTAATAACTGATGAAGTGTAATAACTACTATATCCATTAATGCTGGAGTGGGGAAATGGCAGATAGCTTCTCAGTATCTTAAGTGAATTAAGTAAATGTGGAGTCGCAACAGCTGGAACATAAATTGTAGCCATGGTTCTCTGAGCATTTTAGATCACTAAATCTTCCCCCGAGACAACAATTTTAATGGCTTTGATCTTTTAAGATAATCTTCTGTATTTAGATAACAAAGCTTTTATTGTCTGTAATGATGTTTACTGTAGCTCTGAGTACATTCATGCTCTGGTAACTTACATTTTTAATTTTCTGCTTTGTTGTCCATGAATTGAGCAAGTCAGTGATTTTGAAGGGAAAGGGGGAGAGGGGGAAAAAACAAGCCTGTGTTGCACTGCTGTTCATGTGCAGAGATTTTTCTTCATACTTTAAGAAATTAATTCCCTCATTGAAATAGTTTAGTGCATGAAAAATAATGTTTCTGGCTAAGTGGTTTATAGGATATGCTGCTTGCAACTCTACTGTGGAGCAGCTATTAATAATATGAAATTGCAATAATTAACTAAGTGTGGTTAAAGTTGGTAAGGGATATGCGTATGTGTTAAAAATGCTAATTTCAGCTCCACATTTCAGACTAGGCATGCTTTTTTTTATTCTGAAGGTTCCCAACCCTTGTTAGTGTTCTGAATTGGGATCAAGGATACTTTTTCAGGTCCTAAAAATGTGAGACCATTTTTCTAATCCCCCTGGGGTTGCAGGTACAAGGGGAAGGGGAGGGACAGAGGACGCTGACCCATCCAAACATCTGTTTGTTGATGTCTCATAACCCTTGCTGCCTAAAAGCTGATACCAGTTAACAGCTGATAGTTGATGGACAGAGGCCAGGTCTGGGTGACATTGAAAATAATGGGGTCATTACTTCTTTTGGGCTGTTGGAGAGACCAGGCCTGCTCATAGGAAATAATGGCTCCATTGACCAACACCCGCTTGGTAGGCCAGCATCCTGTCTCTCCCTCCTCACTCCTGCACCTCTCCAAAACTGATATACTCTCCAAATTTCCAGAAGATAAATAATTGTTACTAACCCAAAACAGCTAATTCTGGCTTTAATTTCAGCTCAGGTATATCCAAATGTATATCCCTTGTAAAGGCCAAACAAAAAAATAAATAAATGCAGAATTATGCCATTTTTCAAGCACAAATGCAACCTGTTATTCCATGTTCTAAATATAACTGAAATGTATCAAGAACCACAGCTGTTGTTGTTACTAAACACCCAGCTATTGACATGTCATAACCGACATCCAGGCTCAGGGAGTATATGCCACGCTCTAGAGACCTGCTAAAGGGAATAAAATAAAATAAAATAACTTGGGAAAACTTTAAAGAATACCACGTAGGTTCTTTGGTCAGTGTGTTATCAGGTCCCAGGTCTACCAAGTAAAAGGCAAAACTTATGGGAAAATATATAAAATTTATTTACAAAATAAGGGGAATAGGGAAACATAAAAAGGGATATAAAACCCAATAAAATAAATATACTGTGCACAGAGGAACACCAAAGAAAATCCTGAGGCAATTTGCCTTCTTCCCTACACTGGACTGTGTAGTCAATTCAGCTAATTACCTAAGCTATACTCACTGACGCTCATGCAGTCAGGCCCACAACACCAGGAGACGTCTCAGAGTCTCGTCCTCCTTGACCTTGTTGTGATGATACCTTCTTCTTGATGTCCTGAAGAAGACTTCTGACTTGAAGAAGTAGAAGCTCTCCTGTTGGTGGGCATCTAGCCTGATTATATCCTGGCTAGTCCATTGGTTACCCAGTCGCTGACACGATCTAATCTAGGAGTTGTCATCTAGCCTTGGCTTTAGATGCTAACCTGTCAAGGCTAGATCTGAATGATCTGTCTATCACTGAGGGCTGACTTCACAGGTGTAACAAATTACCTTTCATCTTAATTGGTTGAGTGCCTGTTATTTTATCACAATGCTGGTGCAAATCCTGAGAAATTTACATTCACATAATGACATTGAATACACAAACACTTAGATGTCTTACAGTTTCTTGACAAAATGTATTTGGGATAAAGCAAATGCTGTTAAAACCACTAGGTACGTGTATGAATGAATAATGAATTTTGTTTTGCAGTGTTGCGTTGTTTGCTTTTCAGCAGGAAAAACTGCCATATCTTTGGGTGCAGCTAGGTCCACAAATCTGTCATTATGTGTGGTCAAGAAGACTTATGGTCTGTGTGAATGAAGCCCACTTTCCAATCTAGTCTGCATTTACTCTGGGAAAGCCTAAGCATACAGGAGAATGCTTCCTGTACCTCTCACACCTCTATAAGAAGAGAAGTTGGTATAGGTCTTATGTATCTTTTGAGGACATGACATATATTGCCTTGTTTTTGTTGTTTTAGCCCAGTCAACCAAACTAGCAATCATCAGACTCCAACTTGTGTGATTCTTTTAATCTGCTAAAAAACATTTCCATAATTTTCCATACTAATTCACTGCCCACTTTCTCTATATTAAGGACTGCTTGCCATTCCATCCTATTGTCTGATGAAGTGTGCTTCTAGCACACGGAAGCTTTCATTCTGAATAAAACTTTTTTGGTCTTAAAGGTGCTGCTTGACTCCTGCTTTGTTCTACTGCTTCAGACTAACATGGCTGCCCACTCGGATCTATATAAGCAGCCAGTAATTTGTTTGAAAAGAACTTCCATGACTTCTGTGGAGAAATCTGTTTTACTTTGGAGTTTTGGACTGTACATAACCTTCACCAGTGTTCCCGTTACCAGTGCTACCATGCACTGGCACCCAAAATTTTAGCCCCTTAGCTCACAGCTTTTGGGCTGAGTGCAAGGCTATGAAATTCCAGCTGGTGACCTTGCCATGCAGCTGCCCAGACACATCAGGAAGTTTCCTCAGTCTCCTCTATTCCTTGTATGGTGCTGGCAGGTGGGGACTCCTACAGAAATACTACCCATCCAAGCCCGAGCTTGCAGGCACTTTCTCTGGATTGTGCCTGTGCCTGGAAGCTTCTGGATCCAGCTTGCAGTCCTACAAAAGGGACTCCACTGCAAAGAGGAGGGTGAGTCACTGTACTCCTCTGGGACAGATGCCGTGGAATGGGAACAGAGGTCAAATTCAGGCTTGAGTGAGAGGGGATCCCAGCACTCCCTCTGGGGCCCTGGCGCTTGCAGCGCAACCTGGAACCAGCACAACCAGTGAGGCCTCTCAGGAGAAAGTCCTCCTCATTGCCACTGCCTAGAAGACCCTCAAGGTGAGAGGGTGGGACCAGGACTACCCCTCCTTCCTCCACCCCTGCCAGATTCTTCCTGTAAGACACATGTATTTGCCCCCCTTCCACCTCACAACCCCCAGCTCTGTGAGAACAGAGCTTCTGGGGCATGAGAAGAGTGAGACAGAGCTGGCCAACACTATGAAGTCTCACAGTAACAGGCAGGAAACTACAACAGGATGATTTAAAGACTAACAACATTTATTGCAGCACAAGCTTCCTTCATCAAATTCATTGATGTTTATGGACAATTATACTTTTATGCATTTATACTGAAAGCTGAAAAAGGGAGAGGGTGAAGAGGAATGGCATGAACTGTAATTCGGGAAAGGTGGCAATGAAATTATTTTGGTTAGTCTTTTAAGTGTCATTGCATTGTTACCGAGCAGGGTTTTTTTCAGGGAGAACACAGTGGAACAGAGTTCTGGAATCTTTTGAGGAAGCAAAGTTTTTTAAAAAAATGTGGGGCGCCTGTGTGTTCCTCCTTCACTTCCCTCTTGAGAGTTCTGGCGCCTCTTTTTCCAGCAAGAAAAGGGCTAGATAGGCAGAGTAGAGCGTAATTTGCAGAAATAGTCTAGCCAGTTCTTGGGATGAACTTGAATAGAATACAAAATATTCATTTTCCCCAGACTTGGATCTAGGTGAGTTTAAGGAGTCACATCCTGATTGACTGAAGATCAGGGAGTTCATGAATTCTGAGAAGACTTCCAAATGAGAACAAAATAGGACATCTTGAGGGTAGAGAAGAGCTATATTAGAGGCAGTTTGGGTTATCTCGTTGTAATGTGGGAAGTCCAGCACTGAGTCTTGTGAGAAATGCTGAAGCTGCTAATATGTGGATGGAGGTATTAGAAGGAACATTAATGAAATAAGATGTTTGGTGTCATGATGCACCTCGATTATTTATCAAGCTATTCTTATTAATAATCTAAAAAGCCTGATGACAGGTATGCCTAGATCTATCTGAGGTTGTAGGCCAAACTAGATGTAACAGCATTCATAGGTCCAACCCATGGATGCCACCATACCCTTTTAAACCTATTTAAAAATTCCACAAGGACCCAGTCAGGAGCTGCAGACACAGTCAGGATTGGGCCCTCGTGGCATTTTTCAGCTGCTTTAAAACATCTCATTTGGCCTTGTCTTAAGCTTTACTCCCAAGTTACAGTGACTACACATACAATTCATGTACAGTGTACACTTGATTTTTCTTTATACATACACTGAGTAATTCTCATGTTACAATCAGTATATGTACAGCCCAATATATGATTTAAATCCCACATTTCCCCAGGTACTGGTCCCCAGTTTTCTATGTAAAGTAAATGCACTTGACTGTTTATTAAAACAGATGC